>NC_083797.1:5177997-5619311 GCF_015708825.2 Lethenteron reissneri | reverse complement strand
CTCACCACTATCACCACTATCCTCACCACTATCACTCACATATCCCCACTATCACTCACCACTATCACTCAGCTTATCACCAATCACTCACCACTACACTCACCATTATCACCACTATCACTCACCACTATCACTCACCACTATCACTCACCATTATCACCACTATCACTCACCACTATCACTCACCACTATCACTCACCACTATCACTCACCACTATCACTCACCATTATCACCACTACCACTCACCACTATCACTCACCACTATCACTCACCACTATCACCACTATCACTCACCACTATCACTCACCACTATCACTCACCACTATCACTCACCACTATCACTCACCACTACCACTCACCACTACCACTCACCACTATCACCACTCACCACTATCACTCACCACTACCACTCACCACTACCACTCACCACTACCACTCACCACTATCACCACTCACCACTATCACTCACCACTACCACTCACCACTACCACTCACCACTACCACTCACCACTATCACACCAATCCACTACATCACTCACCACTCCCTCCCACCCACTCACCACTACCACTCACCACTACCACTCACCTACACTCACCACTATCACCACTATCACTCACCCTATCACTCACCACTATCACTCCACTACTCACTCACCACTACCACTCACCACTACCACTCACCACTATCACCACTCACCACTACCACTCACCACTACGACTCACCACTACCACTCACCACTACCACTCACCACTACCACTCACCACTATCACTCACCACTATCACTCACCACTACCACTCACCACTATCACTCACCACTACCACTCACCACTATCACTCACCACTACCACTCACCACTACCACTCACCACTATCACCACTATCACTCACCACTATCACTCACCATTATCACCACTATCACTCACCACTATCACTCACCATTATCACCACTATCACTCACCACTATCACTCACCATTATCACCACTATCACTCACCACTATCACTCACCACTATCACTCACCATTATCACCACTATCACTCACCACTATCACTCACCACTATCACTCACCACTATCACTCACCACTATCACTCACCATTATCACCACTATCACTCCCTATCACTCACCACTACCACTCACCACTATCACTCACCACTATCACTCACCACTATCACTCACCACTACCACTCCCACTCACCACTATCACTCACCACTATCACTCACCCACTCCCACTCACCACTATCACTCACCACTATCACTCACCACTATCACTCACCACTATCACCACTACCACTCACCACTATCACTCACCACTATCACCACTATCACTCACCACTATCACCACTATCACCACTATCACTCACCACTATTACTCACCACTATCACTCACCACTATCACTCACCACTATCACTCACCACTATTACTCACCACTATCACTCACCACTATCACTCACCACTATCACTCACCACTATCACTCACCACGATCACTCACCACTATCACTCTATCACCACCACTCACCACTTCACTCACCCCCCTATCACCTCACCACTGTCACTCACACTATCACTCACCACTATCCCCACTACACTCACCACTACCACTCCACTCACCACTGTCACTCACCACTATCACTCACCACTGTCACTCACCACTATCACTCACCACTGTCACTCACCACTATCACCACTCATCACTCACCACTATCACTCACCACTATCACCACTACCACTCACCACTATCACTCACCACTATCACTCACCACTATCATCACCACTCACCACTATCACCACCACTATCACTCACCACTACCACTCACCCTACCACTCACCACTATCACTCACCACTATCACTCACCACTATCACTCACCACTACACTCACCACTATCACGCACACACTCACCACTATCACGCACCACTATCACTCACCACTATCACTCACCACTATCACTCACCACTATCACTCACCACTATCACTCACCACTCACCACTATCACTCACCACTATCACTCACCACTGTCACTCACCACTATCACTCACCACTATCACTCACCACTATCACTCACCACTATCACTCACCACTATCACTAACCACTATCACTCACCACTATCACCACTCACCACTATCACTCACCACTACCACTCACCACTATCACTCACCACTATCACTCACCACTAGCACTCACCACTATCACTCACCACTATCCACCACTATCACTCACCACTATCACTCACCACTATCACACTCACCACTATCACTCACCACTATCACTCCCACTACCACTCCACCACTACCACTCACCACTACCTCACCACTGACACTTCACACCACTATCACTCACCACTACCACTCACCACTACCACTCACCACTACCACTCACCACTAACACTCACCACTAACACTCACCACTACACCACTACCTCACCACTCACACTCACCACTAACACTCACCACTAACACTCACCACTAACACTCACCACTAACACTCACCACTAACACTCACCACTACACCACTAACACTCACCACTAACACTCACCACTATCACACCACTATCACTCACACTACCACTCACCACTATCACTCACCACTACCACTCACCACTATCACTCACCACTATCACTCACCACTACCACTCACCACTACCACTCACCACTAACCACTCACCACTATCACTCACCACTCACCACTACCACTCACCACTATCACTCACCACTACCACTCACCACTATCACTCACCACTACCACTCACCACTACCACTCACCACTATCACCACTATCACTCACCACTATCACTCACCATTATCACCACTATCACTCACCACTATCACTCAGCATTATCACCACTATCACTCACCACTATCACTCACCATTATCACTCACCACTACCACTCACCACTACCACTCACCACTATCACTCACCACTATCACCACTATCACTCACCACTATCACTCACCACTATCACTCACCACTACCACTCACCACTACCACTCACCACTATCACCACTCACCACTACCACTCACCACTACCACTCACCACTACCACTCACCACTACCACTCACCACTACCACTCACCACTACCACTCACCACTACCACTCACCACTATCACTCACCACTATCACTCACCACTACCACTCACCACTACCACTCACCACTATCACTCACCACTACCACTCACCACTATCACTCACCACTACCACTCACCACTACCACTCACCACTATCACCACTATCACTCACCACTATCACTCACCATTATCACCACTATCACTCACCACTATCACTCACCATTATCACCACTATCACTCACCACTATCACTCACCATTATCACCACTATCACTCACCACTATCACTCACCACTATCACTCACCATTATCACCACTATCACTCACTCACCCTTATCACTATCACCACTATCACTCACCACTATCACTCACCACTATCACTCCCACTAACTCACATCACCCATTACCCACTATCACTCACCACTATCACTCACCACTACCACTCACCACTATCACTCACCACTATCACTCACCACTATCACCACTACCACTCACCACCACTCCTCACCACTATCACTCACCACTATCACTCACCACTACCACTCACCACTAGCACCATCCACTACACTCACCACTATCACTCCCACTAATACCCACTACCACTCACCACTATCACTCACCACATCACCACTATCACTCACCACTATCACCACTATCACAACATACACTCACCACTATTACATCACCACTATCACCACTATCACTCACCACTATCACTCACCACTATCACTCACCACTATCACTCACCACTATCACTCACCACTATCACTCACCACTATCACTCACCACTATCACTCACCACTGTCACTCACCACTATCACTCACCACTGTCACTCACCACTATCACTCACCACTGTCACTCACCACTATCACTCACCACTATCACCACTACCACTCACCACTACCACTCACCACTGTCACTCACCACTATCACTCACCACTGTCACTCACCACTATCACTCACCACTGTCACTCACCACTATCACCACTATCACTCACCACTATCACTCACCACTATCACCACTACCACTCACCACTATCACTCACCACTATCACTCACCACTATCACTCACCACTCACCACTATCACTCACCACTATCACTCACCACTACCACTCACCACTACCACTCACCACTATCACTCACCACTATCACTCACCACTATCACTCACCACTCACCACTATCACTCACCACTATCACTCACCACTACCACTCACCACTATCACTCACCACTATCACTCACCACTATCACTCACCACTATCACTCACCACTCACCACTATCACTCACCACTATCACTCACCACTGTCACTCACCACTATCACTCACCACTATCACTCACCACTATCACTCACCACTCACTATCACATCACCACTATCACTCACACTCCACTCACACTATCACTCACCACTACCACTCACCACTATCACTCACCACCTATCACTCACCACTATCACTCACCACTATCACTCACCACTATCACTCACCACTATCACTCACCACTACCACTCCCCACTACCACTCACCACTACCACTCACCACTATCACCACTCACCACTATCACTCACCACTACCACTCACCACTACCACTCACCACTACCACTCACCACTATCACTCACCACTACCACTCACCACTACCACTCACCACTACCACTCACCACTATCACTCACCACTAACACTCACCACTACCACTCACCACTACCACTCACCACTATCACTCACCACTATCACCACTATCACTCACCACTATCACTCACCACTATCACTCACCACTATCACTCACCACTACCACTCACCACTACCACTCACCACTACCACTCACCACTATCACTCACCACTACCACTCACCACTACCACTCACCACTACCACTCACCACTACCACTCACCACTATCACTCACCACTCACCACTACCACTCACCACTATCACTCACCACTACCACTCACCACTATCACTCACCACTACCACTCACCACTACCACTCACCACTATCACCACTATCACTCACCACTATCACTCACCATTATCACCACTATCACTCACCACTATCACTCAGCATTATCACCACTATCACTCACCACTATCACTCACCATTATCACTCACCACTACCACTCACCACTACCACTCACCACTATCCCTCACCACTATCACCACTATCACTCACCACTATCACTCACCACTATCACTCACCACTACCACTCACCACTACCACTCACCACTATCACCACTCACCACTACCACTCACCACTACCACTCACCACTACCACTCACCACTACCACTCACCACTATCACTCACCACTATCACTCACCACTACCACTCACCACTACCACTCACCACTATCACTCACCACTACCACTCACCACTATCACTCACCACTACCACTAACCACTACCACTCACCACTATCACCACTATCACTCACCACTATCACTCACCATTATCACCACTATCACTCACCACTATCACTCACCATTATCACCACTATCACTCACCACTATCACTCACCACTATCACTCACCACTATCACTCACCACTATCACTCACCATTATCACCACTATCACTCACCACTATCACTCACCACTACCACTCACCACTATCACTCACCACTATCACTCACCACTATCACTCACCACTACCACTCACCACTCACCACTATCACTCACCACTATCACTCACCACTACCACTCACCACTATCACTCACCACTATCACTCACCACTACCACTCACCACTATCACCACTACCACTCACCACTATCACTCACCACTATCACCACTATCACTCACCACTATCACCACTATCACCACTATCACTCACCACTATTACTCACCACTATCACTCACCACTATCACTCACCACTATCACTCACCACTATTACTCACCACTATCACTCACCACTATCACTCACCACTATCACTCACCACTACCACTCACCACTACCACTCACCACTACCACTCACCACTACCACTCACCACTACCACTCACCCCTGCTCTAACGGCTCAGACACCACAACAACACCATTTGTTTACTCGACTTGACAGGGGTTTCTATAACTTACTATGCGCAACAATTTTCAAACAATCAAATCATTCTTTATTTGCCGAGTATCTTAGCTCGAGTCTCAAATGAACACGTGCGTGTCAAATCACACATCAAAGCAGGTGTTAATGTCATCCGTAAAATCATTCATTGTGACGATAACATTGGCCGAGAATTGAAGCTTACGTGACTGCAGAAATTACTCTGCTCTTTGGTTCTTTCGATAAAATCACGCATGTTATCTTTCGGTAAAGCCACCTGTATTATCATGATATCATGATTACATTGGCATTTACACTCAAGAGCTACGCGTGACTATGACGAGTCTAAATGAAAGACTCAGACGGAGATTATTGAGTTATGCTAATAAAAACTACAGTGTGCGCTGAGAGATGATTGCACATGGTAATTTACTACAGATATACTTAAACACATTCCTGCGGAGGGAGCTGGTAGGAACGTTGGGTTGCTCGGTCAATGGCCAGGGTCAACGGCGGCGTGGTGTATTCCGCAAATATGCCCGACTGTGAGGGCGGTCACAAGCCGGCGTGAGTAGGTTAAACGTTGAGTTTTATAAGGGCACCACGGGGTGACCAGCCCCTCCCCACCCAGCCCCAACGCTCCCACCCCCAACCCAGCCCCACCGCTCCCACCCCCCACCCAGTCCCTCCCCACCCACCCTCCCCACTCAGCCCCTCTCCACCTTCTCCACCCAGCCCCTCCGCACCTTCCCCTCCCCACCCAGCCCCACCCTCCCCACCCAGCCTCTCCCCACCCTCCACACCCCACCCAGCCCTTCCCTTTCCACCCAGCCTCTCCCTGCACGATGGACGGACGGACACAATAATCCCCTGTGGGCTGGTGTAACAAGGAGGTTCCTACCAGTAAAATATTTTCTGAGGTCAATGATTGCCAGACCTGATATTATTGTGGAGGAGGGGCGGGGGGGGGGGGGATTGTGCTCCCTTCACACAAACGTTCGACCGAGCTAAGAGAATGACTCAATGAAACCCAGACTAAGACTTGACTACATTTCATATATTGCCCCTGACTACACCTGAGATTATGAGTCATATTTTATATTGTGTAACTTAACACTGATCAACACTGATGCATTTTTAGCATCAACCATTGAGGGTTTTATTGCACTCCATGCCTTGTTTTGTTCGCGACATAATGTGTCACTGTTTTAATTAATGTAGTTTTTAAATGTAAAAATCTCATGAATTGTCACGGAGCACGCCAGATGATTATGTAAATAGTAAACATTCATTCCATATCTCCACGTAAATAATATTCTTCAATCAATAATATCAGCCGATGCGCTTTGCAGACCAATGTTTATTCAAATATAAGTTTGTACATCTTTGTATGAGGTTTGGCAATGTCTATAATTTTAAGCAATTTTTTTTTCTGTGCTGTATCCAGCATTGCAACATATATGTCACTAACAATATTATCTCCAGTTTTTTCCCCCATTATCTTTTCCTTAAGTTCTGTATTCAGCTCAGTGAGCATGGCCTTTCTCGACCAGACCTGTATACCTTGAACAGATGGTAATTTGTAAAGCGGTAACTCATTTGTCAAAGCCAACTCGAAATGAATCGGGGGGGGGGGGGGGGTGAAACAGTACAATCGTTAAGAGAACATTCTCCATTACATTCAGGAATTGAATGTTTTATATTGTGTCTGAAGAAAATAATGTGACTCGAAGTGGATTAATTTGCACGCAAAAAACCCAGCACAAATGTGTCATTTATTTATGCAATAATTGTAACTTTCATCCAGACAAGAAACTGTTTGCCTGATATTCCATAATTACATGACATATAGCTGTTGTAAAATGAACACCAACGAGCCAAAGTGCGGTACATTTTGCTAAGATATTCAACTGAAACATAACATTCTAAACAGTGCGATATCACATAGGTTTGGTTTCTGTTCACGTATTGAGCTTTGTGTTGTCTGTGCTGAGGTCTCATTGCATCTGAAAAACAAACTGCTCACGATTTCAAAGCTATCCCTCTTGCAACTTAATTCAATCATACTGGGAAAGAAAAGAGAAAAAAATAATTCCACCGATTTCAAATCCACCTAATGGATGGTCTCCAAATGTTACGTTGGTCATGAATTGTTGTTATTTTACCATACTTCACCAGGCTGGTCATTGTGGGTTCTGTCACTTGCCACTGATGGTAGCCGTGGCCCGGGAGATCAGATCCTCGGGTTTTATCGCACAGCGCACTAACCACTGTGCTATTGCTCTAAGAAGAAAAGCATACTGCGTGGTCAAAAAAAGAAAATCTCCATTCGATTTGGGAACTTTTCACGACTATAATAAATTAAGTCTTCGAGAAAATGTTGGAGATAATTTATTATTATTATTAGTTTTTTAATCTAAAAAATTGTCCAAAGATGCTCACATTTTTTATTTGCCGGTTTGATTTGTGTTGTGCTGTGTTGAATCCTATAAAAAAAACACTCTAATAACAACAGAAATGCACAAGGCTCATGGGCAATAGAGTGCAGAGCGTCCTCGATGTGCAGTGCATTAGTACATTTTAATAAGCACAACAAACCTAAAATAAGTTAAAGAGGCTAAATATGTGTGTATATATACACACAGTACAATATTCCATACAACGTAACGCAACGCACGGTATACCGTACAGCCTTTTTGCCAATACCTTTGCCGTCCATAATAGAGGTTGTTTTGGGCGGTTAGATCGCGTAAATATATAAACGCGTCGGTAAACCCGCCACCATTTACGCAATTTAACCCAAAAAACCACCTGTATTATGGATGATATTAGTCGCGGAAGCCAACTTGTTAAACCTTCTAGATGTGAAGCTTTCGTGACTGCAAGGATTAATACTCTTAGGTTTTTTCGATAAAGTCACTAGGGAAATAAATAAATAATGCTAGCAATAATAATAATAGAAATATAATAATAAATCACGACGTTTCGGAGGCAACACAAGTCTCCGTCATCAGGTGGGACCGTTACAGCTGAATTTACTGTATCAAGTGTCAGCCAACACCGGTTACAACAACAAGTGAACCTATGGTTCTCTTTGAGCCCACCCCCCCAACACGTTCCATTCACTGGCTCCCACATTCAGATAAGCCCCTCCACCCCTCCCCTTTAACTTGTATTTAAGAGCTTGTCTCTTGGAATTTTGCCTCACTTGATACAGTAAATTTTAGCTGTGATGGTCCCACCTGATGACGGAGACTTGTGTTGCCTCCGAAACGTCGTGGTTTATTATTATTTTATTATTATTTTATTATTTATTATTTATTTTCTTTTTTACCTACGTGACTTTACCGAAAAAACCTAAGAGTATGTGTTGAACCTTCGTCGTGAAAAACGTATCCAGATGGAATGCATTGCCTTGGCCGCAGAGCGAGCGACTGGCATTGAAAAGGTTACTAGCTAAAATCCTGGTTGCGTGGTTGACTCAGCCGATCATCGTTATCGGGGTCAATCCAATGGTTATCGCTTCGTGGAGAAAGCCTACATTGATTCTCCAACGGGTATAGACTCGCGCCAGCCGGAGAAATACGACATCTCCATCGGTTAGCTCATTGCTGTGAACGGGAGATGAGCATTGCCTCAATGATCGTTGAGCATAAATTTCGATTTAAAGATTTCGTGACTGCAGGGATTCATCTTCTTGGTTTTTTCGGTAAAGTCACGTAGAAGGGAAAAAATTTAATAATACAAATATAAAACAATAAAAATTCTCACGACGTTTCGACTGCAACACAAGCAATCATCACAGTCTGTGATGTAACAATAATGGCAGTAATACGAATAATATTAATTGTATTATTAGTGGAACAATAACAACTGGCTATTGTTTTGTCGCGGCGTGATTTAGGTTAAGGCGTGGGATATGGATCGGCTGCTTGAAGCAAGCGAAAGCGAAACGCAGAGTGCTGACTGCAATAGGGCAAAGCAATCTGTGGATAAATGACATTGTCCGAGGAGTAATTAGACATTGTCTGTGTGGCAATGAGCGAGCGAGCGAGCGAGCCTTCCGGAGGTCGAGTGAAAATTGGTGCGAGGGTCATGGGGAAAAAAATGTTTGAGAAGCAGCCACCGCTACGGCTTTGACAGAAGACAGCCTTAAGAACCCAGCGGATTCCATGGTGAGCCCGGGGCATGTAGCCACGGGACGCTGTCAGTTTTTCAGTTCCCAAATATTACTCAGGGAGCTGAAACACAAATTCAATTGTGCAAGTGCATGGGGGCTATAACCGATATCAAATCGGTTGAAGTTTATTGGCAGAGGTAATGTTGTGCATCGGGAGACGCAGTTTTGTCGTAATGAGCACGTTTGCACCGCAAACCGAGCAACTCGAGTTCGATTCCCATTCAAGGCTAACATCAGCGGCAAGTAATTGAAATTAGATAATTGGTTCTTTACCCTTCTATCTGGCAACAAAACTGACACCTTTTTGCAAGGAGTCATGTTTGCATAGACCGCAATACCTGCAGTCATAATACAAACAAAAGAACATAACTCTGATAATGTGCACTGTCCCTGAAGTTGATTGGTCCACACCCGAGACAGCTTTCCTTAGAGCCTAGTCTCATATGGGTTGGACCAGATGACGCCAAAAGGCGCACAACTCAAGGACAATGCACCATCAGAGTATGAGAGCTCGGGGCAAGCATCTACACTATGGGGACCTCATTTGCCAGTAAAAATATGATAATTGGTTCTTTACCCTTCTATCTGGCAACAAAACTGACACCTTTTTGCAAGGAGTCATGTTTGCATAGACCGCAATATAATTATCAGAGTAATGTTCTTTTGTTTGTATTATGACTGCAGGTATTGCGGTCTATGCAAACATGACTCCTTGCAAAAAGGTGTCAGTTTTGTTGCCAGATAGAAGGGTAAAGAACCAATTATCATATTTTTACTGGCAAATGAGGTCCCCATAGAGTAATTGAAATATATTCTTAGGTTTTTTCGGTAAAGTCACGTAGGTAAAAAATTAAAATTAAAATTAATAAAAGTAAAATAAAATAAAAATCACGACGTTTCGGAGGCAACACAAGCTTCCGTCTTCAGGTTGTGTTGCCTCCGAAACGTCGTGATTTTTATTTTATTTTTTATTTTATTTTACTTTTATTAATTTTAATTTTTTACCTACGTGACTTTACCGAAAAAACCTAAGAATATGAATCATTGCAGTCACGAAAGCTTCAAATCTAGAAGTAATTGAACTGTTTCTGGGCCTCCAATAGGTTGACCCAGACTCAAATGAGTGACCGGGCGTGTTGTGTAAACATCAGCATTGGGGAGATGAAGGCAGTCGGGGTGGAAGGGGTTAATGCTGTCCACATCACCCCACCCCCCCCGATCCTCTTTTGTGTCGTGCTGGCCTTGAGTGCTCAGTCCTTGTAGGGCTACACGGGGGGATGTTTTGGGTCTCCTTGAATGTCAATGCAGGCGTGGGAATATTTGTGGGTCCGGTTTAAATGTCAAATTGCGTGATGCCCCAGGTTTGAATCACACGGAACATCGACATTGTTTGGGAGAAGAATACAAACGTGGAATGCATTTTGCATATGTAATAAGAGCCTATGTCAGATTCACGTGGTGATCGGCCTCGGCGTGATCACGGGATGTCAGCTAGGTGATTGGTTCTGCTGGTCTTGGCCTCAGCCAATGGGAAGACAAGTCGGGGGCGTGGTCCCGGGAGTTGATGGGGGATCTGGAACATTCGGCGCAGGCTATTGAGGATTGGCTGGAGTGTACCACGTGACCCAGGCATTAAATAAGGGGAGAGAGGAGAGACACGGGGTCAGACACAGAACTAAGAGAGGGAGAGGCCACGCGCGAGTGGGGTTCTGGGTGCCACGTGGTGGTGGGTCTCTGGTGACTGTCTGCCCGCTTCCCGTTGCCTGCCAGCAACGGGGAGTGTTTGTGAACTGCAAAGGAAGTGAAATAAAAGGACCGATTCTACAAGCCGTCTCCAGCGTGTTATTACACATACAAGACAATGCTATAGAAAACTTGACAACATGAATCCATGTATATAAACGGATAGCAACGTATCACTAAGTGCCAAATGTACACATCTTTTTAAAGTATCAAACATTATTATTGGTTTGTGGGAATTGTGCATGGATATGTGCTTTCCTTTATTGACCTAACATACGATTAGTAACGTACTAATTCTAGATTTGAAGCTTTCGTGACTGCAAGGATTCATACTCTTAGTTCTTTCGGTAAAGTCACGTAGGTAAAAAATGAAAGTCGATTATTAATTTTAATTTCATTTTTTACCTACGTGACTTTATCGAAAGAACTATAAGAGTAGTAACGTACTGGTAATCACGGGCCCCTGGAAACTGAAACTGCTGGTGCTGGCAAGGTGGGTGACTTCATCAGCACGTGTCGTGCAGTACTGGTCCATGTGACACTTGGACCCTCGTCTCTATATCTGCCTGTGGTGTACGGGAGTACATTTCGCTTGGACTTTGACCATTCATGAATATCTCCCCTTTACTTGATACAGCAATCGTGCTGTGACTGTTCCACCTGAAGACGGAAGCTTGTGTTGCCTCCGAAACGTGATTTATTATTATATTTCTATTATTTTATTAATTTTAATTTTATTTTTTACCTACGTGACTTTACCGAAAAAACCGAAGAGTATCTTACAACAGTTTCCTCGCCCCCCCCCCGCCCGCCCCATCATCGCATATCAGTAGAGCTGGGACAATTGGTCGATCAAGTTGACGAATCGACTTAAAGTGTGCAGCTGACTTCTTTATTCTGGCCAATTACTCGTGCTCCTTTCAAAATAGCAGCAACTCCAACTTCCTGCCTCCCGAAGGCTGGAAACCCCCAAGAATCCACGCCAGGTGTGACGTACCTGATGATGCTGATATGCGTCACCAAGCCCCGCCCCCAGCATCACCTCCTGTTCAGCAACACGTGTGATGATCGAAGTAAAAAAAAAATTCAACAAATTTTTAAGTTATCTGTTTATTCTGGGAACGAACCATAATCGATTACCTCTCTCATTATATAACCTTGATCTTTATATGTTTTGTGTTCTCTGCTCTACCAAGGCTTTTACTGGTCCAGGAATGTCCATTTAGTAGTCAATGACTCCCGCATTCTCCGTAATGTGTACATTGAATATTCTGTGTATTGAACAGAAACTTTAAACGGATGGCGTATATCACATAGCATGAGGATGACCTTAAACGTATTTTGATCCCATCGCAGATTCATCCATCATAGGCAGGTGTAATTAATTACCGTTCTATGGAATATGCATTATGAAATGTGAAATTAAATTACTTGATGCTTTGAAACAAATGATGTGCTGTCTTTTGGGGAGTGATGTGGGGGCGGGGGGGGTGCACTAATGTGATGCACATTGGATTTTTAGGTACTCCGTGAAATTTGAAGTGTGAAGTATTTTTGGCATTCATTTGTTTGCATCTATTATTCATGTACTTCTGTTTAGCATTGATCCGACAAGCATCATCTATACAGTGGTTTTAAATGACATTTCAAAGAACATTTTTGACTCGGATAACCAATGACTTGATGGATTATTCACGTGAATACCAGTTCTCTTTGCTGTATTTTGCATTCACAAAGACAAACAACACATCACGGAACTTTTAAGGTATTGCCATTACTTGTATGCCACGTAATAGACGAACAGAACATATTTACAAAGACATTTTCGTGGCAGATTTTAAAGGGAATACATGTTGTGCTTGCGCGGATAAATCTCGTCGAGATTATGCCTGCAAATTACAACACAACATTGCATTCTGTCTCCTGAAGCAGATTGGCTCCAGTGGATTAAGCTTTGCTAATTTCTTCTCAAAACCCAAAAAGGAGAGCCATTTAAGGAGTCGTCTTTTAAACGTCGTAAAAAAAGAATAATTACTGCTTAAATAGCATTGCTATAACAACCAATATTAACTCGTGTCTAAATTAAGAAAGTTGCTTAACAAGCTGTTAGCTATGCGACATTAATGCTATAATGTTTACATTTCCAAGATGTATGTGCGCTGTCTTTCGAGATTAATGGCTTTTGACTCGGAGCCACTCACCCTGAAACAGTAAACAATATTATTCCTAGCAAGCAGCACAAATTAAACATTAAAACCGCGCAACTGTAAATGACAAACAGTTGGAGAAAATGCAAAAGAGGTAAAGGCGAGGCCCTGCAATTTCTAGCTCATGCCACTGCTGGCGGTTGGGCCTCACTAGAGGGAGCTCTGGAGAGCCCCTTCTCAAGAGCATTTGGCCTACTCTTCCACACTGGCCAGACAGCTTGGAAGAGGTGGCAGTACCTACACTTCTCCCCCCACCACATGCAAGTCTGCCAATCTGACGAAGTGTGGTGTACACATTTATACTGCTGAGTGGAGAGATGTGGGCGGGGTGGGGGGCATTAAAAAAACAATAACTTTACCATGATTTTAACTGTCAGAGCAGGATATCAATACTCTAGAATCTAAAGTTAGAAAATATATGATGATTGATTAAATATTTGTTTTGTCTACAATGTCATTTTTGCAAAATAAAACGTTGCTTAAAGTTAACATAATGGAAAATTAGCAATTGTTAACTGCTGTGTTATTGTTTTTGCAGAGACTGCATTACAGGCGTTAATGAGAGCAAACTTGTTTTCTCTGATGTGTTGCCACATCGGGAATTTTCAACAAACTCTTAAATCCTTGAAAGGCAAGTTGTTGGGTTTATTGCTGCGTTCACCTAGGTCGAATCGATATTCGTTCACTCCTTTTCTCCAGTGGTACATACCCGGCGATTATAAAGCAGGAATAAGGAACACGGGCAAAGTGCCAACTGGCAGGGCACCAGTACGAGTTGATGAACACTCCATGAATAACCCCGAGAGTTAATAAGGGGCCGTTCATAAATGACGTCACGAACCTAGGTGAGGGGGGGGGGGTCCGACATTTGTGACGATGTGTGACGACGGGGGGGGGGGGGGGGAGTTGAGAAATGTGACGTCACGTCAAAATGCGCAACCTTAAATAAATATGAAATTGTTATAACAACACTAATTGTTATAACAACACTCCTTGAACATCAGAGTGCAGCGCCACATTAAATACGCACTACAATGACAATAGTTTAAAGCGATTTGAAGCATGCTTATTTTCGAAATTGAAATATGGTTTTGCGGGGGGGACAGAGCTTTGTGACGTCATATTTGTGGGGGGTCTGACTTTTTGTGACGCCGTGTGACGAGGGGGGAGGGGGTCAAAAATCGTCCAAAATCGCGTGACGTCATTTATGGTCGGCCCCTAAGGGATTTGGTGTCGGAGAAGGTACCGTGGCAACTATGAGGTCACGTGACCTCTGGCTTTGACTCATCTTCAGAGAATGTGCTGTTGTCTCGCCATGTTAAAACTTCATGATATTTCCAAAAGTATTATTTCCAATCCCACCTTTTTGTATCATACGTGCTAGTTAGCTTAAGTCTGCCAAGTATTATATACTTTGCAACCTCGTGTTGATTTTATTGTGCATATGTTTGGTGAGACATTTTTAATGAATATTTCTATGTCACCATCATCAGCCATGATTAATACACTGTTGGAGGGAGGCTTCTCAAAGCCATCGGCATCGCTCACCGTTCTGCGATGTGGCAATATTCATACGCGTGTTAATGAATATTGAAAACTTGCATTGAAATGCGACAGTTTTATCGCTTTCTACTTACAAACCAGGCATGATTTACATCATCATATACCAATATAGTTTTTAATTCCCCTCCTGAAAAAAACAAAAACAATCCATAGCGTAGCCTTCATTAATACCCATGTTTGCTGCATAAAAATCAAATCTAATCCAAGTCTCCATTTGTCGTCTTGCCACTATAATGGGCCGTGTACGAGCCTGCATCCTTGTAAGCGGTACCAGGTCACATTGTACCATCTCCATACCCAATGTGATAAAGAAAAATATGGATTTAATTTTGGCTTACCCCCAAAATTAGATTGCACTTTTGCCGCTGATGTCATGACAATGAGAACAAGACATTTCCTCATAATAAACGTGTTTGGGTTAGATCGCGTTATTTCTAAATGTGTCGTAACCCTCCACCACCCGACATGGTCAATCAGCCAAAAAAGTGTCACGTTGACAAAAGACAAATAGTTCACTACTTTAGCCCACCGGTGTGTTGATGCGTGAAACCACATTTCCTTTTGGAGCTCTCTCAACCAGCATTGAACCTCCCCAGAAGGTGAAGTCCCTTTAATTGACTACCTTACTCTCACTAGCGGGGTACACATTTCATCGCCAAATAAAGTGGAAAAAAAAAATTCATGTAGTTTTATTTTTTTTATTGACGGCTGAGCTGAAACCATCATCTCACTGCATCTAAATCCCTGGTTTAATCTGAGGTGATCGTCAGGATTTGCCGAGGACCAATCAGATCGGGGCTCTATGATCACTGGACCGCCCCGCCAGTGCGTACGATTGCTGCCTATTCATAATGAATAAAGGTGTCAGTTTTGTACCAGTTTAAAAGGGTAAAAACCTACTACTATATTTTGCCACTGGTAAATGCTTACCCCGAGCTCTCAATACTCTGATATTGCACTGTGTTTGAGTTGTACGCCTTCTGGTGTCATCTGGTCCAACACCAATGGGGACTAGGCTCTAAAGAAAGCCGTCCCGGGTGTGGACCAATCAACTTCAAGGACAGTGCATATCATTATCATCAGAGTTGCTTCTTTTTGTTTGCATTTTGACTGCTTGTGTTGTGGTTATTGCAAACATGATGTCTTGAATAAAGGTGTCAGTTTTGTACCAGTTTTAAAGGGTAAAAACCTACTACCTATTCATAATGTTCGTGGTGCAGGGCATGACCAGAGGATGTGGCACTGCTGCTTAGACACTCAACCATTTCTCCCCGGCTCAAAGCTGGCGTCACCCACACGCCTCGGAGCTCTTACGATGTGACTCCCCCCGCAACGCGGCAATTTCCAATCTGTGACTTGGATGCGGTGGGTCAAGAGGGCAATCGGGAGGAGTGATGGTTGCCAGGCCGTAACAGTATGCAGCCCTCATTCTTCTCATCTGTCCCGACTTGCCCTGCCAGTAAAGGCAGAGCCATCGGAGGCATAGAGGCCCACTCAAGTGAATATAACAGCCGTCTTGTCCGCAAGCCTGAATCGGTGAGGACGAGTTGCACGCGGCGAGTCTCTGTGCCCCTGGAAACTGATGAGCACGTGGTCTCCACGTGCCCACTTTGCCACGCGTGTCCTTCAAGGTGAATGGCACGTGGGGTGTTCGGTGTGAACCTATGCTGCCGTGCAATCGATCCGAGAAGAGGGGTGTGTTGGGGGTGTGAAGCAGGCGACGTCGGTGCAGCCAATGTGTCTTTTGTTTTTCTCTCCCCCCACGTCACCACCACTACACCACAATGACGTCACGAACCTGGGGGGGGGGGGGTCAGACATTTGTGACGATGTGTGACGAGAGGGGGGGGTTGAGAAATGTGACGTCACATCAAAATGCACAACTTTAAATGAATATAGACAACACGTTCTACTTAATTAAATCGACTTTTTAATAAATGTGTTCTCCTACAGCACATTAAATACGCACTACAATGACAATAGTTTAAAGCGATTCGAAGCATGTTTTATATATTTGGGGGTGGGGCAGAGCTTTGTGACGTCATATTTGAGGGGGGATCTGACTATTTGTGACGCCGTGTGACGATGGGGGGGGGGGGGGGCAAAAATCGTCCAAAATCGCGTGACGTCATTTATGGACGGCCCCTAAGGCAGTGATTGAGGTAAAGGTGCAAGCTTCACAATCGCTTACCTGTTCCATTGTTGGGTAGAAGAGCCGAAACTCGAGGAATCTCTCGGGAGCCGCTGTCTCTTCGGTCTTTTGATCGACTCTTCCATGCTGGCCAGATGTCTTGGAAAGGGTACGCGCCCCCACACTTTCCCCCACTAATACACATGACGTGCCGAGCGACTCGCTGTCGTGGACCAATCTGCGGTATACTGCCGGGCGGACAGAGGCAGGGATATTTAGGAAAGTGGACCTGGTCTCCCGGTGTCTGTAAACAACGATGAGCATCGCAGACTGCAGCGGAGACCCATGTGGGTGGCCAGTGTCGCATTATCCTAGCAGCACAAGTAGCTACTACACATGTAGTAGTAGCTACGGGCCACGCACTTTCAAGGGCCCCGCGCTAAATGCTTTCAAGCTATCAATTCCGGTTCAGTGATTCTGCACTTGCTCTATTACTGTAGTACTATTCTGCCTAACTTTTATGAACAACTGGCTGTTTAAGGTTAGCGATTTGTCTTATTATCTGGCTTCATAGCAAATGAAAAAATACAATTACTTTACTATGGCAAGTAAAAAATGTGTAGTGTCGTATGTCTCTTCTTCCTTCTCGCTCGAGGCTTGTGTGTGCGTGCGGGTGGCGTGCGTCACACACACATTCAGTCGGAGATGAGGTAGTCGCAGGAGGCACCGTCCTCCCCTTTAATTGTTTTTGAGTTCATACCACCACTCGGGCCCCCTCTCTCTCACGACCCGTCCCAGACACGACTCTGACCGCGTTGCACCGACGGCGTCGACTGGGACAGCCAACCGCTGTCCGGCCGTGCAATGATCGGGCGAAGGCGGCAGGGACAAGGTCAGCGACGAGGGCGGCGACGACGAGACGAGTCCACTCCCAAAACTGGCAGCCCCGAGCTCTCGCTCTCCGCTGCTTTTATTCCCCTCGGCGCGGCCTGGCTCCGCCCCAGCCGCGCCTCCCTTCTCGAACCCTCTAGAGGGTTCCAGGGGCTTTCCCACGAGTTCTACTGTGACCCTTGCCCCAGTTCCTCCGCCCTGCCGGCACGCACACCGTGTATATGCTCAATGGCCTGAGCGCTAAGTGCCCACCTGCAGTTGCAGCTGCTGTACAACAGTCAGCGCTATGTCACTACAAATGTGTGTTTTAATATTTATGTGTTTTTTTTTATTTAGGGCCCCTTTATAACATATGCTACAGGCCCCGCACAAGCTTAGTCCGGCACTGTTGGGGGCACACCTCGGTGAGCAGTGAGCATGATAAGCCACTTGGTTGAGCTATCATTTGTGGCTTGGTCGCTTCTGAAAAAGAAGCTAATAGCTCAGTGGGCCCTGCCTAGGAGGATACAAAAAATTGTTGAGTTTTATTTTTACGTATATTTTTAAGAGATGTGTTTACCTTTACTATACGTTGCACTGCTATCGAGTTTTTGTATCGTTTGTTGGACATCTATGAAAAAGAGATGAATAGCTCATCGGATTCCTCCAGTAAAAATGAATATTCTGATTCTGAATTAACAATTTTGGCATCCTCTTTATTTTGGCCATGTTCGCTGTGCCCAGCGTCTGCTCATTCCGCTGACCTGCGTGCCGTGTGTTTCCGAGCAGACGAAGCGAGGAAAGTTGCTCAAATATGATCTCAGCATTCCTATTTTTTCCCCTGATTTACTGTGAGGTTACCATGCTGCACAACTCAATTGCTTCATAGACCGTTTTATAAACCGCGTTTGACCTTACATATCTCGGTGATGAACAAAAAATATTGAAAATCAATTAAAGTAATCATTAAATCCATTGATGTCGGTGAATAAATAAATGGGCAAACCACGAAATTCATGCCTGATATTGTGCACATAGTGTTGCTTTGCATCGAGGCAACTGGTTGCCCATTAGCTAGGAATTCCATGCCATGCATCTTAATGCGGAAACATCAAAGGAAGTCATGTTACCTTCGAGGCAGGACACGACACCATCTGTAGCCGGTGTAGTAGCTGCCAATTCGCATAAACCAGGGCATTGCTGCCCGAGAGAAAAGCACTTTTATTTAAATCCCGTTATCTGCGAGGCTTTCATGAAGGTGGCAGAACTCATCGATGTCCATGCTTGACACACAAAGTGCTTTTACTTTTCTGAGCCATCGAAAGGGCGAGAAGATACTGCACTGCTTGAGCCCCCCACCTCCCCACCCCCTGCCAAAGTGGATGCCAATTGATATTTGGTTTTTTACCCTTCTATCTGGCAACAAAACTCACACCTTTTTTTACAAGGAGTCATGTTTGCATAGAGACTAGGCTCTAAGGAAAGCTGTCTCGGGTGTGGACCAATCAACTTCAAGGACAGTGCATACAGAGTTATGTTTTTTTGTATGCATTATGACTGCAGGTATTGTGGTCTATGCAAACAGGACTCCTTGTAAAAAAGGTGTCAGTTTAGTTGCCAGATAGAAGGGTAAAAAACCAATTATCATATTTTTTACTGGCAAATGAGGTTCCAATGGTGTGGATGCCAATTGGTAAGTGAACCAGAACATTGGAATAGCCAGTACCTGGCACAGCCTGCTGCAACTTGGCGATGTTCGTCTCCTAGCACACAGGGGATGTTTAGAGGGAGCCAACTCACCACAGCAGATGTTTGAGGTCAGCTTAACCGTGCGGTAAGAGTCTGGACCAGATTCTCGTGTTGCTAAATGATCCATTTCATCTGACTTTGGACGAACATTGTCCAAGGCCTCCATCGGCAGCAATGGGGTGAGCAAGCCACGTTTGTGTGTGGATCTGGACGCGTTGTCCACTTCTCATTTAATTGCACTTGCATTGAAAAAAGAAAACGCATTTTGGTTTCCAAAAAAAAAACTTCTGTCAACAACATTAACAAGGTACCAATCATGCAATAACTTATCTGATCAAAATCAACGAGAGGGTATTCTTCAGCTGTGGCCGGTGGGGTTGATTGATGACGCATGCTGATTTTGTATTCAAATTGAAATTGATTTCAAAACAAAAGAAAATGCGAGTGATAGGCGTGGCATTGTGCGGGAGGTCCTGTTTTACTTTCCAATTAGGTTGACAAACAGTGTGGGTAAAAAAAAGCGAGAGATCACCTCCGTTGGCGTTGTTGTTTTGACAACCGTTCACAATTACGTCAGGACAAATACAGCACTCGCCCTCGTTGCCGGCACTCTGATAGTCAGTGAGGTCAGGTGGATTCCTCAGGGTTTCAAAAAACCAAGATTGAAATTAGTCTACCGTTTTGTCATGAGCACCTGCACGTCCCCGAGCAGCTATAGATAAACATTTGTTGATAATTAGTGGCTTAATGGCCCACTGATTTTATAAGGGGTTACGTTTTGTGTAACGATTCAACTCCCTAAATTGTGCTGCCTTGTTGGAGTGAATGTGCGAATCTTGAATGTTTTAACTAAATATATTTAATCTTGGACGAAATGTTTGATACCTTGACTGGCTGGGAAACGTGCCAGTATGCTGGTTTGAGGGGGAAACATTTTCTGCTATTGTTATGTTGTAGTCGTCCCAAGTAATATTCAAACATAGATTTCGTGCATCGTTTTGAAAGTGTAGCCTTCATGGGGAAGGGGGTTTTCAAAGTGAGGCCCACTGCCACGTACAATCGGAGCCCTGGTATCACATCTTCTGGAAATCTAAGCTAGTGAGAGAAATGCGGTAACAGATAGGATGTCCTCACAAGAAACGGAAACCGTTGAAAAACAATGACGCCACCGCGTTGAAATGCCACCCATTTTCAGTGATATTGGTACGGTATCCGTTTCACATAATTGCTATGGTTGTGCTTTGCGGGGCAGTGGATGTTCAAATCTGGAATATTAAATGAAGGTGGGTCAGTGCTGGGTTGTCCTCTAGATATATGGTTGAGTAATTTGAAGGCTGTTGAATATTCATTGCTCCTAACAGAAACTTGTTTCTTAGTGTGTGTCAGAGCCACAGCTCTGATTGTGAATTGAATGAATGTTCGTCAACTATAATCCAGAATTAAAGTCCATACAAATCTTAATTTCATGGCAGCTGTTCAAAATTATGTCCTATTGTGCTAAACTTTATTTCTTGTTGACACTGGCAATTCCATATTTCTTAAGGCATAATCATTGCTGTAGGTAAATAGCTAAGATTGAAAACTCCCTCGCTCCGTTTGCAAGAGTGAATCATTGTTTACATGGCCTGTAGTCAAAATCTCTCTTATTAAAATAGCCACAGCAGATTTACAAAACGTATTTATCCTTGTTAAAATGCCGTTTCGCAGAATTGATTAATCTCAATGAGCTTTCTAAATGAAATAGCGTATTTCAATTGGCTGGCATCTGTTTACTATCTATAATTAAAGCATATGTTATCAACTTTTGTCAATATGCTGCAGGTTGCAGGCCTCCTGATTCCATGACAATGTTCTTTACCATACTTCATCAGCATGGTTGGCTGTGTATGGTGCGAAAGAAGGTCAACGTACATGCATACGTGACAAAGGGCAGTGTGGGTGAGTGAACAAGAGATGGCCAGGAGTAGATTGGATATCACTCACCACTGACTGACATTAGTCATAGCTGGAATTCAAACTTAGGTCACCAGATTGAGAGTGCTATGTGATCACTGCATCCCCATCTAGTTAAAGGACATTAAATTGATGGACTGAATATCTGTATCCACAGTAAACTATTAAGTTATCCAATTACAGATTTTGCTTCAAAATGTTTAATTGCAGCTAGGATTTTCACAGTCAATATTAATCTCCTTATAACTTTGGGACATTGTTTTCCAATGACACTAAATCGTCCATTTAGCATCATTGATTGATGGCACTGGTAACCTACTAGACATATTCATAGCTATATTGTACAACCTCCATCAAGGACGAGGCTGATGACTGCCTTCCCTATCATACCATCATTTACTGTACCTATTAGCCAAGACCTGCCCAATTGTTTTCAGATTTACATCCACCGTGAGCCATGTCCCATAAAGTTGTTGTTGTTGGAGGTTTTTGTCATTTTGGATTCCCAATGCAATTATTTTGGCTTAAAGGCCTTGCCTCAGGCAGGATTATGAGGAGAGTTTAATGTCTGACGTTTCCAAGCAATATTCTTATCAGGCCATCAAATTGTCCTTTCCTAAATAAAATCCTCAGCGCTCTGACACCATCGTAACGTTTTACCCTTCGTAACACACAATATGCAATCAGCACAAAACATTTGATAAATCAAAATCTCAAGCTATCAATATTTCTTCCATATTTTTTTTTTGCTACAAGCCAAGCCTATAAGTTCTAGATTTGAAGCTTTCGTGACTGCAAGGATTCATATTCTTATGTTTTTTCGGTAAAGTCACGTAGGTAAAAAATTTAAATTAATAAAAGTAAAATAAAAAATAATATAAAAATCCCGACCGAAGCTCGTGTTGCCTCCGAAACGTCGTGATTTTTATTTTATTTTTATTTTACTTTTATTAATTTAAATTTTTTACCTACGTGACTTTACCGAAAAAACCTAAGAATATGAAGCCTATGAGTGTTGAGGTGGCAAATTCCATTGGGCGATCGATCCACAACTCCCATTTGCGCTGCAGGACCATCGATACAGCCTGCATGTGCATCTGCTTATAAACAACTGGAGTAATCAATAATGCCGTGACAAGGAAGCATACCAAAACATATTAATGCATTTTCCTGCTTTGCTTTGTAATAATATTGATTGTATAAAATATAATAAAATGCATTGTCGAGTAAATGAATGAACTATTTGAATAACACGTGCAGATATTATAGAACGATAATATATTTGTTTTATGCTATAATGGCTTTGAATAATGTTGTGTAATGTTAATATGTAACCATCTTGATATTTTTTTCAAGCTTAATCTGACTGCAAACACAAAACGCTTGTGTTACTAAATATCAGGTAAACTCTGCAGGAATCATTCCTACAATTCCAAAGTGGACGATCTTTTTGAAGGAATCACGACTTTTCTATTGACTGGCATTCTATAACATTAATGCAATAGCATGGGATTCTATTGGAATTCTACTGTGAATATGGTTCAGCTGTTCTTTAGGCTACGGTGAGCTTAGCGAAGCATTACCAATTGCAGCGAAACAGCGTGGCGATTCAGATTTATTCCAGGTGGCCGTACTTGCCATTGAAATGTACTCCTGATGGCTAGTCCTGAGAATGTGTCCAGATCGACCCTGATTCTGGACATTCAGGTAGGGGGGAGGGTAATTGGGGGACTGTCGCGATTGAACCTCAATTCCAGCCTTGGAATAAATTGCCCAGCTCACATGTCAGTTTTCATTTTCCATTTTCCATCATCTTTTCAGTCCGATTATGTAAATGTGCATTCGTTTATGTAACAAAAAAGTACTTTTTTTTACATTTTCTTTAAATAGTATGATTGGGGACAGTGCTACGATTTAGATCGTGGTTGAAAAACAATCCTTAATTCACTAATAGGGGTTTTCCCCTTTTTTCTGGCAACAAAACTGATACCTTTTGCAAGAAATCATGCTTACATTAACCACAATGCTTGCAGTCAAATGCAAACAAAAAACAATACTCTGATATATTTTGGTACTGGCATAGGAGGTCCCATGATGAAATCCTTAATTCACTTTGGGATATCAGACTACAATTACGTGACACAGTTGCAATGAAACTACTGCGTATCTGTGACAGAAACAAAATATATCGTCTACATTAAAGAAGTGCTCTTATTTCAAGACGACTTTGCTGGATGATTATGACTGTTGGAATGAGCATCACATCAATCTAAGTATTTGTCACAGTGATAGATAAATTAGACCCAAGTACCTGTATATGAATAAAGGGCAGACAGTAGAAACATGCCACTGCCAGGCTTAATGTATTGAATGTCAAGATAGACCACGAAGAACAGTTTGAAAAACAATGTATTCGTGTTCATTTAGCTCATACTCAATTATGGAAAATGTCCTCGGTATTCGGTGTGAGGCGACCAAGGCCTTGATTCATTTGCCTATTTCAGGGGGTAGGGGTGTTGAGGGGGAATGCATTTTGTAACTCACGTGCCACCAAACCAATTGCGCACAAACATGAACTCAATACCACTGCTTCTAGCACAATTTTCTGAAGACGAAACTGTGGGTTGGGGTAAGGACAGAGCCGGGGGTAGCAGAAAGTTTTCAACATTGTGCAGAAACGCGTTGATCATGATTGGGTGGAGAACGTCTGCTGTATGGGTGTGGGGGGTGTACGTACGTATGCAAGTTGAACTTCTTTCGCACCGTACGTAGCCAAACCGCACCAATCGGAGGTGGACACAATGCAGGGGTCTGCACGCAATCGGCACGGTGAATCGAGCCTGATCACTTTAGCCTAATTAAGCATAACATGAATCTGGCCGCAAGTGTTTTTGTTAATAATCAGAAAAGTACCAAATCAAAGATTGTCCATTTTCATCCATTCGCGCGAAATGTTTTAGGCTCCTAGTTCGGAAAAAAAGAATCACGAAACAGTTGCTAGCCATTTATTATATTTTAAAAAAGCATTTCCAATGAATCATTTGTTTTGGTTTATGTTGCTGGGAACACATCACAACACTCTGTGAACGCTGCGGGACCAAAAACCACGTTGTGCTTTGTGAAATTCAGAGGTAAATAGAGCCAGTCATCGTGGTGGCCTCGAGTGCGATGAGTGCAGCAGGAGGCAACGCGATCATCACATTTGCACCATTTCAGTTTGAGGCTCTACCTGTAAAAAAAAAAATCAATGACTCAAACGGCAGGAGTCGAGCATTATTTTTCCGCATCCTATTTACATTCAATGTGCAGCCGCGACATGTTTTGCTGGTGCCACTGCTGGTTGAAGGAGCTCTTATTCGAGGAAGCTCTAGGGAGCTCCTCGAGAGGGCATTTTGGACGACACCACACACAACCCTCGGATTGACAAACTGTCGTGTGCCCATTTATACTGCTGGCTAAACACGAGGCAGGAGGATGTAATCAATTTTCAACATTGTTTCACCTATATTCTTGGTTCTTTCGGTAAAGTCACGTAGAAAGGAAATAATAAAATAATATAAATATAAAACAATACAAATTCTCACGACGTTTCGACTGCAACACAAGCAATCGTCATCAGGTGTGAAATCCACACAAAAAACGAGTGTGCTAACCATTTCACCATGGCAGCATGCATATTACATGAAATGACAGGTCAATAAAAGAAAATAACAAGTTTGACAAAGTGTACATTTTACATTGGCATTGATAAACACCTGCGTTTAAAATACTGCATCGCAGATTCACATAAGCAATTAATGTACTCTTTCATGCTTCATATTTTACTCCACTATGGCATCTTGATTTGAATAGTTCACATTGTCAGCACACTGCAAAATGAAGGAGGCTGCTTCAGCTCATCCATGAATAATATACAGAACAAAAAAAACAGTAGATTGTAGTTTTCATTCAAAACGTCATATATTTTGTATTAAAGATGTGTTCCCTCTCTCGTCAAATATTTACGCGAAGTTATATTGCTACAAGTCACGCAGTAAGAAGCAACTTTACCGGTGATGTGGACGTATGCCAAGCCTTTTCTTGAGACTGAGGATACATATTCTTAGGTTTTTTCGGTAAAGTCACGTAGGTAAAAAATTAAAATTAATAAAAGTAAAATAAAAATAAAATCACGACGTCTCGGAGGCAACACAAGCTTCCGTCTTCCACGTAACTTTACCGAAAAAACCTAAGAATATGAATCCTTGCAGTCACGAAAGCTTCAAATCTAGACTGAGGATACAGTTAATGAATGCACAGACCAGTGCTAATCATTGCCCCTTAATGTCCGTGTACCTTAGAGCTATCCGTGGATCAATTACGTATAATAACTTACCGTTTGTAGTGCTACCAATGCATGGGAAGTATTACAAATACCTAATTTATAAGGCACACAACTAAATCCAAACTATTATTTAAAAATGCCCATTTTTTATATGTTAAAGCCTCGCTGAGTCTCCAAGTCCCTTGGTCAGGACATTCGTGGCTTGCGATGTTGTACCAATTCCATCTATAAATGTCATCTGTATGTTAAGCATTGTCTTTACGGTAAGCGTCACATTGTAGCAGTTTTTGGCTGGAAAAAGAAAATCTAAGCTGTGGAATAATGCAGTGCTGTAATATTTAGGAATGGTAATAACAAAATAAATGTATCAAACAAAGCAAACATGTCCGTGCATTCACCATTCTGCGTGTGACTCTTATCTTACTAGAACAGGACTGCCTCACACACCAGCTTAGTTTATATGCATACGAGACAGCGTGAAAATTGTCCTGGACCAAAAAACCATCACGCGTGCCGTTATTTGTAACACAATGCGCTTGTCATTGGGGCCATATTAAAAGTGAGCTAATTTCAATATTGAAACTTATGATATATTAAATAACTTGTATAACTTGTCCAGATGGGAAGACGCGTATTTTTTTTTCACTTTCTGTCTGTTAACCTATACGTACATTAATTGTATGAAGATGAAACAGTTTTAAAACTGGATGCTATTGTTTGCCAATGATGCAGCTGCTGCTCCTGCTGCTCCTGCTACTGTTGATGACTTACACTCTTTGGGCTGTCCACTGTCGCAGATGTGTTTGTGGTCCATCGTGTCTGCCACAGAGGGCCTCTGGGAGGGGGGTTTTTTTTAGCCATGCGCGTAAATAATGAAAGACTTAATTCTAGATTTGAAGCTTTCGTGACTGCAAGGATTCATACTCTTAGTTTTTTCGGTAAAGTCACGTAGGTAAAAAATTAAATTAAAAATAATAAAATTAATGTGATTTTTTTTTACGTTTCATTTCACTTTTTTAACTACGTGACTTTACCGAAAAAACTAAGAGAATGAAAGACTTCTCATTAACTTTACCATCAGTCGTACGTCCTGCATCTCTCACAGTAGCAACCGTGCACCACTTTGCACTTGCTGCCGTTGCGTGCGCCTATTCGATTTTTTTGTGTGGTCATCATAACATTATTTCAAAGACCTTGTAAATTTTACACGTACATTTCCTGTGTGGAGATTTGCCCAATTTTGAAGCAAGTGATTCATATATTGTACGGGATATGACTCTTTTCATCAAAATATATGAAAATGAAACAAAATTTACAATATATCGGGGAAACAGTGGGAAATCAAATTACCCTGTGTCATTTTCCACTCGACATTTAAGCAAGCAATCTGAAATAAAATGCGATGTATAACCTACAAATTGTCTTCTCTCTACACTAACATATAATTGGACTGCGTAATGATTCATTGCTAGGCATTCATCTCTGAAGCTGTGCGTGTGTGTGGGTGGATGACTGGCCTTAAATACAGTGTCCTTCTTGGGAGTTGGTTAATCTTCTGGGGAAAGGCTCTCCATACTTAGCACACGGCTTGCTCGAAAAAAAATCATAATAAACGTCAACGTAACGTCTTTGAAAAAGCTATAACTCGAAATCCACCAGAGACTTTCCCCAGGATTGTATTCTCAACATGCATTGCCTCATAAAAGTTAGATTCCCAGAGTAAACTTATTTCCCCGTAAACATATTAAGCTCGACTCACAAGGGTCTAAACATAACCATATGCTTTACATTAAATGGAATTTGAATATCGCTTTTGAACAAAATGTCATTATGTTTATTGTTATTTTACAGTAACCTAATAACAAACACTATTTCATCGTGTGATTAAAATTCATGTTAGTATGTATTTAAAACTGCAAGCTGGAAAATTGTGTAGATGCTCATATAATGTAAATGTATTTGTAATTGTAGCACCACCTGCATTAAGTAAAAACCATCAGTATTCCTTCAATGTCGGGTCACTTGTATGGATTTTTCCATTTGTTAATATTGAGGTTGATTGACATATCATCAAAAAATCCGAGTCGCTAATGACAAGGATTTTAAAAGCACAGTAAAAGCTAGGGCTTCCAATCATATTTTCATGGCATACAAGCTAAATCATGGCGTCACAAAAAGTCAGACCCCCCCCTCAAATATGATGTCACAAAGCTCTGCCACCCCCCCCCCCCAAAAAAAAATCATGTTTCTATTTGAAAATAAAACATGCTTCAAATCGCTTTTAACAATTGTCATCGTAGTGCGTATTTAAAGTGGCGCTGCACTCTGATGTTGTAGGAGTGTTGTTAAAACAATTAGTGTTGTTATAACAATTATAAATCTATTTAAAGTTGCGCATTTCTATGTGACGTCACATTTCTCAAACCCCCCCCCCCCCTCGTCACACATCATCACAAATGTCTGACCCTCCCCCCCCCCCCCCTCAGGTGCGTGACGTCATTTATGGACGGCCCCAAAGAATAGTCTTGCGCTTTAATGAAATGGAAAATTGTGGGCCCCACGTCTGGCACTTACACATTTAATTTATTTATGTGTGATCCTATTTGTTATCTTGACATTTAATTGCCATTGGGGTCAGATTAATCATTTTAAATATGCTTATGTCAGTATGGTAACAATATATATGACTATTAAAGCTGGGAGGTAATGTTGCACCAATGTGCCGTGAAATGCAGATGAAATAGATTATATAGATCTATTAAACCTTAATTGTAGCAGGGAAGCAATGCCTGACTCAATTGCTTCCATACAAAGTTGATCGATTTATTCCCACAAAAATTAACTTCGCAAAACAAATGTCAATGCTCTTCTTAAACGTGTTTAAACGGCCTATTTTGTCACATGAAATATGTTTTCTTAGCTGGTCAACAAAGATCAATAGTTAGGCAATGCTGTGTATTAATTACATTTGTCATGACAGTTGACACACATCGCATTGTGAAAATTATCCAAAAAACCTTAAACATAAGAATCCCAGGTAATCTTGTGTACATCAGTTAATGAGTGGAACGTGGGATGGGGGGGGCTGTTTTCAGTTTTCCATTCTTTGCACAACAAAAGGTACTGATGTAAAATTTGTACCTTCTGTTGTCTTGTGCCTTGTCTGCCCAATATATTCGGGCTGTTGTGTTCGTACAGTCAATTTGCTGCTATTGTTTTGTCCGCACTTTGTCTTTGTTAGGTCAGTATCGTTTATAAGGTCTGTATCATGTTTGTATTGTCAGTTGTATTTCCTGCCTCATCTGTTATGACACACTTAAGTACCTGTCTTGTTTGTACAATTTTTACCCATCTGTGGTGGCCTCAAGGGGGCCACCGCGGTGTAGATGTAGTGCCGTAGATGGGCCACACTTACCGGCAGTGGTGGATAGGGCCCATCTGCAGGTACCTCGGACCCCTAGGGGAGGGGCCACTGTGCCAGCCCAAGACGGGGGGGGCTGCTGGGGGCTCTAGGATCCTAGGCAGCTAAGCCCCTTGGCGCCACCAACAGGGAGATGTGGGGGATCTAGGATCCCACACAACCCCACCCCTCGATGGGCAAGAGGGATAAAAGGGCCGCTCCCTGGCCGATCGGGACCAGTCGTAGCTCAAGACCCAAGACCAGCCAGCTTAGGACCCTGGACCCCCTCGTCCCGCTTGTCCTTGTAAGGGCCGAGACGCTGTGCGGGCCAGTGGTGGGACTCTGGACTCCCGGCTCTACGTCCTAGTGAGGGCGAGTTCCGAGGAAGCCAGAGTCTAGACCCACACTTTGGCTGGGTCGGGTCTTGTTAGCCTCCCCTAGGGTAATTGTAGCTGGAGGACCCGAGAGCGTAGCCAGTGTCAGGCACGCTAGGAGTAGGCTGTGTCCCTAGGCTGTGTTCCTAGGCTGTAACAGAGTATCAGGACTGTTGGAGTGTTGTATCGTAATAAAGAAGTTACCTCTACAAGTGTCTCCGGAACCCATTACATAGAGACCGTGCCGTGTGAGGGGTGGTACTGTAAGGGCGGAGCCCGGAAGGGCACGTGATCGGACACGGGGGGCAGGGGGACCCCAGTCGGGGGTGAGAGGATCACGTGATGGGAATCCAGAGTCCCCACGAGGGTTCTGGAAGGGGGGCGTGGCCAAGGGTGGAGCCATCCACGCCAGGGGAGTTATAAGCGGGGTCCCGAGAGGGACCCCGCTTATAACTCAACTCTGGGAATGAAGTCGCTGTCCTCGATCCTCGATCTCCAGTCTCCACGTGTGGACCAGGCAGCCCGTTAGCTGTCCGGATCCGACTTTAGAATTGTCTATTCGAATGCCAGTTTAGTTAGCCGTCATGGTCACCTCCCTATGCTGTTATCCTGTTACCCATTGTGTTAAATAAACGTGTTGCCTCCAAGTACAAGTTTGCGCCTAAGTTAATACACTACACATCCATAATAGAGGTTTTTGGTTACATTGCGTAAGTAGAATTACGTTGTTAAAACCGTCACCACCCGACACAACCAAATAGTAAGGTTTGTCACCTAAACAAAACATGCCAATTCGTTAGTAGTACAGCACACCGGTGTGTCGTACTAGTAGAGAGCAAATCCACAACATTTCCAATCGAGAACCACGTTTTGCCAGGAATTACAACGAACATCATCAGGCGCCCATCTGAATGCAGTCACACCATCACCCCACACAGCAATTATCTCTCACACATTCATATTTACACTATCTAACCCAAAAACCTTTATTATGGATAATATTGGTTGCGACATTAATTCTAGATTTGAAGCTTTCGTGACTGCGACAGCCTACATGTCAATTTTTGTCTAATTCGACATAGCCTCTGACTTACATGTTCTCTCCATTTTGTACCATTCAGCCCATCTCATGTCCATTGACTGTCTCGTTTTATTTCCCTCCCCATGTGTTTACCTTCTAATTTTCTTTGGCCATGTTGTTTCGAGTGTACATCTCGTGTGAGTCTGTCTGCCATGTTTATATTGTCCTGTTCATAATGCTGATTTTACTTCTGTCCTCATCACTGGCTCATCATTTAATGAAACCTTGGCAATGAAACTGTTCACCGTCACTTACTCATCTTGCCACCCTCCTTATTCTCAGACACAGTAGTCACGTTTGGTCCAGTCCCTCTAAATGTTACAGCCCTCTGCTCTGACCCAGGAATGTTCACCATCTTCACACCAGGGTCCAAGGAGAAAGAGTGCTCAACTCCCACGCCAGCCCTGCCAATGTACCCTAGTACTCCCACCCCACAACACACTACCAAGGCAATACCACCCAGCACTCCGCTCTGTGCACACTTCTCCAACTCTACCACCCGGATCTACCAAAATTGGCCACCATCCGGAGCCTCCTACTCGCTCTCCATGTCAACCACTGTGGCAAGGCATCCTCCCCAGCCCTGAGGTCAGAATTGCTCTGCCTTCCTCAACGACCTCATCTCCATAAGGTATTGTGCACAGAAACGTCCACCTGATCAATTCACAATCAATTCTCATCCAAATTCTCCAGCAAGATGCCATCACCGACATCCTCTGTCTCACTGAGTCTCGGCACACAACCCTCCTGAGCTCCGCTCCCTCGCTGAAGCTGTCCCGCTGACGAGAACTCTACGAGTATGAAAAGTAAGAATAGGTTTCACCTGTTCTGGCAATAAAACAAGTGTTAACATGTTCAAACACCAAATAGATACCTTTTTCAAGGTATCAAGTCTGCATTCACCCCACGTACTTGTGGTGAACATGCAAAAAAACATGCTCTGGTAATATATGCATTGGGTTTGAAACTGATTGGCCAACACCAGATGCGACTTTAATATATTAGTATGCTCGCTGCTCTGGCAGGTCTGGTGTAATTGCTGTAATTTCTAAATAAATAATTACGTACTCTACATTCCCAATGTTTTACCTATTTCGAACCGTTTCCCCGTCAAACTCCACCCATCCAAACTAAAGTTATACATGTTGTTTATTGTCCACAAAGCTAAAGCCATATTCATGCCCAGTCTTTCTTTTATCGCAACTCAAAGTCAGGCCTCTCACCCTCTCCACTTATCAACACTGATCGTTTCAACATCCATGGTGATGGTCCATCTGATATCTTTTTTAGTTTGTTGTCATTCCCCCGTGCCTCCGATTAGCAAGGTTTGCTATGTACGGTGTAAGAGAAGTTCAACATAAAAACATAATTCTCTCTCATCCACCTTCCAGTTACTTTTGGAATCCATGAACCTTCCCCAATTAATATCATCTGGCTCTCACTTCCCATGGCCACACTCTTGACCTCATTATTTCCAACACCAATATTATCGCTCTCAACAACATTTTATCTGTCACTTTTAGTGACCACTACCTCGTAAACTTTTTCACATCCCTCCCTAGGCCATCTCCTTCCAGGTCCCAAACCTCCTTTCACCCCACCAGACATTTGTCACATCTCTGCTCCCACATTCACTCAACCCTGCTCATTAGATCCTAAAAGTCCTTCTGTTGAGCACTACATATGCCACTAGATCTGTAGGGTTTATATCGAATTATATCAGTCAGATCTGGTAAGTTCCAAATCAGACTTCTATTCTGGTTTGATAGCTAATGGTCCTGGAAACCCTAAGTCTATATTCAGCACTGTAAACTTCCTCCTGCATCACCAGAACTCTTTTTCCTCCACTACTCTGACAGTTGCCAAGGGTGAGCAACTCACCACTTATTTCCCCGAAATGGTTGTGAAAATCACGAATGATATTCCGGCGAATGCTGCTGTTCCTTCTCTTACCAGTCCATCTCTTCACCACCTACACTTGACATCCCTCATCCTGTAACTACAAATAACATCATTAAATTTGAAGTGTGTGTGTATATATATTTAGACGCTATTTATTGTATGAAGCTGGTGAGTTTGATTCCTAGCCATGCCTGTGATCCAGCGCCGTGGAGGCAGCGAGGGTTAGTGGATCATCCCACAAACGATGCAAAACTCCTTTCCTGTGGGCGCCATACACTGGCTTACCAGGAACACATTCCTTGCGGAGGGAGCTGGTAGGAACGTTGGGTTGCTCAGTCAATGGCCAGGGCCAACGGTGGCGTGGTGTATTCCGCAAATATGGCCGACTGTGAGGGCGGGCACAAGCCGGCGTGAGTAGGTTAAACGTTGAGTTTTATAAGGGCACCACGGGGTGACCAGCCCCTCCCCACCCAGCCCCACCCTCCCCACCCAGCCCCTCCCCTCCCCACCCTCCCCACTCTCCCCTCTCGACCCAGCCCCACCCCTCCCATTTTTTTATGCACGACGGACGGACACAATACTCCCCTGTGGGCTGGTGTAACCAGGAGGTTCCTACCGGTATAAGGCAGTGCAGTAAGTGGACTGATTGGCATCCGTTTCTATCTCTACGGGGATATAGAGCGTTGTCCCGTCACGTGCTTGGGTTTTCTCCGGGTACTCTGGTTTCCTCCCACTTGTATGAGCTCTCATTAATTGGCTGAAAAGATCATAGAATAAAAAAACCAATGGCAATGGAAGAAAAACAATTGAAAAGTGCACAAAGAAGCGTGGAGATTCGGGAGACACTACAACTGTCGGTATCACTTACTGTATGATTGTGTGCGAGCGCATTTAAACTAAAACAAATATTAAAGCGCTGAATCCACGTCTGTAATTGCCTGTTATTTTTGTTCTGAATACCGAGTAATGTCAATCTCAAGGTCGCGTCGACCTGAATGCAGGATTTTGCTTGACATTTCGCATCATTTTGCAACCGGCTCTCATCCATTTAACCAAGCCTTGTTGAAGCTCTCTCGCGAGCAGCACTCGTCTCTTCTGTCAAATGTTACCTGGATAACTTTAAAAGACTGTGGGAGAAACATAAACAAAACTTAAGCAAAAAATAATGCGCTCGACTCATTAGATTGCGCAATGTTTGTATATGTATTTGTCAAGTTTCCGCTGAATCTTCTTGGTTCTTTCGGTAAAGTCACGTAGAATGGAAATAATAAAAAAAAACATAATAAAATAATTCTCACGACGTTTCGGCCACAACGCAAGCAGCCGTACTCAGGTGAAGAACAGGTCTGTCGAGAAGACAGAGTCTGAATGACAACCCCAGGCTTGGAGCGTCTATTTAAGCTGGGTTGGAGGGGGGGAGAGCGTCTTGACAAAATGATTTGCATATCAAGAGGAATTTAGCATATGTATGGAAAATTTGCGCTGTATTCTTGCTTAAGAGCAATGTCTTTGCAGCATTTCTCGGAATTTATGTGAAACAAAGTAGCTGTTTAATATAATAACAAAAATATGTCCTTTTCTAAGATTTAAATTAGTTGTCATTTCTAGATGTTCTTTAAAGTATAATGACGTCCCACCATGCTAGGTCAATGTTTTTGTATATCGATGCTTTTAGTCACAAACAAGCTGCAAAATTGCTCTTAAGTTTTGCTTCTGAAGCAAATATGAAGTAAGTGCTATTCAAGAGCGGACAATAATTACGTCAAATGGTAAGCCATTTCTTTTTGAGCATTCTACCAAGTGCAATTATTACGTGGGGACTGTTGGCTCTTTTGTGTAAAATGCATTTCAACGCGGCAAAATAAATAGCCTTTTGTATCCCACAGCAACTGGTGAACACACGTGCCTCCTCTACGGTGCGTTTTCTCGCCCTACCACGTGCTGTTGTGTGTCCGATGTTTTTCGCTCCACGTGATGAGAGCCTCTTCCGCTCCTGCACAGCGTGGCGGCACAGCCCAAAAATACACCACAGAGCTACACAGCACAAGTGCAAATAGCACTATGCAGTGGTGCACACACACACACACACGATTCCTCTCGAAGATGTGAGACACATTTTTTTAGCTGACAGCGTATTTCAAGTGAAAATATAAAACTCAGCCCAATTTTTTTTTGCGTGCTTAGCAGCTCGAAATACACCGTCTGTAAAATAAGTTGCTTTGTAATCTCATTATGCATGATTTTAAATGCATGAATATACATTGACAGCATATGTGTGTGTGTGTGGTCAGGTTCAAAATACAGTGCCTTGTCAACTTGCTGATAAAAATACACTTAAATTAAAATGGCATTTTGTGATGGAAGGGCACAAAATGTAAAAGCCATATTGGATGTTTGAAGAAAGCAATTTGAATCTTAGGCTCTCAAGTAGAGGAGAAACACGTTCTGGCAACATAATGCATCACAGAATTCCCAGCTGTGTCAGAGTCATTGCCTCTGCGACCTACCTACAGGCTGCACCAGGCTCGAAGTGCGCAGGTTCTCAACCACCATAGAGAGGCAGCGTGAAGTTCAACACGCGTACAGATGTAGGGGTTATTACGGGAGAAACGGCGGACGAGAAACACAGGGGTGTCTGCACTCACACACACGGGTGGCCACACCGACGTCCGCATCCGTTATCCCCCACGACCCCGCCCCTCTGAGGGGATCTATTGTGTCTGTCCCTGAGTTAATAAAAGAGTGTGTCTCAACTCCGACCTCGTCTCCGCCAACTCACTACACATACAGGCGGAGTCAACCCCCGTCCCCAACCAGGATTTGAACTCGCAAGATTCAACTTGGGGGGGTCAGCCCACCTGGATGAATACGTGACGACGACACCGTCACGTGCTGGAGACGAAGTGTTTAATGAATGGCGTGCGTCAAACCATGCCGCGACGACACATTTACACGCGTGCTGTGCACACACAAAGTGGGTTGGTGGGCATTGCCCCAAAACCCTGCCTGGCACTGAAATTAAAGTTGCATTACCATTGAACCCCAGGTGGTCCGCACGCCTGAACGATCGGTTTGCGTGCAAAAAATATTCCAAAACTAGCTGACCATTGTCTAAATAACACTTATTTGTGATTGAGAGGTGATTTCTTTAAACAAAAGGAAGTAGCAGCAATGCTATTGCGAATCTGTACATGGGAAACTTTGAATCAAGAGCAGTTGCTTCAAGTATATTAAGACCATCTTTTTGGTTAAAAAAAAATTAACCCGTAAAAACAAAGTTTTTCACTATAAATCCTTTATATGCGTGGCGGCTAGAGTCCTCTCGTCCTCTGGCTTGAGATGGCTGCCACCTATGGGTCAGATGATTGCCTGCCACCATTAAGCAATTGGTAATTAAATATAATTAATTTTTTCTAAAAAAAAATTCAAAAAATTTCTAAAAAAAATTTTCACGAAAATAAATTGTCACGCACAACGAGTCTGTGCAAAATGTCAGCTCGATTAGATCACGGGAAGTGGGTTAAAAACGACCGAAAGATTTGCACGGTCATAAGCGCGCAAGCAAGCAAGCAAGTGAACTTAATATAAAGGATTTAAAAAGAGAGGCAGCGTGGTCCTTATGGGGCCCTTTGCGCTATAGGACTCACTCACTCACTCCAAAAAGGTTTGAGGTTGGCCATACTGCTCTTCCTTTCACCTGGGATACCTTGGGGATGCCGTGTTGTGCTCTGTCAGGTTGGTTTGTACCAGGTAAAGACTCCCCCCCCCCACCACCCCCGTATAAACTTTAACAGACTGTTGGGGCAAGTGCTGTTAGCGAGCACCTATAAAGGCCGGACACGGCACACGAAGGGTGGGTGGCCAACACCACGCCCGGCCGCCTTTGTCTCCCTTGTCGCGACACTTACACACCGCAACAGATACTCAGTTGAGACTCAGTCGACCTAGGGGAGGCACAGGATCCGGTTTAGATCATCGTCGCTGGTGTTGACTGTGAGCAGGAATCGAACTCGGGTGGCCGGGTTAGTAGCGCAGCGTGCTAACCGCTACCACCGCCGCTCGCCTATAAGGCCGGCGCTGCACACGAGGGGGTGGGGTGGCCAGCACCACGCCCGGGCGCCTTTGTGTCCCCAGTGACGATGTCCACCCACCAATTGGAGGCCAAGAAACACTTTACTGGAAATATTGAACGAGGCATAGAAGTAGAGAGGGGCTGAAGCGCCTGGGGCCGGTTGGGTGGGGTGTTGAGGGAGCAATTTCCTCGATACACATGAGGCTGCTGTCATATGGGATGTAGGTTTTATCTTCCAACTTTGGTATCCTCTTAGCCGCAAGGGTTTATTTTCTGTTCATGCTGTGTATGTGCGGTGTGTCAATGTGCATGTGTGTGTGTGTATGAGACAGAGAAAGACAGAAAAAGGGCATTATATAAACCCCCCCCCCCCCCCGTTGGTATGTCAGCACGTGATTTTATTTTCACAACAGCTCACAGCATTTACAATTTGCGCTGTGCTGTTGTCCTGACAGGAGTGTGAACAAAGGCATCCCGACGATTGGCTCAGTGGTCAGTCAGCACACGCGGTATGGATATTGTTATTTCCAAACTCCCACAAGGTATGCACGCAAAGGTTAATTAACGACTGTTAATTTATTTATGCACATTTGCTGTTGTTTGGAGGCAGGACATTTCGTAAAAATAGCATAATCCCTGCAGAGCACTAAAAGGAGGCACAATACAAACGCAGCAGGATATTTACGGCAATCACATACTAATTAGATACGAATTTCCGAGAGAAAGCTGATTTACACACTGCATATATTTCTGCCGTGACCGAACATTGTTTAGAGATTCAAACGCATTATCGTGCCATATAAAATCAAATTGTATTGTCAAAATGTTTTATAACGCTGCTTTGAATTTATATCACGTGAAAATGTGATTTTCTGATTGCAAGGGTAACGTCACTGACTTGCTGATGGCACAGAATTTTGAATGTTTTGCTCATCCACCGTACGCTCCAGTGTTTTTCGCCGTGTTACTCTTTTTACAAAAATTGCAGTTGCAAGAGACCGGCTCGTAGGTTGTAGGTTTCGTGAGCGGGGACTCATTAAAACAGCAACGAAGGACTCACTTTCGTTCTCGTTCAAGGGCGGCGCAGTAGACCTCAGCGGTAAGGCACTTCAGCATTGTCACAATGGCTGTGTAAGTGCCCCGTATGTTGCCGCCAGGTCACGATGTTTCAAGAACATGACCCATTAGGTGAAACTCCGCTGTTTTCCGCAACCATTTGATCTATTATGCACATGCAAAGGTCGATCCTCAAACCCTACTTTTTATCCGATTATTACTATTTTGTATTATTTTTAATATATTTATGTTCGGGGTGCATTTCAGATTTTATAAGATCTGATTTCTAAAAAATATTAAGGACACATTTTGGAGGTTAATTTTGACTTGCATGTATCGTGGAAAGATGCAACAGTTTAAATCCAGAACAGGTCAATTGCACCCCGACGTCATTTTGAGGGTGATAAACGAGTACAGTTTTGTTGGAAATCAAGAGTGGTCATCCTATACATATTTGAGTTCCCTCCAACGTAGAATTTCCTCCTATAGTGCTTTGGGCATCGACACATTTAACTTCTAACCTCGATAGCAGTGGGGACTATAACGTACACATGACTTAACAAGTATAGATATGCAAATATGCCCTCTGAATATTTTTTGTAACTCTTCCTCATGAATCTATAATGTACTCCCATGACTTGTAATTGCAGGGTATGGTTGTAATTAATTTAAAACAAACAACATCCATTATTCAAAACTGCGGACAATTCAATTACGATATATTTAATGCGTGTGCACACTAATAGGCTTATGACATTTACATATTAATTATTCAAGTTATTTACTGGGGTAATTTTTGAAATTCATCTGATCATACGCGTTCACTTCGCAGTTCACCTGCCCGCACAGAATTGGTTCTGAAGCTTCCATATCATGATGAGCATTTGCTACTCAAATTATATCGTTCAATCAGTGGAATGGAAAGTGCTCATATACACGATACATCTTTCTGCATAATATTGAAAACATTATGTATTTCCGTATGCATATATATTCAATAGTTCCTATGGATGATGCCATGTTATCATATGATAATGATGATGATGCCATGTTATCATGGCATCATCATCATTATCATCGGTTGACTGTGTACGGTGCGAAAGAAGGTTACATTCCTGACTGGAGTTTGTATGCTAATCCCTCTGTCCTGCATGGGTTTCCCCCCTTAGCTAAAAACAAGCAATGCCATTGGCGTTGGTCAACATCCCTCGTGAGAAAGAGTCTACGGAGTCAGTGCGGCTTTCTTGTGTGAATAGGTAATTATTATTATTATTCTTCTCATACTCTCAAAATTAAGCCTATGCATTCTCATTGCAATGACAGAAATATCTGATGCGTGCAGCATTTAAATCAGCAATCGAGAGTGTCTGTTTCTGCTTCATGTACGCATACAAATCTACTTTTTCGCGATGAAATCCGAAGACAATGGGACGCTCATGAGTATATATTGTGTGTAAGTATGTGGGTGTTTGAATGTAGGAGTGGGCGTGCTTCCACTGCTCGAAGCCAAATGCATTAAAAATGAGCCTGCGCATTTTCTCCAGCCATCAGCTTATCCGGCATCCCAGCAAATCGACTTTATCTGATTAATGCAATGCGCTTGCAGGTGTATTTTAGTTCATGCAAAAAAGGGACCCGTGGCTTTGGCTGTCTTGATTGATACCGAACACTCGCGGCTGTTACTACGGCATGCGAGGGGAGGGGAGGTGAGGAACCATTGCCCCATCTCCACTTGTCCAGCATGCGCTTTTGCATTCGTCAAAGGGCCGCGTGGGAAAGGGCAACACCCGTAGGGCAGCAGCATTCACCACACGCGCGCTCACTCGTTCGCTCACCCCCAGCGACCCCTCCTCTCCCCTTAGACTATGGCTGACCAGAGCCACATTTGTTCACATCATGAAGCAGTCTACCAGCGGCCACCCCTCTAAGCAGTTGAAGAAAGCCACGCAAACACTGCCTTGCCTGGTTTTATTGCAGCCTCGTATAAATGCTGGTCAAATGTGCCTCGGAATATCATCGAAAATGTTGGGCTACATTGGGAGGAGCAGTTTTTATCTCGAGATAAAATGTTGAAGTACGAAATTACGCATTTTCGTTGTGTGACTTTCTCACATTATACAGCCACAACCACTCAATTGCTTTGGACAATTAAAATAATATACTTTACGTAAAATGTCTGTATTTGTTTTACACACAGGTTCCCACCTCAGTGAATTAAAACCACAATTCCATCTGCCGCTACAATCCAAACAATATTAGAGCAAATTAATAATCAGGTATGTTTTTCCACATATAAATCATGCATGCACCTTTTGTATAGTTTGTTCTAATTTCTGCGATGTAGTGCATAAACAATCCCCACCTTAATAACTGAATATGCCTCAAGTTCTCCTTCTCACAACCATGATCACCCAAACGTTCTGCATTTAACCATGCATCAATTTATCCATTAAAATCAATTATTATGCTCACAAGACGTGCATGGTCGGGTTAATAAAGGGGCTTTAGGGGCTGCAGTCTTGCACTTTGCCTTGTGTGGAATCTCAACAAAAAAATAATATCCTGATCAATCACGGTTGAAAAGAAATCCTGATGCACGATGAAATATTTTGGCAAATTATGTCAGTTGGTGGTTAAAATCATAACATATATTCGTGTATTACTACCAGCTGCATGCCAAACTTGAAATAGCATTGCGCATCTTAACTTTGGATTTCACTTTCAGAATCGTATATTACATACACATATATATTAGCCCAGATCTGTCCCTCTGTCATTCTGTGACTGTGATTAACGCACCCCAACAACCTAGTTTAGAAACTAGTCGAGGTTAATAACAGCGGAGCGTTCGGCATTACGGATGGGTGGTTATAAAGCAATAAAATAAAGGAATTGAATATTAAACAAGAGGAACACTCAAAGCTATAACAGCTCCTGGCTCCTTCAAACTTAATCCAACCCTGAATACATGCGTAGAGTTGAGGGGTGTAATATTACCGTTTTTAAGGTTATGCAAATGAGAGTACATTGTATGAAAATGAAATGTTCTCTTGTTATATCTATCATCTAATGCAGCACACGAAACTATACAAACGAGGATAATGAAAAAGCAATGCAAAAAAAATTGAAAATTTTAAGTTAAAATATAATTGATTCTTGAATTGGATTAGAAACTCCCAAATGTGGCATTTCATAATGTTGTTGTTGGTTGCATTGTCACAGAAAGTAAACCAGTACCTTCACAATCCACTTCCAACTGCAGGTGGGGATTTAAGTGCATAAGCCCAATCCTGTGGCACAGTCATCTATTGTACTAAGTTTTTTTTTATAAAGATTACTTCAATGCCCAGTATCCTGTTGCAAGATCTAAAACGATTGGCCATTGTGTTCGTCTTTCCTTCAATGTCAGTATATCGGTCTCTTGCAAATATATGGTGCCGATGTCATCTATGGTTCCATTATAAAATTGAAGAATTTCTGTGTAAGTGTGTGAGTATTATGTGAGCATTTTGTCCCAATTGTATTTAGATTTGTCTAAGGAAAGACTATGGATAATTGGTAAGTCTATTTTTATAATTATGACCGGCGGGGTACATTGGTCTGAACCTAAGTACGCTAAAATAACACATAGATTTAAAATGTCCACATAGACTTAAATCGGGTTCATACATTTGTGGAAAATGTATCAACGTGCAAGGTGTCTATAGGTAGACTGGACCCATAGATTCACAGTTATTCAAATATTAAAATGTAACCCCATAGACTTGCATTGACTCGTAGATTAACATTGCACCCAGTATAGTAGTGTAAGTGAGTCATTTCAGAAGCACTATTTAGGAAGCAACAAAGTTTATTCTTAACTTATGCAACACCGTTACACATGGGACTAAAACACCTATCTCTCACTCTTGTTACACACGGGACTACAATACACCTATCTCTTTTGATTTAAAGCTTTCGTGACTGCAGGGATTCATCTTCTTGGTTCTTTCGGTAAAGTCACGTAGAAGGGAAGTAATAAAATAATAAAAAAAATAATAAAAATATTTTTCTTATTTTATTACTTCCCTTCTACGTGACTTTGCCGAAATAACCAAGAAGACACCTATATCTTTCGCATATGGGATAACTATAATCGGATCAGAGCAGCCAACGTACTGTCTGACTCACGATGTCGACGACGTAGATGTAGCACTTGAGTTCCACTTCACCTTCAGATAGCCCCAATATACGATCGGAGCTTCCATTTTATCCCTCTCGGCGCGGGCTGGTTCCACCGCTGGCCGCGCCTACCTCTGGAATATTCCTGAAGGTTCCAGGCTACATCACACCTGTTCTCTTTCTGGCTCCGCTCTTAACTACGCCCCCTTCGGGAACTCTCCAGACGTTTCTCAGCTACGCTTCCCGTGTCCCCTCGTTCACCTTTGACCTACATTCCTCGCCCCGGCGAGGAATGATGAACCCTTTGCGGAGTGCAACACCCACAGTGAACGACTTTGATTTAACACCAAAAATACAGATGCAGCTCTCACTCGGGGACCGGTACATCATACTCGTCCAGCACCTCCCACAAGACATTGTGGAGAACACGGTCATATGCTTTCTCGAAGTCTACAAAGCAATGGTAGACTGGAGAAGCATACTCCCATGACCGCTCAAATATCTGTGAGAGGGAAAAGAGCTGGTCCATTATTCCATGACCATGATGGAATCCACATTGTTCCTCCTGAATCTGAGGCTCGACTACTGGGAAGAACCTCCTCTGCAGCACTCTGGCATAGGCTTTATCTGGAACACTGAGGAGTGTGATCTGTCTGTAGTTGGAGCACGCCCTCCAGTCCCCTTTTAAAAAAAATTGGAACCACGACCCCAGTTTGCCAATCCAGAGGTACTGTACCTACCTTTTAATGGGACATTTAAGAGGTGTGTTAACCACGACACTCCTACGCTGTCCAGCGCTTTCAACAACTCTGGGCAAATCTCGTCTACCCCAGTAGCTTTGCTGATAAGAAATCCCTCAACCGCCGCAGCAACTTCAGCAATCGTGATCGATCCAACCCCCCAGCTGCCTCCTGAAAGGAGGGCATGTCCACTGGGTATGAGGAATTCCTCAAAGTATTACTTCCACCTCTCGACTATCTCCTTAGTTGATGTCAATGTTACACCACCCTTACTGAAAACAGCCTTGGTCATGTCCCATCTAACCCCTCCTAGAGTGTTGGATGGTTTGCCAGAACATCTTTGAGGCTTCCCGGTAGTCCCTTTCCATGGCCTCTCCAAACTCCTCCCATGCCCAGGCTTTCACTTCAGCGACTGCTGCAGCTGTTCCCCTCTTGGCAAGCTGGTACATCTCAATCAAGTCGGGAGACCTTTTTCCAAGCATATCTCGGAAAGCCTTCTTCAAATTGACAGCTTCCCTCACCACTCGTGTCCACCAGCGGGTCCTAGAGTTGTCGCCAAGACAGGCACCAACTGCCTTCAGGCCACAGTTTCTTGCAGTTGCATTCACAATCGAGGTCCTCAACATTGCCCACTCGGACTCAATGTCCACGACTTCCCCAGGAGTGCAGAAGTTGTCCCGGAGGTATAAGTTGAAATCTTTCTGCACTAGATCTTCCGGCAGATGTTGCCAGAAAACCCGCACAATTCATTAGGGACTTCCACGTCTATCTGGTCGGTGCCCCAAGCGTCGGATCCAACTCACCACCAGATGGTGATCAGTTACCAGCTCTGTCCCTCTCTTCACCTGAGTGTACAGAACATAAGTCTTAGGTCCGATGATACAAATATAAAGTAAATCATTGACCTTCTGTCCAAGGTGCTCTGGTACCAAGTACACTTATGAGCATTATTTGTTAGAACATGGTGTTTGTTATTGACATTCTGTGACTAGCGCAGAAATACAACAACATCTTACCATTCAGGTTGAGATTAGGGGGGGCATTCCTCCCAATAATGTCTCTCCAGGTATTTCCATAGTTTCCCACGTGAGCATTAAAGTTGCCCAGTAAGACAATGGAGTCAGTAGGTAGCAATCTGTCAAACACAGCACCCACCATCTCCAAGAAGGCCGAATCCTCTGAACTGCTGTTTGGTGCATAGGGACAGACAACAGTCAGAGTTTTCTTTTCTGAGACTCAAAGTCTCATTGAGGTGACCCTCTCATTCCACTGGGACAAACTCCAACTGAACAGCACCCAGCTGGGGGCTTGTGACTATCCCCACACCTGCCTCTCACCAGGAGTTACTCCAGAATAGGAGAGAGACTACCCCCGATCGAGAAGTTTGGCCCCAATGCTGATGCTGTGTGTGGAGGTGAGACTGACTACGTCTGGTCAGTACCTGTCCACCTCCTCAACCAGCTCTGGCTCCTTCCTCCCCCAGTGGCGTGATATCCCACATCCCAATAGCGAGTGTCCATCGACAAGATCCAGTTCCCTATGAGACCATCCTTCTCCTTGTCATACTGGCATCACACCCGCCGCTCACCCTTCTTCCTGCGGATTGTGGGTCCACAGGACGGCACCCCTTAGCCATTTTGGGCTGGGCCCAACCAGGTTTTGTAGATCACCCGGCCAACAGGCGCTTGCCGGTGAATACCACCCCCAGGCCTGGCTCCAGGAGGGTGTCCCGGTATGCCTTGTCCAGGCGAGGTTCTCTGATTTTTGTATTTTACGAATCATGAGGCGCTTTATTAAATCCTTCATATTAAGTTCACTTGCTTGCGCGCTTACGACCGTGCAAATCTTTCGGTCGTTTTTTAACCCACTTCCCGTGATCCAATCGAGCTGACATTCTGCACACAGACTCGTTGTGCGTGACAATTTCTTTTCGTGAAATTTTTTTTCCAAAATGTTACACTTTTTAGGTATAATTTTTTAATATTTAATTACCAATTGCTTAATGGTGGCAGGCAATCATCTGACCCATAGGTGGCAGCCATCTCAAGCCAGAGGACGAGAGGACTCTAGCCGCCCGTTTCAAAGACCAATGTGGGCTGGGTTGTGGCCCATTGAACACACATATAAAGGATTTATAGTGAAAAACTTTGTTTTTACGGGTTAATTTTTTTACCCTTATGTATCTGGAACCTCCCCACGGACCTGTTCGCCAAGAGAGACCCTGCTAGGAGTACAAAACTCCAGGCGACATAGCTCTGAGGCTCATTGGAACACACAACACCCCATCACAATGATACGGCTACAATCCTTCGGTGGGGCTAGATTAATATAACATATTTAATTTGAACAACTCATAGAAATTTATATATTTTCTCCTTATAATTTCAGTCACGTCCAGTAGATTTTAATATTACTGTGAAAAATTTGCTCTCCAATTTTCTGTGTTTTTTACGTTATGAAAGCTTGTATTGTGCTACTTAATTTTACGTTGTTTTGCTAAAAGCATTGTAATTAAAGTTAAACAATAACAATTTATTTCAATGATGTGGAATGATTCGAGGATGTCATTTATTGTGTCTTTACAGTGACAAGACATGCAAGACCACAATATTCGTAGAGAACCATAACAAACTCTTTATTTTTTGTGTCTGCTGCTCATACGATTGCTTCGCACTGTCTTGAGAATTATTTTTATAACAATATTATTCATTGTATTGTTTTATAGTGTCAAAGTTAAACATGTCAAGAGGTTGAAAAGTAGAAACGTATTGAAACACATTTAAAATATGTGGAATAATTATTCACAGTCGACCAATTTGTAATTGCACTCGTTACTTTCAAACATACAATTTGAAGATGGCATTATTGGCTGTACTTTCTTCATGTACACTTTCTAAACGCATGCAGGTTAAGAGGGGGGACCCTTTTTACCTCTTGAAAAATGGCAATGACAATTATTTGAAAATTAATATCGCAATAAGCGAGTACACATGTTACGAAAAAAAACATATGCAACATATTATTTCATTATGTTAACTGGCCCAACTCTTTAACAGCTGTGGACTTCATCTGTTTTATTATAAATTTGCTGAGCATTTCATGCCTACTTGACAAGCTATAAGTCACCTGTACAATTACACTTTCCTTCTTGTAATTAACTACCACACAGTCATGATCTCATACATCAATTACCCTAAGTTGAACCAGTTATGTTAAATACTTCCGATTAAGCATGCATTGTCACTGTCTAATAAAGCTCGTTATAATCCATACATGCCCCAAGGTAGTGTTAAGCAATGCATTTTAATAATTTCCAGGAGCACACCATTCATGATATTCACTAAAACTTGAACATTTGGTCGCTATTTTGCAGAAGGAAAAGTGTTTATATAACATTCTTTACACATCCTCAGGCCTACTTCAGTTTTTCACTAAATTTAATTCGTACTTGTAATGGGAAAACTCAACACATTTGTCAATTACACTGCCCTAAAGAGGTAACATTCATGTAATGGTCGACGTTTTGAGCAAAATTGCTTTATTATGAAGAAAGGCAATTGCCTGAAACGTGTCACCTGTTATATAAATTTCGCAGCGTTTTTGACAAATGCATCGATTTTTTTTATGTGTGCTTGTACACTGCTGCTAACAGCTAAATCGCAATTAGGTGTGTTTTATTCGCAAAAAAATCATTGCATTTTTTTATATATGCCGCATTTGTATGTCAACATTTTTTTATCTGCACTAATATTCCATATGATGGCACTGAGTTTAGCATCGACTCTATGACAGATGGTGTGCTTGTTTAATTTCCTACAGAAATTCCTGAGTGGCTAAAGGGATTGAACTGTGATATTCCATGAAACTGACTCAGCAGCAGCCACCACAATGCTATCCAGCTGCCCACAAAACATTTACGGAATGTTGATACCATCTGACAAACAAATAAAGGCTTCTTTTATGATTTGGCCTTGCATATGATGCCAAAAAATAAGTCAAGAACGAATGAGCACAACGCAATGCCTGAACGCACTATCATGTATATTCATATATTTTAATTAGGCACTTCTTGTCCCAGCTGTCACTTGTTCATTTTTGCAGACATAATAATGCTTCCTTTTGTGTTCAGTTGAAAACAGCATCAGCATCGTGAGTGCTATCTCGTACTTTTGGACATTGACGATAGTGTAATATCATTCCATTGATGTAGGCCTCCCTGAATATATCAGTTTATCAATGTCTGTTTTGTAACAAAAACAAATCTCTGCGTACACATTTCTGTACTGGTCTTTTCTTCTTTTATATGAATCCTGACCCCAGCTGTGGAAACAGTCTCTGTGCCTCTATCAATCACAGCATCTTTTGGGGTGTATCGTATGCAGAGAGTAACAGTGGCATTCCTAAATAAGTGATGAATTGCATAGAGGAAATGGCATTTTTTTTACAAATATATCTTTTGTCCAAAAATACACACAGTATCCTAGTAAAATATATATATATATCCAGCCCATTGTCAATGTACTGCTGGATGAAGATTTCTTCCCTCGTTGTGTTGGTCATTGGGATTAGTGGACCATACTTCACTATTGTGGCCAGTGCCAGCCGATAAAAGGGGTTGCCTAGGATCATTGGAGCTATTAGCACCACTGATGTTAACCATGGCATTTGATTCCAACTCAGTTCATTGGATTCGTAGTGCAGTGTGCTATCCATTGCACAGCACCATAATGTTAATGTAACATAATAAATACACGTGAGGAATTGTCACAATTATTGAGAGCATGTTAGAAAACATTTATAGGTATGCATTTGTTACATTATGTCCTCAATCAACTCTTCCTTCTGTACCCAGATCAACAACAAAAATTGGATTATCTCAATGCTGAATATTTTTTTGCCATTCAATCAACTATACATAAATTAAAGATATTACCCTCAATAACCAAACATGGATATAGTCCGTCCTTATTTCGAGCTGCTGTAGGTGAAAAGATGTCAATAGCTGTGATGACGAAATGTAATTCCATAGACATAAATGCAAATTCATATCACATATCGCAATAGTGAACATGCCAAAAAATGCAAAACACACTCACATTTTATTTTCTAAAAAATCATGGCTATCAAGTGACTTAGCAGCAAATGGAAAATGTAATCTGTATTGGTTCTCTATTCACCAACAATGGGAAAGAGCTGGATGCTCAAAGTAAATTATCCCAAATGAATATCCACACTACCCGTGATGTATTATTGCATTTGTCCACACTACTGCCGGCAGCGCGTAGATGGATGCTATTCATTTTACATGTTAAGGAGACAATGGGAAATGCATGGAAACGCATATAACATTTAAATATACTTGGAAAGCACGGACGTAACCCTTTACTAAATACAAGGACAACATATTGCACAGGACCTTGAGAAATGTTCACCATGAACAAACACCGAATATTTCGTATCTAATCATTGCAACACATTTGCACATTCAACAATAATCGCAATAAGGCTTCTCCGGACTAGTATAACATACTCATGTGCTGGTACTGTCAAAATTAATTTAACAAATGTTCATAACCATTCTTTTTTTTGTCTTTTCCCAAGATGACTTCTGTCTGAAGCAATTTTGTGTTAACGCATTGATAAAAATCTGTTCCTATTGTTGGTGGCTGGAAAGAAAAAAAAATCAAATAACGCTTTATTGATGGCGTCAATCCGGATTTGTACGAGGAGTGTATAGTGTGCGGGTCCATTTGTAACCCTTTACACTAAGCCTCCTACAAGCAGCGTCTCCAACTGTTTGAGTGGACACTGTGTGGATGTGGTATCAAGGCTACATTCTCAACACAATCAGTGCCTCTGTCACATGTTTTATAGTGCACCGTACAAATACCCCCCATTAATGCACATCAGAAATAGTAACGGCGAGGAGTGTAACAATGCACACTGGTAGATCAATACATTTTCACGATTCAGGGTCATGACTTGGTTTTAATAATCTATTATTTTGTTACTTTTTTTACGTAGCATCCCATAATGGCGGGAGAGGACTCATAAACACCCATTGCATGCAACATCTGTTGAATCGGAAACATCGATTTATATTCGGGTCATTTGATGTTTGTATCAAAATTAATCTTCGAATCCTTACACTTATATTAATAACTACATCCTTATTGTGGTGTAATGAGGATTGCACCGTTTTACCATTGTTAAGTTAACAAGAGGAAGGATGCCCTCGAATTAGGGTTTATTTTTTTACTTGTATGTGTGCACGTATTCTGTTCATTGTGTAATATATGCTATTGATTTTAGAATTATACATATTAATAATGAATTAATTGCATTTGCCTTCGATGGACACGTTGTTTTTAATGATGGGGGTGGAGTGGTGGTGAGATGGTTAGGGCACTGGTAACCATGGTAACCGGGGTTTGATTACTGGCCGTGGCAGACAAAATCTGAAGGCGGTGATCTAAACCAGGTCTGCCACACTCGCCATTATGATGAAGCATGTTCAAATAACCCCCTTCAACGACATTGGCACGAGGAGGCCTTCATCCAACAGTTGATTGACAAAGACCAATAATTTATTTATTCGTTTTCATTATTTAAGGAAATGATGAACTACAGCATTACGCCCTACAACATAATGTCATAGATGTCGTAAAGCTCGTAGAGATGTATTATTAAAATTACGAGAGAAAAAAACTCGAAAAAAAAATCCTGGATCATAAAATTATTCCGTAAAAAAATAAACGAACACGATCACAATCTCAAAAAGGAAATATTTAAGAACCTGTATAAATGTCATATACTCTTCGTATGGAACCCTCTGCAAATCTCACCAGATGGCAAGAAAGGAAGTGCACGGGAGTTAATCTCTGATAAAGGTATGTTGACAAACGCTTTAGCCGTAGTGCAGCCCTGACTGCATTCTAGCTGGATGCCAGACTCTGCACTGGCTTTATAATTTCTCACCTTCTCAACACGTGCATGCAGCTCACAAGAGGTTTGGTTTCCCTGGCACCCTAAATGCTTGAGTCGCAAGCGGAGTCACGACACGTATCGCACAGCGCCGCTTTTTGTGTGCCACGTGAGACATTTGCTTGTTAAAATATAATAGAGTGGAGTTCGTGGATTTGAAATACAATACTGATTAAATTTTCATGATGATGAAATGTTAATTGAAATTAAGCACATTTCCATTCGTTGTAAAAAAAATGTGAAACATGTATGTGTAATTGTTCTAAAAAGCCGACTTGATTTATACACAGTATGTGTAATTTGTGTTGATAGAACGATTCTAAAATGTGCAAACATACGGGACGTTCAGTCATTGTTAAATAGCAAAGCATTTTGAGCTAAATTATTAACGTGGACATGTTTTGCATTACTGTGTCCATTGTGTTGACCAAACTGTTTACTTTGTTTTAAAACTAAGAATCTAGTTTGCACAACTATTTTGCACAGTGAATTATGCATCGAGCCTTTGTAAGCTTAAGAACAGTTCAACAACAGTCTAGTTGATCGAGAGCTAATATTTAATTTTATGAAAACAGACTTTCACATTTGTTTATTAATTTTGAATTCACAATAAAAAATCAGTTTCGTGCGAAAAAAAGTCAAACAATAGCAAAAAAAAACACGGTGCGCAATTTACAATTAATTACTATTAAATAAAACACTGCCCACAAACCCACTGGCCTGAAGGTGAATGTTGTTGCTCCTTGCTGTTGAAATATTAAACGTATTTTTTAAATCCTTTATATTAAGTTCGCTTGCTTGCTTACGACCGTGCAAATCTTTCGGTCGTTTTTTTAACCCACTTCCCGTGATCCAATCGAGCTGACATTTTCCACACAGACTCATTGTGCGTGACAATTATTTTTCGTGAAAAATTTTTTCCAAAATTTTACACTGTTTAGGGAAAATGTTTTAAATATTAAATTACCAATTGCTTAATGCTGGCAGACAATCATCTGACCCATAGGTGGCAGCCATCTCAAGCCAGAGGACAAGAGGACTCTAGCCACCACGCATATAAAGGATTTAGAGTGAAAAACTTTGTTTTTACGGGTTAATTTTTAAAGCTGGTAATGCCACTTCCGCATGTATGGAGACTTTCCAAGAGATCGGGGACTAAATGTCAGTCCCATTGGTGCTGTGCCCAGAGCATTTAGCTTAGATGCATCGCTAATCCTCCAGAGCCACTGTTCAATCATTTGAGTGAAATAATTAGGTACCAGTGTCGCTTCTCGGTGTTGCTGAACACTCAATGACTAAATGTCGCGCTAAGAGCGATGAAATGTGGTTAGGGGTGCCCATGACGTGAGAGGAATTAAAACATCAAAGGTGGAATTTGTGCTATAGCCAAACGTTGCTCTGATTTAAAACGAAAATCTAACCCTGAAATTCGAATGTTATAATTTCTCTTGACAATGTGTTTCAGAACTACGTTTCAGAGTGCTTGATTTAAAATAGATATTACACTGTAGCAATATTTGGGACCTGGGGCTTAATTTATTAATTGAATTGGTCCTATTAATCACTTGTCAGCTGTAATAATGTATTACATTACACAAACTATGCTATGACAATAATTCATTATAAATCTTGTTCACAGCATATGTTATTTGTTATATTTTGCGATACGTATAGAACCAATGCATCAATTACATACCAATTCTTCAGTATGTGACAGCATATATTATCTGACCTTACGTCCTATATGGAACCGCACAGGGATCTAATTGCCTCATCTCTCATGATTGATAATTATCATGTAATGTATGCTAACAATGTCATTGTCATTAATCCTCTATATTACGTGTACTTAACCACCATTTTATCATTTAATTAAAACAAACATTTGTGTAGCCTGTGTGCAAGAATTAAGGTGATGGCATTAAAATGGCCAAGGTACACTGTGACCATTCTGACGCTTATATTTCAAGTAAATGCAAAAAAGAAAAGCACGCGCATGATTTACAAGTCATAGACGCGCCATTCAATATTGCACTATGCGATGCAATTAAGATCGTAATATAGTTTACATTTCAAACATAGGAGCTGTGAAGCATTTAAAATGTTAATGATCAGCTTATTTTAATTTGTAATGGGTGTTATTGTCTATATACTGCTAATTAATCAGTGTGTGGGCACAATGCATTCGTCAATTGTAATATGTGATCACTTTGCCACAATGTCCAGATACGTAAACAGGATTGCTGTATTGTCACGACACTGTGCCTTTGTGTGCCGACGAAATATAGGAGGCGCCACAATGGCGAGATGTCAACTACCTCGCCTGGTGTACAGGAGGTCATGGATTCGATCCCGACCCTGACGCCCGTATATATATCGAACTTGCATGCTCTTCCCGTGGTCGTGTGCATTTTTCTCTGGGTCCTCCCATTTTTTTTCTCCACATTTAGAATCACGCGTTTAGAGTATTTGGCTGCTTCTTCTTGGTTCTTTCGGTAAAGTCACGTGACTTTACCGAAAGAACCAAGAAGATGAATCCCTGCAGTCACGAAAGCTTTAAATCGAAATATTTGGCTGCTGCTATACATTTCCACGTGAAAAGCCACTGAGTCGAGCTATCATTTGTGGCCAGGTCGCTTCTGAAAGAGTGCTGTATGGCTCAGCGGGCCTTATTTGGTAAAAAAAAAATTCAGTTTAAATATTACTGGCATGTTTTTCCAACCAACAATTGTTTAAATATTACTGGGGGGAAGGGGTGGTGCTTGGACATGACACGAACCATGGCTTTATTTGAACATTTGCATTATTTCAATGAGGGACAGCGAATCCCCAAGTTATAGAGTGATCCTGGCTGCTACGAGAGGCTGTTTTTAAAATATAATACTGAGAAACGAATCGTATGTTTTTAACTTCACAATATTGTGCACTACTGGTAACAGTGTTCAAATGTCATTAAGCAATTAATGTTATATCAACCACCTCTGTCCACACACCAGCATACATCACAGTGGATGAGCAGGTGGGGTAAAGTGTTCGTACTCATACCTCTTCCAACATGCCTGGCCGTCGTGGAAGAGTAGGCCAAATACCGTCGAGTGTTGAGGGGCCCTTCCACCACGAGCAAACAACTTCAGGGTTGCGCCCTCACCGATCTACCTTTATTTTACAATAGGCACTTGTTCAGATCACAATGATCCAATCATCTCACCAATTCCATGTTTACTTGTGAGACCCACAATTCTGATGCAAATCAATGATATAGCCCGAAGTAAACAACGCGCTGACGCAAACACTGCAACACGAGTGACACTTGATATAGCAGGCAGATGCTGTGCGGGGCATTTATATGCGACAAGCAACTTTTTTTCCATTGCTTATTTAATTTTTTGACAGTATTATTTATTTTGCACAACCGTGATTATATATAAAAGGACATTGCCAATTACCCTTAACAATTATTATTACTGGCGAAACAAAAACGAATTTGAGTCATGCAATTCAACCGTCACGATTTTTAGTCCCCTGGTTGCAGGATGCATCATCTCAATGTAACACTGAGACTATTTTACAGAGATAAAATGAAACGTTCCGTAGTTTGTTAGCTAAACGAGTCGACACTTTTTCGCACGTGATTTCTAATGAATTTCATAGCATGTTTGCAAAGAACTGTTCGCCTTCATGTGCCGCTCGCTGTGTTATCTTTCAAGATGAAATTGCCGAACGGTGTTAGTTGTGCAGTGTCACGCGCGGTGCAGTTGACCCAGAAGAGGGTGGGGAGGGGGGGGTGAAGCAGGTGAGCGTTTGCGCAGCTATCGTGCCGTGTTTTTCTCATTAACAGCTCACCACGGTTGGCTACATGCCGCGCGAAAGAAGTCCAACATACATACGCACATACAAAGTAAGGAGGGAAGACAGTAATGGAGTCTTTACAAGGTAAAGGTGCAGTCCTGAAATTCCTCGCAAATGCCACTGCTGGCAGAAGGGACTCCACGAGAGGAGGTTTGAGAAAACTCCTCGGAGAATGTTGGTTTTTGATTGACTCTTCCACGCTTCGCCAGATGTCTTGATAGATAGAGGTGGGCGTACCCACGTTCCACCCCACCACACGTGACCTGCCAATCAACGCTGTGTGGAGAGAGACAACCTGAGACTCGAGAAACGTGCAAATGGATACAACCGCCACACCACGAAACAGAACCGGTGACCTCTGGGTTGCAAGTCCAGTGTGCTAACCATTACACAGCAGCAGCGTGGAATTCATCTAACTGGAATTCATGAATGTGCACCAAACAGTTTTCAATCCAGTTAAGGTATTGTTTAGAGAGTGGCATGTAATTGTTTTAACTAGGCTAAAGTATTGGATATTAATTTTCTTAGACGATTAATTACAAACTGTATTTAAATTATGTGGTCATAAATGGCTTGAAATATGACTTAGGCAAAGTCAAATGTGTGTACAATTATACACTTCCACCTGGGAATATTAAATATGTTACTGTGATTTGGAGTTTTTCAGGATTTTTTTAAACATTCTAATATTTTTTTCATTATTAAAAGATAAGCAATACCACATTAAGGAAAGACAAATTGAAATACGATGTACGTATGGTCTATTAAAGTATCACATACTCTACATAAAATCATAATAGAGCTAGGTTTATGTCTTGTAAACAACCAAAATAAATAATTGGTATTCGTGACGTTATTACAAAGCAAGACTTTAATCAATTACGAAGGTGCTTTGTTTCACAGATAAGTATAGTCTGCAGTAGGGAGCTGATGCCGCTGTGTTGTTTTACCCATATTAGTAATTTGCGGATGATGTTCCAATTGGAAAGTTTGAACCGAGATGCTGGTGTGCATGACCTACTATTTTTCGAGTCACATCACGTGATATTTAGCGTGCGCGGCGAAGGAGACAGCATAGATATGATTTTATGGTTAATGCACCTGCAGTACACCTGGAGTAGTAACCGCGACATTTGCTGGACTCAAACCGAGAGACTCACAGCATCCACAAACTCACTTCTGCTCGACCCTGTGGCCACTGATGACCAGTCATGACCAAAAGTAAACATCATCTGGCGTAAAAATCCAGTTTAGACACCATAGATGGTTCAGTCGTTTTCCAGGCATGTAAACACGCATGTTTTAACAGGATAAATGCATTTCAATTTTGTTCACCAGTATAGTAGCTCCTGACACCTTGGTGTAACTCAAGCATCGTGGTGATATGACAGCTGGTCGAAGATCCTTTGAGTGGTCTGATAAACGAGAAGGACCAACACGAAGTCAGAGGTCAATTTAAAGGGCTTCAATATCTGAAGCAAAGGTGTATTAATCCATCATTAATAACTACTTTGGAAGAGATAAATCGTATATAGATATCTAACTCTGCTAATGATACATTGAGGGTCAAAATTCGCCAAGTGTGTGCTTGTTCAAACATATTTTGCTCGATAATGTTGGTCAGGAAATTGCATAGCAAGACAAAAATAAAAATTCTAAATTGACGGTCTAATTCTATATCCCATTACCCATAATGCCACAACAATGCATAATGAGTGTTAATACATGATTGATTTTTGCTATGGAAATTGCTTTGGCCAACAACATTTGATAGCCCAGCAGTATTTGTTAAACACGCATAACCATGCTGATGAGACCCTAAAGGTCAAAACTGGTCTAGCATTTGCTTATTTTAAAAGTTCTGGATAATAGTTTGGTTTAGGAATACAAGAGGCTGGTGGACATAAACTTACTCTCTTTCTACGTGTTAAAGCAGAGATGTAAATGAAGGTCTCTTTCTTTCTTTCATTTCCCACGGACAACACTGGTGATGTCAAATGAAGCAGGACACGTGCTTGGGAGCGATGAGATTAGCCAGCTCATGTGCAGTTGCGAGATAGATTATGACATCGCAAAACCACGAGGGATAATGGTTCCGTGGAGAGTCGTTCATCGAGCAGTTAAGGAAGAGCTGTAAAATTCTTACTTTTTATCAATGCTCCAAAAGCAATGCAATGTCGAATGGACAGATGCGAAGGTTGAATTGGTGTACTTTTAAGCATAAATGGAAGATGTGTAAATTATGTCAGATCATACTGTGCACAGCTTTAAGGCAGCCTTGTTGGAAGCCTGGCAAGCCTCTTGCCAGAGGAGAGCGAGACCTTGAGTGAGACAAAAATAGAAAAGGGGACCCTTTTTCCCAAAAACGTTCCTGCCTGATTGTAAATAAAAGGCCTTGATTTAACGAATGATTTATTTATTGATTGCATGTGGAAATTAGGCAGTTTTTGGATTCAAGACCACGGGACTAACGAGGCCACGGCTGAGGTGGAGGCCGATAGTTTTTGAGCTGGAGGTCAGTATCAAGGTCAGAGCCCCTAGATTGAGGCCAATTTCAAGGCCGGCGCCGCTAAGCCAAGTCCTGGGACCGAGGCCAAGGTGAAGGACGCGTGTTGAGGAATGTCTTCGAGCCAACCTTGAGGCTGAGGAATGGTCTCAAGCACCCAAGACCGAGAGGCGATAAGTTGTACTACAGAGCAGGGTGGGAGTGCTGGAATCGTGGATAGGAAACACCTGGGTGGGGACTGATGAAAGCCATGGCGAGGGCTCCCCGAACACGTTATATAGATGACCTCGGGAGCTTAGGGGGGAATGTGGAGCTGGCTCACTACGTGGCTGACTTTCTCGCTTCTCTGTGGTTCCTCGCGTCACTGAACTATGAATCCCTCTCCACAATAGAGGTTTTTTTGGGTTAGATCGCGTAAATATGAATGCATGCAAAATTTGTCGTTAAAACCGCCATAACCTGGAAGCCAATTAAGTTTGTCCTGTAAACAATCAAATGCCAATAAGTTACTAGTTCAGCACACCGGTGTGTTGGCGAGTAAACGCATAACATTTACAATTCGAGTACGACGACGATTCGCCAGGAATTACAACCAGCCGCATCAGGCGACAGCCTGAGTTGTGGATAAATCCTCCTGTTTCGATCTTAATTAGAGGGGGAAATGTGATGCTGTCGCTTGTGCAAATACCAGAGGGGAGGGGATCAATGTATTCATATAAATTACAATGGAAATGTATTCTTATCTCTTCGAGAGTGAGCGAATACTGTGCGCTTTGCAAGTTGACATGTTTTTAATCATTATTTTCATAAACATCATCACGCACTTGTGCCACATTGTCTGTGTTGATTAAAGTGCAGTTGACATTTCACTATTGTTGCTGGACTCATAATAGCGTGAGATTTGCAAATGCTCTAAATGGCAAACAACTTAAAAGCTTCGAACAATCCAACAACGCTTTTGCAAGATTACATTTTACATTGAAATTAACCCCATTGAAATGGTAAAAACAAACACGTTCGATGAAACACCACGCTTGCGGAATGTTCGCTGAGACTTCCACAAGAGATCACGTCTCGATTCAAAGCTGTCGTGACTTGCAGGAATTCATATTATTGGTTCTTTCGATAAAGTCAATCGAAACGTCGTGAGAATATTATTGTTCTATTTTTATTATTTTATTATTTCCCTTCTACGTGACTTCATCAAAAGAACCAAGAATAAGAGATCATGTCATACGTATGAGTCTTAAACAGTTGACGGTTGAAGTGCGGTAATGTACTGCGTGACCCTTTAAGGCCCAAGTTTTTTCTTCAAGGACACAAGTCCGCAGAATTGCCAAGGGGCCGTTGCTGTTAGCAATAAAGTAAAATAATTTATATTTTTCCAAAATATCCATAATACAGGTTTTATTTTGGGTGAGATCACGTAAATATATAAATGTGTCGTAAAACCCGCCGCCACCCAACAGCCAATTAGTAAGTTTTGTCACGTAAACAGACAAATTGGCATGTTCTATTTACGTGACAAACCTTACTAATGGGCTGTGTCGGGTGGTGGCGGGTTTAACGACACATTACCATATTTACGCGATCTAACCCCAAAAAATACCGTATTATATGTTTTTTCTGCACACATTGTTCTGTTTTGTCTAACTTAAGTTGCCGGCCAGACACTCCCACATCCCATGTAATTTGTGAGTCAGATTAAAAGAGACGTCTAATGAACCACCGTTAAGGTGACCTCATGGACATTACGCTCCCAATTGCAATGTACCAGCAACTTCCAGAGGTTGTCTCCAGAGGTTTTGAAATTGCTTATTAAGAATATGCATCTCATGTCACTCATCCAAAGCATGAGATTGGCTTCTTATAATTGCGTGCCACAAGGGGGGGGGGAGGAGGGGGGAGTTGGAAATGCATAGAATGTTTCATTTCAATAATAACGGTTATGTTGTTTTCCATAAATTGATTTCAACACAGACGTCATGCCATTCGTTTAAACATTTAAATTGATTGCATTTTGACGCAAAGTGTATTGCTTTACTTTAACAGTTGCTAGCTCTGAAAAAGAGTAAGCCCGAGTACTTTTCTAATTTAAAAAAATATATAATATGCAACACTCGTGAATATATTGATGATAATGTGCACGTATGGTATATACATATAAGTATAATTAAAATATCCATCCTTTTGTAATAATCCTAAGTGTATGGCTATTTTTCATATTATTATATTTTCAAAACTAAACATAGCGATTTTATAATTGCGCAGCATTTTCTCAACTGGTTTTTGGACAAATTCTTTGCATAAACATGAACATTTTAAAAATCATTTTCAAATATCTTTTATTCCACATCAATCATGAACAACGCACTGCTGGATGAAGTTCTCCACAAAACAGTTGCCATCTCTCAGAGTCCGACTATGCTAACAATCCATATAATCCCTACGTGAGAGGTGATTTTCGTGCTCAGGTCTGAGTGTGTGGACTTCCTCTCAGGCAATTTCCTTTCCTCTGGGTGCAACTCCTGCATTAGTCTCGACCATCAGCCACAATCCATTCTCAGGAAGTGTCCTGTTCAAGACCACATACCTTTATACGACAGTCATATGGTGTTTCTAATTTACGTGCCCTCCTGTGTGCGTGTGTTAAACTTATTTCACACCGTGCGAAATAAATTAAATCGGAGGTGCGGGTGAGGGACAACAAACTTAACACAAAAAGCAGTTGTAAAGAAATGAGTTTTCAATCTAGGTATAAAAGTGCTTAACTCTAGTGGCTTCCTAATATCGGAAGGAAGAGTGTTCCAGATGGCCGCAGAAGCAGCGTATTTGAAAGTGCGCGAAGCGATAACCATCTTTGTTCGATGGGCAGCCAAAAGCCGCTGCGAGGATGATGGCAGTTAGCGTGATGGTTTGAACCACCTCTACAGCAGAGGTCGCAACCGGGTACCCGATACCCGTACCCTACCCGATACCCGGCTACCCGTACCCGGTACCCGTTTGCGACCCTGGTGCGGCCGGGTACGGGTAGGCCGTGAGTCACTGGTGAGTAACCGTTTGTCACTCATTTCCCAACGTCTTGTCTCTTCTCACAATTCAAGTTCATAGAATCAACCCACCCGCGCCTGCAACATGGCTTCATCCCAGAGGTCGCAATCGGGTACCCGATACCCGTACCCTATCCGTACCCAGCCGGGTACGGGTAGGGTACGGGTACGGCCGGGTACGGGTACCCGTTTGCGACCCTGGTGCGACCGGGTACGGGTACGAGTAGACCGTGAGTCACTGGTGAGTAACCGTTTGTCACTCATTTCCCAACGTCTTGTCTGTTCTCATAATTCAAGTTCCTAGAATCAACCCACCCGCGCCTGCAACATGGCTTCATCCCAGAGGTCGCAATCAGGTAGCCGTTTGCGACCCTGGTGCGGCCGGGTACGGGTACGGGTAAGGAATCAAAACCCTTTGCGACCTCTGCACCATACTCGGAGAACCAACTGCTCTATATGAGCCCTGTGGAGTCACGTAGATCGATTCAAAGAATCACGAGCCCTGTAGACTTCCTTCTGGTGGAGTGACGTGAAACACCGCTCAACCTTTATCCGTGCATTACTCATGTATAGATGTATGTATGCCTGGCATGCAAAGCACACAGTCCTCGAATTACATTCCTCGTATTTCACGTGCTCTGCCCGTGACTGTCAGTCCAGTATGAGAAATGATCGGATCTGCTTGAGCTGAAATGCTTGGAATAGAATCAGAGATACCTGTTTTGAGGGTAATATTTCACTCTTACTGCCAAATATGTTCTTTCTGTCAAAGTGACATTTTGGTTCTGTATTTGTCAAGCGACTAATGTGCATTCATACTCCAACATGCTTTGCAATTTTTTTTATTTTATCATCAAATAAAGCACGATTGAGAATATACCGAAAATACAGACAGTATTTTAATTGCAAACGGTAATTGACAGACGTAAAAATAATATACTGAAAGTATATAATATGCATATTTTACGTTTCTCTCAATATGTGTCCAGCAGATATTAATTATGAGTACAGTACTCGGTAAAGGTGCAGCCTTGCAATTGCTTGCAGATGCCACTGCTGGCAGAAGGGCTTCCACTCGGCGAAGCATTTGGCCTACTCTTCCATGCTGACTAAACACACCCGATCTGCCGATCGACGAAACGGGCTGTATCTGTGCCCGTCAATGGTGAGCACACATTTGGCATCTTAGTTAAAGCACAATTATTGAGCCCTTCATAACTTGACACGTTAAATCATTGCCGTAGCCTGCGATGAAATCAGCTCGTGTGCAGGTGCTTAAGTGTCTTATTACAAGGGGAGAGCAGAAGAGTGATCCTCGCAACAACGAGTGGAGCACCGGGCGGCTAAAACACAGCAAGTTGGCACCGTCGGGGGCACAGTCACTCAACCACGGCACCTGGGTCTGTCCCGTGACCTCATTGTCAGCGAGCCTTCGACACTTCACCTGGCCTCAGAGTGTACCTGGCCTGGCACAAGCGCCGTGATGACGTCACCGCCACTTAGTGGCGAATGGCGACTGCCGTTGTCGTTATTACATCGGAAGATTGGCGAGAGACGTTGATTACTTGGGAAGCCCTTCAATCCAGCAGTGGATTGATCATGACCGCTGACTTTACGAACAGCTCATGGAGAAACTCTGGCGTCCACAGTCATGATGAGGGTGATGGATTGTGCCAATTAGCTACAATAGTTGATTTGGTGACGCTCCATTGGAAGTGGTGCACAAAAAAATACGCAACGCGTATGTTAATAACACTGCCTGAGAAGGAAGATACGTAAGCATATAATAGGAGACGTTTTCAGGCAATGCTCCTTCAGAGCATATCACGTGCCATGAATAATCTTGATTTGAAGCTTTCGTGACTGCAGGAATCCATTCTCTTTAATTCTTTCGGTAAAGTCACGTAGGTATAAAAATAAAATAAATCACGACGTTTCGGGCGCAACACAAGCATCCGTCATCAGGTGAGAAAGCATATCCTGCTGCTGATGCAGACTGTTTAAAAAAGTAAAAAAAAACCTACGTGACTTTACTGAACGAACCAAAGAGTATGTGCTCTGAATAATGGCAAATTTGAATGGCCAATCATCATCAGCTATGATCAATCCATTGCCACCTCTCGCAATCCTGCGGTGCAACGGTGAAGCAAGCTCGCAGCTGTAGATGAGCTCATTGTATCGCTCCATCTCCTTGGGAGACGTCCTCTCGGGAAACACCAATATACTTGCTCTGGAAAGGGCGCGATATACATCCTAAATAGAATAGAATTTCATGCTTTAATGCGTCTCGCAACTTACGGTGGATATGCGAAGAAGAAATTCCAGCCTTTAGCATCATTGTGCTCTTCCCTCGGTTGAGCCCCTGTGACAACGCAGCAACAACGAAACACATCGTTCCTCCAGAGGGGAGGAAAACATCTTACAAACCATCTGGTGATGTACTTGAGTTAACCAGCTTCTAATAGCTCCGCTCTGTCCTTCACCTTTGATCCTTTCTCGTCTGACTCACGGTGTACTAACCAGCTGGAAGCAATCCTAAACAGTATTGATGACTTTGGTGTTGTTTATCTTTAAGCAAAAAAATACTCATCGAAGGATATCGACAGGACAAAACAAACTAAGTTATGCGACAAAGCGTCGGCGCATGCTGTGTCTCGCTAAGAGATTCAGTTTTTCAATCGAAAACACTTAAACGGAGAAGTTTCATGATTCATAATCCAGATTTTTTTGAGGGTTAGTTCGCGTAAAATGAATGTGTCGTTAAACCCGCCACAGCCAATCTACAACATTTACAATCAGTTGCTTTCCAACACACCGGTGTGCTGTAGTAGTCACCAATTGACATGTTCTGTTTACGTGACAAACCTTACTAATTGGCTGTGTCGGGTGGTGGCGGGTTTAACGACACATATTTATGCGATCTAACCCAAAAAACACGTGTGATGGATTATATTGGTCACGAAAGCCTACGCGTGAAACTCAGTTTCATGATTGACGTTTAAAAAAATTGCATCAAGCGCATGTATTTGCATTTCACTCGGACACATTTATTAATTCATTCATATTTCGTTGCAACACTGTCAAAGTCATTGGACACGAATGCGGCATGTGCACTTTGTGAACACTGTAGTTAAATAAGAATGGCATTTAGGTGACAGTCGTAATCAAAAAGAGTCTGTTGAATTGCACCAGCGAACTGGACCAGTTGCACTGTAGCCTCATACTGGTGGTGACACTGCCCAGTGGTAGCGAGTTCGCAGCTCATTGCGGAGGTTTGCTGGTTGAACATGGCAGGCCACCCTGGTTATTACTGCGAGTGTATTAACCATAAAATACAAGCAGTCTGCTGCACAGCGAGCTTTAAAGATCCGATAACGTCATTTAAAAATAGAGTAGGCCATTGGGCACCAGCGTCAAGGTCAGAATCAGAATCAGAAAGGGTTTTATTCGCCATGAAAGTTTGCACAAACAAGGAATTTACTATGGCAGGAAGGTGCATACATTCAACATGTAGGAATCTTAAAACGTAAATAAGTGGTATACAGTCTAACTAGACTAAAATTACAAAGTCTAACTAATACTCAGGGGCTAAAGTATGTAAAATTTTGAATAGGTATACAATATAAAATGTAAACTAGCCGTAATATACAATCTTAAAATACTAACATACAGATAGGGTAACATGTTGTAAATATGGCAAGGTGTAATTTTGTAGATAAAATGTTAAAGTAAGTGTAAAAGTCATTTTAAGCCCTTGGCCTTGCTGAAGAATACCAACAAGAAATAACTCAAATTACTTATTGGTAAACACATAGCAGCTTGCCAGCCCCGACTGTGATAACTTAGCAGAAGCCTCGTGAAAATAGAAAATAGCTGAGACTAGGTCTTCGTTCTTCGAGCTGTCCATCGCGAACAACGATGGCTGCGGAGAACAGCTCGCAGCAGCGTTTCCTCGCGCGCCGGTATGATGAAGGGCCCCAGTTCTTGAGCGGAAGCATCGGCCGCGCTGTCGGCAAAGAGTTGCTGTAATTTTGCTGAGTGCGATTCGAGATGTGGCGCCGCCGCTGCTGCTGCTGGCGGTGTCGATGCTGATAGGGCATTTTTTCCATTTTTTACTCGCTTTTATTTAACTCACTCTGTCTGTTGTCGTTGTATCCTCAAATCTTGTAACTCAATTTAAACCCACTTCCCAATGTGGTATCGACTGCAAACTTGATATACTTATGTCATACTGATGACCATACTATGTTCTATCATAAAAAAATATAACTAAAAAAAAATCAACAATCTTTTGTATATGTTATGTTTCGGCTTGGGTCTAATTGTCCACGGTAAACTGACGTTGGCTCTAATCGACCACGGGCCCCTTACGTTATGGCACGCTTCAGGGCCACTTCCTGGAGTCGTGGAGTTCTTCCATTACTAGTGCGGTACATTTCATTAAAGCGTGTTTATATTACTTATTTGACTTCAACCCTCTTGAACGAGTCGGCTACAGCAGCCACTTCTCTCCACTGCTTCTGGTCGGCTGACATTTCCTCGCAATGTGTCCACGTTGATATTTAGCTGCCTCGAGGTGTATTTTTAAGGACGTCTTTGTAGCGCAGTTTCTTTGGCCACCACGAACACGCTTTGCCCTCAGTGGTGCTTCCCTGGGTAAATCATTTGTACGAATGCTGTTTTTTTTATTCAGTCTTGAGGGAAAAACGATGACCAACGTGATGTTTTTCCCTTGCATGGGTTTTTCATTTCCTGTAGACATTGCAATTCCCCTTTTGTGAATGTCACGCCTATCGTGTATGTATCTAATGCTTACAATTTACTCGATGCTATTAGCAATTGTAATGTCAATGTATATATATATGAAAAAAACAATTTAATGTCCATATATCTGTAAACTGTCAAGTGGGTGTGAGTGCAATCTAAGGTGTTATCTACATCCTACAGTTGAATAAATGAGCCTACGTGTTTATCTGTGGTAAAAGCATTTTGTCCAAAGGTGGTGGCCTTTAAAAATAATGAATACTGATGCTTTTACTCACATTTTTCTTACACACAATCGATAGATTTTTTTTTTCATTAAAGTAACTTCCGTTGTTAAGACTGACATAGAATGAGAAGGATACCATTAAGCACCCTTTTGGGACTGAAGTGTCATGCTTGGGCTGTACAAAATAATTTAATCGTAAAAAAACCAGTTTAACTGGAACAAAGTTGTGTAAGAGGGTATTTAAAACAATGTAAAGAGACGTGATAATTATGTAAACTACGTCAGTGTAATTGTTAGTTGACGCTGGTACCCATTTGCAATATACAGGGTGTTTTAAAAATATGGACCAGATTTGAAATCGCTAAATCTCTGCAACCACGAACCGCCCATGAATGAAACTCTTACCACTTGAGAGGGCGGGGCATAGAGAGGGCGGGGCGTAGAGGAAGCGGGGCATAGAGAGGGCGGGGCATAGAGAGGGCGGGGCATCGAGTTTTAAATGATCACCGCGAGATGCCTCTCCCAGCGCACAAACAGCCCCTAGCATCAGTCATTCGCAAGATGGCGACCCCACAACACACAAGGCGTTCTGCAGTTCAGCAAGACTGAATCCGTAATTGCGGTGCAACATGCGTTTCAACGGCGTTTTGGCATTGATCCGCCAATGTCAAAGAGCATTCGTCGTTGGTCCCGACAATTTGAGGAAGCAGGCTGTTGTTGATGTCAGGGGAAGAGCACAGGGCGACCACGCACCTCAGAGGAATACGTGAGAAGAGAGGCGTTAGGGACGAATTCAACTATCGTCTCGGTGTTGTCCGTACAGCAGGTTGAGGACACATAGAGCATTTAAAAATGGTTAGTAAAACTTGATAACTCATTAAACCGATTGTATGTAATTGTAACATGTTGCCATCGTGAAATATCCTGCTTTGAAATTGGGTCCATTTATTTTAAACACCTTGTATTTATCCAGATTCTTCCACTAAATGGAAGGAGTGTCACATGATCAAAGATGGTGGCACCCTTGCCCAACTGTATAGTAGAAGGGCAACACGACGTTCTTCCTTGTTCTTAATCTGGCATTGCACAGGCAAGTTAAGTGAATATACAAGCTGCAATAAAGTGACAACTATATCAATCATTATGATGTTTACAATATAGCGGAATGGCTCCATTGAGGCAAACATGTGTTGTGTTCATGTATGCATCTGGCAATAATGCACAACACATTTATCTTGTTTGCTCTGTGGTCTTCTGCTCACATTTTTGGCCCCCAATGGGCACACATTTTTTTCAGGAAATGCAACTTATGGATTAATAAATGAAGTGTTCACTCCACACTTTTCCCTACAGCCACTGATTTGTGCTTCATTCCTTTGGCTGAACTGCCTCCTCTTTTCCACAACACCAATTACACATATCTTTTGTGTCAGTGGTCGTTGCCCACATATGCACTGAACTGGCTCAAATTGTCCTTAGCTTGTGAGATCTGACAATATCGGGCAAATTCTAGGTGATTTGGATATATGCCATTTATTCATATTAGTCTTTAACACAAAATCATCATCTCAATGCAAGTCCTGACAGCAGTTTTCATGATTCATTTGTAGTCATTACTGCACTTCATAGTTTTCAGCATATTGCAGTTTCATTAATCAATTTAATTCACTTGTCTTAACACCCTGAAAGGTTGGAAACCTAACAGTAGCTCACTGCGTTTCTCACGTGCAGTTGTGCAAGGGCACCACCACCTTTTGATCATGTGATACATCTGCCACCTAGTGGAAAGATCTGAAAAAACTCTACGCAGAAATGCCACTGCAGTTATTTCGAATTCATTATGCATTATATTGTCGTTTTCTCCAAAACTGTATCCTGATTGTGCTATGTTATGAGATGAAGTATCCATCTAGATCTCGCGCAAACAAGTGCAACCCTTCATGTTAGAGAACAGCCCATCCATCTATTCATCAATGTCAGCTCTGGGTGCAGAGGTTGACTGTCAACATATGCCAGCACTTTCTCTTGGTACAAGCTTTCACCATGTTCTCTTTACTGAGCTGAATCTGCTCCTTGATGTCATTCTAGCGTTTTCATCTTTGTCTTCCTCTTGACCTTCTGTATTCGTGGCAGTCGTGCAGCCTGCACATTTTACACGACATGCTATATTTCTCTATCCGACGGTATAAAAGCGGCCTATGAAAGTGGACATCACCGAACTACTTCTAAGATGCCTTCAAGTGACCTCTAGTATAGCCATCAAACAAAGACGGTCACTGCATCGGACACTTTCAGATGCGCTTCTGTGACCATCTGGAACGCTCTTCCTTCCGATATTAGGAAGTCACTGGAGCTATTGGATTTTTAAATCTATATTGAAAACCAATTTCTTCAGAACTGCTTATTGTGTTTAGTTTGTTGTCCTTCCTCTGCACCTACGATTAGTGCGGTTTGCTATGTAATGTTCGTCAATTCAGACTAAAACGAATACTTCTAGATTTGAAGTTTTCATGACTGCAAGGATTGATACTCTTTGGTTTTTTCGGTAAAGTCACGTAGGTAAAAAATGTAAAAAAATTAAATCACGACGTTTCGGAGGCAACACAAGCTTCCGTCTTCAGGTGGAACCATCACAGCAAAATTATTGTATCGAAAATGAATGCTGTTTAATTCTTGGAGCCGGAATTTAAATTAAGTGCAAATCCCTACGAAATGCGATGGGTTCCGTGCAGTAATTGGTGACTGAGCTGAAACCATTAACTCACTGCGCTTGGCAAGCCAGTTAAATCACAGGCGGCCGTCTGAATTCCAACTCGTGCCAGCTCAACACTTTTAACATTTCAGCCAACCGGCCACCTCCTCATTATGCATTTCTCCCCCTAAAAATCACACCGATATAGATGACTGTTTTTGGAAGGATTTCTTTACAGTGTGTATAAATCTAGATTGAAAACTAATTTATTATGAACTGCTTTTTGTGTTTAGTTTGTTGTCCTTCCCCAGTACCTCCGATGAACACGGTTGGCAACGTACGGCGCGAAAGAAGTTCAACATGCGTGCATACATACGAACAAATATATTCAATTAACTCATCAAATGCGTGCCGTAAAACGCTAATTAAACTTCCGTGTTTGTGTACGCATAATAGGGTCGTGCATTAGTGTGTATTAATCCAGTGTGTGATGAACATTAACGTCCGTGTAATAATTTTGATGTGAGGATATAGCATGAATCAGCAAATATGTATCCAGTTGTATTCCATGTAGAATAATTTTAATGTATATTATCACGCCTATAAATATACATGTAAAATGCATTTATTAATTAATTGCAGCTATTAATAAAAAAATATATTGAAAAAATTGATGCTACATTTTCTCATACGTGTGTATGGATGATACATCGTTTTAACCCAGCAGTATAAATGGATGCACCTAGTCGGTCGGCAGGTAGCCTATGGTGGGGTAAAGTGTCAGTACTCTCGCCTCTTCCACGACACCTGGCCAAGACTCTCTGGTGCTCTCTCTTAGAGGGCGGCCCTTCTATAGCAGGGCCGCGCCTTTACCTTCACGTGTGCATGGATGCTCAGTGATGCAACACAGCAGCACATTTAAACACCACAAAACACACACACAAATGCAAGAAGGCATTAAAATAACGGTACATTTTAAAGCTATAATCATTTCAAATATATGGGCAACTGATTTTTTATTTTAGTGTAATTTTATTTATTGAGATGCAGGATACATGCTATGGTTACAAAACACAACTCGGATGCTTACCGCAAGATGTTGCACTTGTACAATGCTTACCGCAAGATGTTGCACTTGTACAATTCTGTATGTGGAAAATTTACTTTATTTTTCAGTTAATTTCTATCTATCAAACAACAAACAAAAAGTGTCAAAATACACAGCTTCTATGCATATGCAAAGCTATCTTAATTTCCTGCAAAAGTGCATTCTGGTCCTTCTACAGAAGTGCATTCTGGTCCTGCACTATTATTCTGTTATGATCAGTTTTTTTCTCTGGTCACAACAGAATATGTAGATCTCTTCTCGTGCATCTAACACGCCACACTTTTTGGCAAATACATGTAAAGCAATTTCCATTTAAACTATGAGCAACGGGAAAAAAGATTCCATCAAATTTAAAACCAAGTGGGTTTATTGTCATATGGTATGTGCACACACGCTCACACATGTACGTACAATGCTGGAATATCCATACAGGTTCCATCACTCATATTTGTGACACATTGCATTCAAAGTAGTTTTTTGTCGAAGTGAGCAAACCAGCAATTTACAATAAAAAATATAAAAACGCTAACCTTTAAGCTGTATGTATCCTGCATATCTTCTATATATGCTTATACTCATTATTTAGGTCATAACCATTTTTTTGGAATCGCTGTTACCTAAATCATACTCATTACAGTATTAGCTATAGTGGTTCGTGTGTTGCACGACGAACCCAGTTAATCAAGTTCAATTCCTGGCTATGGAAAACATCACTCTGAGCGGGTGCCTACCCGCTCCACACCCCCCTCCCCAACCCCCACTCACCAATGCGGTGAAGTTTGCTCAAACATAAATATCTCCTGTGTAGACTTAACAGACTGTTGGGGCAAGTGCTTGTTAGCGAGTAGCACCTATGAAGGCAGGAACGCCACACGAGGGAGTGGCTGGCCAGCATCACGCCCTGCTGCCTTTGTTTCCCTAGTGGCAACGTTTCAAACTAATTTGAGGCTGAGTCGACCTAGTGGAGACCAAGGAACCGGTTCAGACAATCACCACTGGTGGTGGCCGTGAGCGGGAATTGCACTGGAGTCACCGGGTTCCTAGCGCAGCGTGCTAACCGCTCCACTACCACTCCCCAAACAATCCCCATGATCAGCACAATGTAGCGAGCCTCCATCTAGAAGTAGATTGACAAAGAGCCATAAAGTGTCACCTATTTACTGAGACAACCACTCTCCACGAAAACATCTACGTCTTGCCAAAGACATGCAATTGCAGGATCGGTTACAATGCATTCATAGTGTTACAGTGCATATTGATTTAGCTTCAATAATTCACGCTGCAAAAACAGAGAGGCTATTGAAGCTATTGTTTCACGTTCACGTATTTGAGCTCTCACAAAAATGTTGACCGTTCAAGTAAAGAATGTGAAATATTAACTACACCGTGGGCAGAGGTGCATCCAAGGGGGGAGCCCAGGAGCACAGCTGCCACTCGGCCTCTGTCCCTGACATTTTAAGACGGCCGTTATGCCATAGAGCAGGGGTCCCCTGGTCTACGGCTGCAAAAACAGAGGACCGGTACCGGTCCGTGGCCTGTTAGAAACCGGGCCGCAAAGCACCAGGAGGTGAGCGGTGAGTCCGCGCGTGGCCCGCCCATTGTTTTGTTATTTACCACTTCCGTCCGCGCCTCTTTCCCTGCACTGTTTTGGTAAGCCCACAAGCTGCTAACCCCGAGCCAGAATGAGTAAAAAAAACAAACGTCGCTGGAGAGCTTCTTTGAAAAGGGGGAAAGACCCAATGATGACCCCCCCCCCCCCCCCGGTCCGTGAAATAATTGTCTTACACGAAATCGGTCCCTGGTGTCAAAAAGGTTGGGGACCGCTGCCGTAGACATGTTTTTGTTGTTGCGACGAGGACCACGGAAGGGTTTCGTGGTCGTGCCGTGCGGCTGCCTGCCTGCTATGTTTTCAGGCCGTACCCCACCCCGCGTGCAGTTTGGCATGACGGAATATTTTTCAATCTCAATTCCAGGTCAATGAAGAAGCTCTCGTCCACGTGGAGCGAAACATCCGACATCATTCCAAGCAACACGTGGTGTAACCTTAAAACAAACGCGTGCCATTATTTCATATATATGTAAAAACGGTAAATACATATTTGAACAATTTGCCATCTATGATTTCCTTTTGTTTAACTGGGTGCCTCACTGACTGTTGGTAGATACGTGTTGAGAAATAGGTCAGTGGATAGTGCTGTGGTAGCATATGTGGTGGGATGGATTGGTTCGTGGTGGGGCGGGTCTGGATAGCAGCTGGAGACCAAGATAAGACAAAAACTTGAAGTAATTATCTCAGGTTTCTGTCCACTCTAGAAAATAGTGGACTGTGGTTTGTACTAATACGTTTTCCGTCACCATATCACTATAATTATGATTCCGTTTCTGGAGTATCTACATTTAACTGGGTAAGCAAACATTTTGTTTCATGAATTAAATTGAAATACTGCTGTGTATTTTATCATGTTTGGCCATACCTTGCCATGCCGGTCAAATCCACCAGGACCACATACAAACGCAATATCAGGCCTCGAGTTAATGTCTGCGTAAGTGGTTTCCAACATGTGTGGACCCTAACACCGCTGTCAACCAAAAGTGTTGTGAAACACCATGCAAATCGCTTCTGAAACAGTTCCATGGACTACGTCCCACGAGCTTGTGGAGCACCAGTGGACCGGAGACGTCAGGTTTGGGAACCGACAATGGTCTAACTAATCCTTAAAACAGTGTTTTGTAATCTTCTTGGTTATTTCGGTAAAGTCACGTAGAATGGAAATAATAAAATAATAAAAATAAAACATAATAAAATAATTCTCACGACGTTTCGGCCACAACGCAAGTAATTCTCACGACGTTTCGGCCACGACGCAAGTAGGTGGAGAACAGGTCTGTCTCCTCGACAGACCTGTTCTCCACCTGAGGACGGCTGCTTGTGTTGTGGCCGAAACGTCGTGAGAATGATTTTATTATGTTTTATTTTTATTATTTTATTATTTCCATTCTACGTGATTTTACCGAAAAAACCAAGAAGATGAATCCCTGCAGTCACGAAAGCTTTAAATCGGAGTGTTTTGTAATTTGAAGTGTTGTCACAATTTTTGTGTAAATTGCAAATTCCTTTGTTTGTGCACGAAACATGCCAGTCCATAGCTGGATTATGACCTCTACACGTGTGTGCGATTCATTATTTGACTATACTTCACCACAGTGGTCAGTGCTGGTTGATAATGGTATTCAGAATATGAAACTAAACTATTTAAACTTTGAATTTTCTTTTACCAGGTAAGGCCCACTGAGCTGTATAGCTCTTTTTCAGAAGTGACCTGGCCACAAATGAAAGCTAAACGAAGTGGCTTGTCATATGGACATTTATAGCTGCCAAATACTCTTAAAAGCATGTTTCTAAATTTGCAGGGAAAAACTGGAGGAACCGGAGAAAATTCACGCGACTACGTGGATAGAGACATGCAAACTCCAAATATACAGGCGTCAGGGTCGGGATCTAAACCAAGACATCCTGCAAAACAGCGAGGGGGTTAACATCTCCAACAATGGATTTTGCTACTCCGCCCTCTACTGACCTATCAAGCCACGTGACAACATCTACGTGTGCATGGTGATCCCCTATCCAAGCACTATCCAGGCCAAATCCTGCTTAACTTTGGGTACGTTCTGAGTGATTCAGTCAAAAGTGTTGTTTATTTATCATACTTAATCAACAACATTTGTGCATTTTTATTAATTTCGAGGTGTCGTGTTGTATAACGCATATTACTGCAATAATCCGTGTTTTGCTTGGATAAGTCAGCTACATCAGAATGTGTCGACAATTGTGCCCACTTCTCCCAATCCACTCGGTAAAACATATTTGCATATATATTCCATGAGGTTAAAGTTCATTTGAATTGGTAAATTGGAAATTAAAACTCAGCTATCCCATTCCATTGTCTCTGCATTGAGCCATTGCTTGCAATGTGAATTCCATTACAGTGTTTGTACGAACTGTGATAATTAGAGATGACACCGACCAATTAGCGTACTAATTGTATATTCAACAAGTGAGGGGTGTGTATCGGATAGGTATTAATACAGGGTTAGACTTTATTTTATAGTTTCAGAACTCGCTGTCAAGGTCGGTCCCCAAATGCATTTTTTTGCACGACGCACAACACAATCAACAGCGCTTTCCTACCAAATTTGGCCTTCACATGCAAGGGCAACTCTACATCGAGCGGTGGATTACTCTGTGTACCATTTGAATCAGTCCCCTGCCCGTCGATAAGAGCTACATTTCCCCACTGATGCCAGAGCTTGACATCGACAGTAAACTGACTCATTAGCGAATGTGGAAATTATACTGTTAGGTTTTTTCGGTAAAGTCACGTATGTAAAAAATAAAATTTAAAGTTAATAAAAGTAATAATGGAAATAAAATAAAATAATAAATCACGACGTTTCGGAGGCAACACAAGTCTCCGTCATCAGGTGGGACCGTCACAGCTGAAATTACTGGATCAAGTGATGCAGTACGGTCCCACCTGATGATGGAGACTTGTGTTGCCTCCGAAACGTCGTGATTTATTATTTTATTCTCATTATTACTTTTCTTAACTTTTTATTTTATTTTTTACCTACGTGACTTTACCGAAAAAACCTAACAGTATGAATCCTTGCAGTCACGAAAGCTTCAAATCTAGAATGTGGAAATTATCCAATCATAACAGCATATTAACCTCCTCCACCACTCCCCAACTCATGTTCGTTCCGAGGTTAGAGACTATCAATTGACTTTGCGTCGGGACCCCGGCACCCCTGAGGCTGGCTGTGCACTGGTTGCTCTCTGCCACGTTTAAATATAGAATTGACCCCACGGGTGGCTCTCGGCTGCTCGAAGCCCCCGCGTTCAGACGGGATAAGGTTAACGATTAAGGAAAGGGCAGCCAGCAAGATGGGAAGGAAGTTCCGTTTAAGCGGGCTGACCGATATTCCTCGCGAGGGTCCACAGCCGTGTTTGTTTCGCAATGACTATTGCTAATTTATCCTCGGGTATACTGGATGCTAAAGAGGATAACACTGCAGTAATTGGTCAAAAAGGAGAAATTGGTGAACGGTTTGGTGACATACTACGCATGTTGTATAGATTTATATTGTATTAGTATACAACGTATTGACATTTAGAAAGGAGGTTATGCCCTGGCGAGTGATGAAAGTGTCACTCGTAAAGATCCTTGTATGATGTTTTGATCCTTGAGCTGACTAATTAGGGATAAAGTACTTCTCAATATTGCTGTGGTTATGGGCTGCACATGCCACGTGCAACGTTTAGAATGTGTGTGCTTTGTTTGGTATTCAGGCTTTACAGAGCTCGCCCAATAGACTAACACAAGCGCGAATTGAACCAGAGCATTATGTTTGACATTCACACGGACACAGTACCGCTTGAGTGATTATTTTAAAATACCTGGTCTTTTGAACACGCTCTGCGGGAATCATCTGTGAATGCTGTATACAATGTATTGTTTCCCTCAAGGGATTGACTTAATGTCTGAAAGCATCGTCTATGATTTGTCCAAACAAAAGCTATTTATTCACAAGCATGAACATGTGTATACTTTGGGTCATGCCGTATTATAAAGAGTCTTACATTGGGCGCTTTTATGTCTCTTCTCACATTTTTATTGTAAACATTCTGAAGCTGACGTGAACGATAGCGCGGTGACTAGTGGATTGCATGATGAACCCTGAAAGGTGAGTTTGAGTCCTGGCCACGGCGGACATTAGTGGCAACATGCATGTAGTGGGACATGATCAAATACCCTCCATTACTGACACAGAATGGGAAGTCCTTCATCCAAAGGTGACTGGCCTTAATAATGAGTCACACTCCAGATGGGGGTGAGTGGAATGTATAAGATTACTACTTGAATTATTTTTGGAAAAAAAAATTATTCGTATAGCTTTGTGTAAACGTTAAAAGCACAGCCCTGCAATTCCATCTTTCATGCCACTGCTGGCAGAAGGGCCTCCGCTACAAGGATTCCTGGGGGGTAATTTGACCTCCGCTTGCACGCTATCTCAATGTTGTGGAAGAAGTTGAAGTACTCTTCGGTTCTTTTGGTAAAGTCACGTATAAAGATAAAATAATAATAAAATATAAATATAATAATAAAATATAAAATATAAAATAAAAAAATAAAATAATAAATTAAATACTAGCACACGACGTTTCGATTGCAACACAAGCAATCATCATCAGGTATAAATGAAATAGAAACACAAATCTAGTATACTTAGAAATGGAATGTAATACAACAGAGAGTCGGATAACATAACAGTCAACACCCGACCTGGTTGATTACGTTCTTCCTGAGAATGCTAAATTTGAGAGAGAGAGATAAAACACAGAACCAGAGACATATAGACAGACATATAAGCAGACAGATATCACAGAGATACATAGAGAGAGAACAAGCATAGGCACACAGAGAAAGCCACGTCTCTGTGTCAAGGCCTTAAATAGATAGAGGAGGCGGGGGCGGGGGTGGAGAGAGAGGGAGGGGCTAGAGAAATGTAGCATGTCAATGAGAAGCACGACGCGTTGCGAAAGCTTGAAAACTTGGAAACAGGGAGAGAGACACATTTTACCCCACGACGCACCTCCTGCCGACCAACTAAGTGTGATGTACCCATGCAGCTCGGTGGACAGAGACGTTGCAGCGGTGGGGGGAGGGGTTAAACATAACTCGCCCCATTGTATTAACTGCCGCACCGCGAAATCAAATCGAACAGGCGACCTCTGCATTGCAAGCCCAGCGTGCTAATACTCGCTCCACCATGGGCAGCTTCCCCCATACATACTCTTAGGTTTTTTCGGTAAAGTCACATAGGTAAAATTTTAAATTTATAAAATAAAAATAAAAATCACGACGTTTCGGAGGCAACACAAGCTTCCGTCTTCAGGTGGAACCGTCACAGCCAGATTGATGCAGCAATCGATTGATGCATCAATCGATTGATACAGCTATCGTACTTGATACAGCAATCGTGCTGTGACGATTCCACCTGAAGACGGAAGCTTGTGTTGCCTCCGAAACGTCGTGATTTTTATTTTTATTTTACTTTTATTAATTTTAATTTTATTTTTTACCTACGTGACTTTACCGAAAAAACCTAAGAGTATGAATCCTTGCAGTCACGAAAGCTTCAAATCTAGAATTCCCCCATACAGCCTTGTAGAAACGAGGAGAGAGAGAGGAGAAATACGAAGCCGTTTGATTGCTGTTTGCTTTCAATGCGGTATAACAAACTGTTTCGTTCAGCATGGCTGTAGTGCTACATAGCATGCATTCACGGGTTGTCATACAAGGTGCTTCAAAAAATAGTTTTTTAACACTTCTGAGAATTTGCAACACCACAAGAAATGTGCCTCCGGGCTCCGGAGACCACCTGGAGAAGATTCAAGGGCACGTGCTGACAACGATGGCGAACACGTGGAAAACTCATCTTTTTGGTTCTGTCGGTAAAGTCACGTAGAAGGGAAATAATAAATTAATAAAAATCTAACATAATAAAAATACAATTTTCACGACGTTTCGGCCACAACGCAAGCAGCCGTCCTCAGGTGAAGAACAGGTCTGTCTTTCCGACATGAACTCGTTCATTCAGACGCTGTCTTTCCGACAGACCTGTTCTTCACCTGAGGACGGCTGCTTGCGTTGTGGCCGAAACGTCGTGAGAATTGTATTTTATTATGTTTTATTTTGATTATTTTATTATTTCCCTTCTACTTGACTTTACCGAAAGAACCAATAATATGAATCCCTGCAGTCACGAAAGCTTTAGATCGAAATTTAAATGCGTGCAATTGTTCACCCCCCCCCCCGCTCCCAACCCCGGGCCCATTCCTTCCAACCCCCTCGAGTCGATGCAGGGATGCCATGAACTCCATAACATGTTATCATCATGTTCGTGTCCGGCCTTTTTGTCAATCCACTGCTGGATGAGGTCCCTCTCAACGTCATCGCGAGTCGATTAATAACAATACAAAACAACAATTGCAACTTACACATGCGCCTCAATGCACGACGCAATCGTGAGCTTAATAAAGAATATCAATTGATGAACTGATGCATGAGTACACCTCTTCATTATACCCGCTGTTAGATATTAGTTTTTTTTGTAAATGGTTAACATTTCATTGCTGTTGTATAGTATGTGTGTTGCACTTATTTCCCACCGTAGACGAACGTGCTACTACTCTTCGCTGTAACGTTGTCCCACGTTTGTTCCGCAGACATACAGCCGTTGATCATTTATCACTCCGTGTCCAGTGCCCATGTTGCCAGGGTAGCATACTAAGCTGTGCATGTGGCTAAGTCTGCAATATCACGGTCGTTAAGAACAAGGGGGCAGATGTGCAAAATCGGTCAATTGTGTGCACATGAAAGCGTGTGAGGAGTTCGTACTCTTAGCACGAGAAGCTGGTATCGTTCAGTTTGTTGGTGTCATTTTGTTACATATATGCTGACTAACGGAATCCTGAAAGTACACGTCATGCTGCAAGTTGCCTCGCACAATGACTCACCCTGACAATCCCGGGTCGATTTGTGCTTTCACAGCAAAGCAGGGGGGGTACAGAGCCAGAGGTTGACTAATAAGTACGTCAATAATAAGATGTGGTTAATCCAAGATGTTCATTTTGCAATGTACTGTTGTTATTAATATCATCGGTTTACGCAAACAAAGACTGAACACGTCTCATAGAAGCTGAAAATTTAAATTAAACTGCGATGGGCTATTTAAAGTAGAGTGCTTAATGGTAACAACTCGCGTGCGAAGTCGTCACACATTTCACATTTACAAACCAACTATGTCAGTTTTAACTGACGTTGGATTTACTAATGGCCAATTTACAGGCAACGAATGGCTTCTGCAATCACCCATCCATTCAACAAGCTCTTCTGAAAATGTTGTTCAGGAGTGGCTCTCGATAATGACACAACCGACTTGGAGTCATTATCATTTTAGTGTTTTAACAAACCTCGTGACAAGTCATCCTGACATTGCCATCCATTGTTGTCATAAAATGAAATTCTGACTTGTTTTTTTTTATCGAAGACTATTAGAAACGCTTGAAAGCTTTCGTGACTGCAGAGATTCATCTTCTTGGTTCTTTCGGTAAAGTCACATAGAAGGAAAAAAATAAAATAATAATAATAAAACATAATAAAATAATTCTCACGACGTTTCGGCCACAACGCAAGCAGCCGTCTTCAGGTGGAGAACAGGTCTGTCGAGAAGGCAGAGTCTGCCTTATTATTTTATTATTTTCCTTCTACGTGACTTTACCGAAAGAACCAAGAAGAGATTAGAAACGCCTTTGCAAATAGCATCATGCGATACGGAATGTGCATAAAGAATGTACGAACAGAGATAAAGTTGAGCCAATTAATAAATGCAGTGTAAATGCTTGGTATTATGTAATTTCCATTTGTGTGTGTGTTTTAAAGCTATTCGTGAATGGGAGGGGGGGCGGTGTGATAATTGTTTGACAGGGTATAATGTCACTTGCCTTCTCTCCCTTTAGATGCAACGTGTCCCCTAGTTTTAAAACGACTTGATGCCTCACGTGATAACGTCAATGGAATGTCAAACTCAGGATTGTCCGATCTCAGAGATATCCGGAAAACAGTCTCAGGGAATGCTTCGGGTGTGGTGGCTTGTGCGGCGTGGTCACCCTGCCGATTTAAACACACTGGCTCAGAAGTTCCCCAAATCAAAATCTGGATCCTCGCCAAGGACCACCAAACACAAGCTCAGGGTCCCCAATGGTGTTCACGGAGTCCCTGATTCAAGAAACAAATAGGGATATATTTTGATTTAAAGCTTTCGTGACTGCAGGGATTCATATTATTGGTTCTTTCGGTAAAGTCACGTAGAAGGGAAATAATAAATAATATTGTTTTATATATTTTTTTATTTTTTGTATTTCCCTTCTACGTGACTTTACCGAAATAGGGATACGTACAAAAAATCAGCTCAAATTCCAATCCTGATCAACACGATGACAATTAAATCAATCTCTTTGCACCATGTCGTCCGCATAGCTCTCCTCCATGACTATCCATTTACATTTCTCTACCACTACATCTACATCACTTGTCTACATGTCTTCTGTCATCTCGCTGGGACTTAATAACTTGAAAGGTAAGTGATGGGAGGCGTGGGAGGGGAGGGGGCCCCACAAACATAATTTCTGCTAAGGGCTCCCAATGGGTGAGTAACACCAATCATCCTTGCCAATTTCCCAGTCTATGATCACCACCCAAACCTCCCCGGAAGGAGCATCGCAGCTGGCCAGGGTCGTGGTGTTTGATGTCAAATAAATCACGAAACACCACCTGGCCAATACGCCACTTGTGCCCCCCCACTGGAAGAAAAAAAAACAAATAAAGCGTGGGGTGGGTACCCCTTGGTAACCAATAATGACCAAATTCTAACACGCAGGACGTAACATTACAGAGTACGTATACAAGTCGAGGTCAATGACGCATGCAACGACTGAAATATCTGTAGAGATATAACACGGAGAGAGAAAAATGCACTTTTGAAAATACTAATATGTGACTCGAATTATGTTGAAATTATTCTGGTAGAGGATTGCTCACGGCATGCCAAATTTTGATTTAAAGCTTTCGTGACTGCAAGGATTCATCTTCTTGGTTCTTTCGGTAAAGTCACGTAGAAGGGAAGTAATAAATAATAAAAATAAATATAATAAAAATAAAGCATAATAAAATGTTATTATGTTTTATTTTTATTATTTTATTACTTCCCTTCTACGTGACTTTACCGAAAGAACCAAGAACACGGCATGCCAGTTTAGTTAATTGTTGCTTCTCGTATTAATCCTCACCGAGGCATAGATCCCACAAGAGTAATTCTAAATGCTTGTATTTTCACATTTCAGTGAACCATTGCACAACCAGATCAATGACCCAATCAACTTTTGCTGAAGTATGCAGTATATAATCTGCATGTAATATATGTATATTGAGTGCATGCGTGTGTGTATACACAGGCTCATTAAAGGTTGGATCAATTTTCATAAATAATTACAAGTGAATACCGGCCAATTCTATGGGCTGTGTGCATTGCATAAGATGTTTACAACCATTCTGTTTCCACGTGCATTTTCATAAATAGTAATATGTATGTTTAGGACAATTACAAGCCAGGTACTCATATGTATAAAAACCGTAAACACAGTTGAACACGTAGGGTTTCGGGACCAATAGTATCCATAATGTAGGTGTTTTGGGTTAGATCGTGTAAAAAATAAATGTGTCGTTAAACCCGCCATCCCCCGACACAGCCAATTAGTAAGGGTTGTCACGTAAACAGAACGTGCCAGTTCAATACTCGTGTAATGCGGTTGTAAACGGCCCTTCTGAGGTGCCGTCAGGGGGGGAGGAGTTAGGTCACGTGGGGGGCAGAGGGGTTGAGTATAGAAGGAGGGGAACCGGAAGAGCAAGGGGAGTGACGGGGAACCAGGAACAGAGGAAGGCCACGAAGGGCGAAGCGGGGTGTGGCGAGATCGCCACGAACACGGGGGGAGCGAGGATCGGCACCGTTGGCCAGCGGTGACCGACCCGAAGCAGCGAGGAGGCTGCAGTCAGCAGCGGGGCTGCACAGAGAGGGTGGGCAGCGGGTCTGCATATAGTGACAGCCAGAGGGTCTGCACATAGGGGTAGCAGCGAGTCTGCAGGGAGGAGGTTACAGTAGATGAAGCAGAGAGTCAGAGGGGAGAGGAAGCTATAATAGCAGTGAATAGCCGGGGGCTACAAATACAGGAGTTATAACAGAGTGCCGTGTGGGTAAAGACGTGAACCTGAATAAAGACACGAAGACAGAAAGAAGTGTTCGAGTCCTTTTATTACACTGGAGTCAGAAGTGAAACGGCATGGCGAAACAACTGAGGAAAAAGAATATCCCATCTCCGGCGTCGGCTTCATCATCGGACGACGACGATCTTCCTCCTGAGGTCGGCTTCACTTCGGCGGAGGGAGAGATCCGTGAGGGCCCGGGTGTGGAGGAGGTTGCCGCTGCGCCCGACCCATCTGCGTTGAAGGACGAAGATTTAAGATGGACCCGGATGGCGGAGCAACTGACGACCCTAAAAACCGTCATCACGGAGTTGTGTGACCTTGTCACGCCAAGGGCGGCGTTGGAAGGTGATGGTGGTGATCGGCAGGAGCCCGGGTCGTCTTCGATGGCGCCGCCATCGACCACGCGGCGTGAAGACGCCATCTTGGGCGTGGCGCACCACGGAAGGCGGGAAGCCGCCATCTTAGGGCCGCCACGAAGATCGTCCGCCATCTTGGCGACACCGCGTTGCGACGCCTTGCTGAACTTGCCGCCGGAAGAGTCGGTGACGGACGGAAGCAGGCCAAGGAGCCGCAGTCGTCACCTTACAACTGTTAAGGAGTTCTCCATCGGGGGCGATTGGAGTGCGTTCGCTTGTCGATTTTTGGCGGCGGTACGAACGGCAAGGTGGACGGACGCCGAGGCGCTGGAGGTGCTTCCGACTCTCCTTGACGATGAGTCTGTTCGTTTTTTTCGCTCTATAAAAGCTGCGAAGAAGAAAACATTGCGTGGAGTGTTCGACGAAATGGCGGACGCGTACGAGCCACCGGATGACGCCCATCGCCGCTTCGTGCAGCGGCAACGCGCACCGGAGGAGTCGCCTGTAGCGTACAGGGGCGCCGTGCTGGAACTCGCGATGGCCGCTTACCCGGAGACGGAGCCTGACCTGCTGGAACCTCTCATCTTGGGGAAGATGTTGGAGTTATCCCGGGATCTGGGCATTCCTATGCCGGCTTGCGGTCACGAGAAACTCACGTCCCGGACCGCGGCTAAGTGTTTGGACGCCCAGTTCAATCTCCGCCGCTGGAAACAAGTCACGGCGTGGACGGGCGGTCCTGTCGTCGATGGGGGGGCCGTAGGGTGGGACCCTACAAAGGCCGTGTACGTGCCGGATGCGACCGGCCCAAAGGAGCTGTCGGCCGCCTCCACTCCGTGGCCGGCTCGAAGCGAGCCGGGGCCGCGGGCTCCGCCGCCGGCGCGGCCACGTCGGGACGGGGTGCCTGCTGCGCGCCGACCCGACGTCGACTGTTTCTGCTGCGGCCGTCGGGGCCACTATGCCAGGGACTGCTGGGCCCGGGTTCCGGGGCCGCCCCAGCAGGAGGCCTCGATCGCGGACGTCCCAAAGAAGGACCCTCCGGCACAGACAAGCCGGCCGTGACAGCGCAGGGAGGAGGACCTTCCGCTTGTGGGACGCCGACCGGAGCCGCAGAACCCACGGGACCTGCAGCTCTTCCTATCCCTCCGCGGACGCGAGTACGGGATGTTTCTGGACGCGAGCGGGACAGTGGCGGGCCTCCAATGGCGACGGAAGAACTTGCGCCCGTCGCCCCTAAAACCCTTCCACGTTCCCGCTCGGCGGGTGGGCCGCCGACCGTCCGGGACGGCCCGGCTACCCGTACTCGCTCGAAATCCCTCACGTTTCGTTAGATTGTGTTGCGTTGTGTTATTGTTATAATGTCTTCAATGCTTCGTGTCTTTTTGCGTGTTGGCCCTTTACACCCGCATTGCTTTTCAGGTTGCAATTCAGCCGAGGTCGGCTGGATTTTCTTTAAGGGGGAGGGTGATGTAATGCGGTTGTAAACGGCCCTTCTGAGGTGCCGTCAGGGGGGGAGGAGTTAGGTCACGTGGGGGGCAGAGGGGTTGAGTATAGAAGGAGGGGAACCGGAAGAGCAAGGGGAGTGACGGGGAACCAGGAACAGAGGAAGGCCACGAAGGGCGAAGCGGGGTGTGGCGAGATCGCCACGAACACGGGGGGAGCGAGGATCGGCACCGTTGGCCAGCGGTGACCGACCCGAAGCAGCGAGGAGGCTGCAGTCAGCAGCGGGGCTGCACAGAGAGGGTGGGCAGCGGGTCTGCATATAGTGACAGCCAGAGGGTCTGCACATAGGGGTAGCAGCGAGTCTGCAGGGAGGAGGTTACAGTAGATGAAGCAGAGAGTCAGAGGGGAGAGGAAGCTATAATAGCAGTGAATAGCCGGGGGCTACAAATACAGGAGTTATAACAGAGTGCCGTGTGGGTAAAGACGTGAACCTGAATAAAGACACGAAGACAGAAAGAAGTGTTCGAGTCCTTTTATTACACTCGTACAGCACACCGGTGTGTTGGAGAGCAAATCCACAACATTTACAATCTGAGTACGACGTTTCGCCTGATCGGTGGCTGTCTGATTGTCAGCCTGATGATGCTAGTTGCAATTACTCGCTCTCCAACACACCAGTGTGCTGTACTAATAACGAATTGGCACGTTCTGTTTCATTGACAAACCTTACTAATTGGCTGTGTCCGATGGTGGCGGGTTTAACGACACATTTATATTTACGCAATCTAACCCAAAAAAAACAATGTTGGGGAATCCCATCACATATCAACAAATTCTCGACTATATACACGCATATCAATTAATTAATACAAATTCCTGCGAATATTTTTTGGGACGACAATCGTTTCCATACGTACATATTCAGCCCCGAACGCTGCCCCTCTATGATTCATGGTTTCTTGTTGAGTTAGATCGTGTTCGTATGCCACAATCGGTTAAAATGTTAAAATGTAGTACATTTCATGTCCGTGCATATCTCATAGCGTAAGGCTACCACCACGAGCTGTGCTACGTTTCACGTCCATCGTCTGCAGCAGTTGTCACAGTCGAGGTTGATGTAATTACGTTGCAACCCCAAGTGAGTGATTTGCAGGTAATTTTTCAAAGTTGACACATTTTGACCATGGTGCCAGCACACAATGGCCTACAACTTTTGTACTGAAGCAGACGGCGCGTATATTATGGCTATTACACACGCAGTAATAACCAGGGCCACCTGCCAAATTCGAACCACGAACCTCTGCTACATGCGGCAAACATGCTACTAATGAGCCATGCCATTGCCTCAGATGTACGTACTATATAGATGCTTGGATGAATGAACTGATGGTTATATTGGGAGGTGGATTTATTGAATGGCTTATGGATTTATCGAGATGCCGTTGCATTTACATGCTTAATACATCAACTGTGTAATTGGATGGATGTGTTTATAGATGTATCATGGAGGGAGGTTGGATGTATGTACGTATTAATACAGGCTAGTAATAATGTAATTGGAAGGACGTTATTAACCAGGTAAAGTCTTAACTGACTGTGATGTTTCCATCCAACCTGCCTATGTCAGCTGTTATTTCGACTCTCTGTGCCTCTCTCTCTCAATGTCTCTCTCTCAGATCTCTCATGCTCACATGGCAGTTGCATTGTACTCTCATGCCTTTGGATTGCACTCTCATGCTCACATGTCTTTTGGATTGCACTCTCATACTCACAGACCCTTTGAATTACACCCGTTGGGTTGCACTCCCTCGTCGAGGAGGCAGCTCTTCTTCTTTTCTACAGTTACATGCTGATCCCTCACATTAACATCATACTGATCCATCACATTAGCATAGCCACTTCTCTCTAATTTCTCACATTAACATAGCCACTTCTGCGCCCTAGTGTAAGACGCCACTCTCCTAGCTTACTTTTACATGGTAATTTCTCACATTAGCATCATGCTAATCTCTCACATTAACATAGCCACTTTCGTGCTCTCTAATTTCTCACATTAACATCATGATAATCCCTCACATTAACATAGCCACTTGCGTGCCCTCTAATTTCTCACATTAACATCATGCTGATCCCTCACATTAACATAGCCACTTCTGTGCCCTCTAATTTCTCACATTAACATCATGCTAATCCCTCACATTAACATAGCCACTTCCGTGCCCTCTAATTTCTCACATTAACATCATGCTAATCCCTCACATTAACATAGCCACTTCCGTGCCCTCTAATTTCTCACATTAACATCGTGCTAATCTCTCACATTAACATAGCCACTTCCGTGCCCTCTAATTTCTCACATTAACATCATGCTGATCCCTCACATTAACATAGCCACTTCCGTGCCCTCTAATTTCTCACATTAACATCATGCTAATCCCTCACATTAACATAGCCACTTCCGTGCCCTCTAATTTCTCACATTAACATCATGCTAATCTCTCACATTAACATAGCCACTTGCGTGCCCTCTAATTTCTCACATTAACATCATGCTAATCCCTCACATTAACATAGCCACTTGCGTGCCCTCTAATTTCTCACATTAACATCATGCTAATCTCTCACATTAACATAGCCACTTCCGTGCCCTCGTCTAGGAGGCCGCTCTCCTATCTTATAGTTACATGCTAATTTCTCACGATAACATCAACAGCCCCGGCCACTTCTTTATGACCCTTGGGCTACACCCATTTCAAACCTTTTAAAACAGTCTGCTTCAGCAGCAGATCATGCTTTCCCACCTGATGATGGACGCTTGTGTGCGCCCGAAACGTCGTGATTTATTTTATTTTATACCTACGTGACTTTACCGAAAGAACCAAAGAGTATGGTGATATTGTAGTTTAAGATGTTCTGCTCGAAGGAGCTCATCTCTTGTTAATATACACTGATGGTAATTCCACACTCCTGTGATGGGGGAGGATCATGGTGGAAAATAAGAGGGCACTATCCATAAGCCTTGACTCGCCAAAGTAGTACTGATTTTATCCACCCTAGTGGGATAAGGGGTTCAATGATGCATGCACACTGAGCACTGCGCCATTGAAATGGATGTACGTGAATGTATATTTAATGGAGCTCCTATTTTACACGACAATGTCAGGGAATCCCATCACATATCAACTAAATTAATTAACGGGGGGGGGGGGGGGTGAAAAGAGTTGTTTTCCTGATATGCCTGGGTAATGTTATATTCAATTATTGACCCGCCTGTGAAAACTATAGGAATCATTTAGTGGCCATAGTTTGGCTCCTTATATCTATCTGCAAAATCGTGGATGCAATCGGAAGGCCGATCCACAGATTATGGAATATAATTAGCAAATCAGCCAGACAATGTGGAGTTAAAATAGCAGATAATAATCGGAGAGAAGCAGGGTAAAAAAAAACTGATACAGCCCCCCAGAATAGCAGCCCTGTTAACAACTCGTAAATGTCTTGAGGGTGTGGCTGATGGTTTAACTCTTTTATCCACATATCCACACTATTATCTGCGAGGTTGTGGCTATAGTCGTAAATGTCAAGACGATGTAACGCCTCGAATTCACTTGCTTATCCACAATGGGATCTCCACACACACACACACCCGTCGCGGATAAGAGGTAAACAATTCCACCCGTATTGTACCCCCTGTATCTGTACGACGTCGTTCAGAAACGTGGTCATTGACAAGAATGGAATAAAAAAGAGGAACCCATTGATTAGAAAACAAAGGTTAATGATATCCTTCAAACTGTTAAGGGTGGTTATTTGTTGTCCTTCCCCGCACCTTCGATTATTATCACGGTTGGTTACGTACGGTGTGGAAGAAGTTCAACATTCATATTTCGACATGATGGTTGGTAGTCAAGAATAATGACGCAGTAGCAGCCGTGGAATGAAACGGAATGCGTTCGAAATGATGATATCAGCAGGCGCTAGGCGGATTAGTAGGTTGATAATTACATCTAAGGATCGTTAGAGATGGTCACGGCTTGTATTTAGCATTGGATTGACCATGGCTGAGTATTATGAAGGGATGAAAGCCGATGGTCCAATAATAATTAATACTCTTAGTTCTTTCGGTTTTTTTATTTTAATTTAATTTTTAACCTACGTGACTTTACCGAAAGAACTAAGAGTATGAATCCTTGCAGTCACGAAAGCTTCAAATCAAAAAGCAAATAATAAATAACGCAGCTGCACCCATTCCAAGTCATGAAACGCGATCGAGAAGACGTCAAACGGAGGAGACGACGCGATGAGATAAACGGTGAATTATCACAATGATGATGATGAACGTAGCAGGATCGTGAGAGATGGCGACGGTTTGGGGAAACCTGCATGCCAAGCAGTGGATTGATCTTGGGCTGATGATGATGCCTGCCGCCGCCACCGCCGCCGCTGCTGCTGCTGCCGATGATGAATCGTAGAGAGAGTTGCGGAGAGGGCATCTAACGCGCCGCGTCACGGGGCCCCCCCAACCGCCGCGCCCTATAAAGTGTGGAGCCGTGCTGGAGCGCCTCCCTCCTCCTCCTCTGTGCAAGGCTCCACAGCTCCATTCGCGAACAACAAAAAAAGGATCCCTCGCTCGCACGCTGGCTGGCTTCCACCCAGCGTTGGGCCACCCCCCACGGCAAAAATAACATTCGGGAAGAAAACGCAGTAATTCTCAAAATAAATAGAAGACGCAAAAAAGTAGACGCATTATTTTTTTTGGGTGGGGGGAGGGAGGGAGGGGGGTGTATTGTTTGTGTAAAGAGGAGCTGTCTTCCTCCACCTATTTCCACGAGGACGTCCACCCCCCAACGCCCAGCCTATTGCTAACATTCTTCCTCGAGCGGCGTTGCGGCAGTTGTTTATTTGATCGCTGGCCGCTCACGTATGTGCGTGTCTCCTGCGCATAATTCTTAAAGTGTGAAAATTTGTCGCCAGCAGTTCAGCTCCCCCCCCCACTCCGTCTTCATCCTGCGTCCGCCGGTCCGCTGCTCAGTGTTTCGCCAAGTAAGGAACCACACGCACCTAACACGCGCACGCACACATATAACAGCGAAGCAATGCGCATTGCAATGCCAGATCTAGTAATGGGTGACTCTTTGAAGTGCTTATTAAAGGTGTATACAGGACCGCTGCCGGCTGTGTGTAGCTTCTGTGTGCTTGCCGGCGTTGCGTGTGATGCACACATTTTTATTTTTTGACGACCGGGTTCCAAATACAGCCGCAACTGCTCCGGATCATCTTTGCTCTCGGTTGTATCAAAGGTGGTTTCTTTCCATGTGTTATCCCCTAAAGCCCATCATCTTATTATCTTCTTCCGCGCAATGTTGTGTTTCCCCGTTCGGATTGTGTGCCGATCAATTGAGTTTCGTCTGACGTACGATGCTGGAACATTGTAGAGCGAGTAAAATGCCAGACCCTGCGCTGAGTGTGGATTGTGAATTGTCGTTGTCGTGACTTATTCCCAAAATAGCTTTCGTTATTCAGGTTGGATATTCAAAGAAGGGGGACTGTTGCAAGGGTGAGGGGGTAAATGAGGGAATAGGGAGTTAATGGGGGAAATCGGGGGGCTGTTTGTTTTTTGGTAGGAGGGGAGGGGTGGTGTTAGGAATACTATAGTATGCAGTACATACAGTCTATTGTTATAATTCGTAAATCTAAATTCACTGCGTAATCGTGCAATTAACGTACTAGGGAAAAAACCCCAGCATGCAAATAGAATCCCTGAAATACCCTTAAGGAATTGAGCTCCCCAACAGAGTGCCTCCTTATCACTCCATTACATCTTGCCCGCTCGCCTGCGGTGCCCGCTCGCAATCATTCGGGGCATGCGTTCCTTCATTTCATTCCCCTTTGCGAAAATCGGTGAGTGGGGGGTGGTGGGGTGGGGGGGTTCGTGTGCAGGTTGTTTCGCGTTATTTAATGTTTTACTCGTTTGTGTCTCCACACACAGAGAGAGAGAGAGACACACACAGAGATGTCCAACCTCACGGATCTCGTGGGTCGCTCGACGCTCTCTCACGGAGGCATCCACATGCCCCACAGCGGGCCGGGCTACGCGTGGGAGTGCAACCAAAGCCATCACCTCTCGTCGTTGGCTGACAACGGCACACCCCACCATCAGCTGGCCTTCTTGTGTAACAAGAGCGACGACATGCTTGACGACGACGACGACTACGAAGACGACCCCCACGTCACCTCGCTGGTCGTGGCTGTGGTCATCACCGCCCTCTACTCCATCGTGTGCGTGGTGGGCTTGGTCGGGAACATCCTGGTCATGTACGTGATCGTCAGGTGAGATGCCACGCACGCAGAACGCACACACAGACAATGCACAACACACACACCGCGCGCACACGGCTTTCACACACACACACACACAGGGATACATTTGTCATGGGATAGATTCTGCTCACCCCCACCCACCCCTTCCCCCGCCCACCCCCAGCATTCCCACAAAACTTGAGGTGGGGAGGAGGGCTGGGGAAGAGGGGTAGGTGGGGCAGGGACATTTTCCAGAGCGAGGCCCCGGACATCTCGAGGTGAATTCAAGCCCCGCACGTGCGCATGGTTTTTGTTTTTTTTATCGACGGCAGCAAGAGGTTCTCTAAACTGCAATTCTCACGACCCACCACGGATGAGTCCTCCCCGAGTCTACCAATTTGAAACCTCCTTTCATTTGTACGTTAGAAATTGAGTCGTTGCTTTCGACCGGTGATTGCAAAACGTGTCCCACGTGCTGATTAAACTGCCCAGGCGTCTCGCGTGTGGGTGTGTGCTTCGGCGTACGTGCCCCACCATGATATAAGAGCACAGGTTGATAGGTACCTTGTGAGTGTGTGTGTGCATGTCACATTATCTGTCCTACCCCCCCGTACCTCCGATTAGAAAGGTTGGCTGCGTACGGTGCAAAATAAGTTCAACATACGGTGCATATATATTATAGGGAAAAGGTGGCTCAGCGGTTGGAACACTGCCCCAAGAATTCAATGACCAGAGTTCGATTCCCATTCGGGGCCAAGAACAGCGACGATTATTTGAGCGGGTCCTGGGCCTCCCCTAGGTCCACTCAGCCTCAAATGAGTACCTGGTGCGGTGTGTAAACATCATCGCCACTGGGGATACAATGGCGGCCGGGCGTGGTGCTGGCCACCCCCTCGTGTGGCATTCCGGCCTTCATAGGTGCTCGCATAACAGCACCTGCCCCAACAGTATGTCACGGCTCTGTTTTTCTTCGTCACATGCTATGCATGGGAACATTCATAGATCTATTGTGTATGTGCGTTGCACGTGACATTGGAGCACTCATTCAAATGCAAAGAGATTCTGTGTGTGGTAAACATTTCGCTTTTTTGTGTCTATCTTGTGTTGCTCGCTTGAAAGGATAACATATGCTACCAATGCGTATTCGTATTGAGTACGAGTCGATCCTTCCCTTTTCCCCCTTTTATATGTAAAAGAAAAACGTATTCCCCGACACGCGTGAATGAGATGCGATCAGTGGCCATACGATTCTCAGATATGTAAGGTCCCACAATACTATAACACTGAGTTCTGCCACACTCGGATAATATATACAGCACAGCGACAAACTCCAAATTCCTCAACGATCCAGTATTGTAGACGGCTTCGTCTCAGCAAACCCAAACCCTGCAATAATTCGATAATATATACAGCATCACCACAATAAGCCTGGATTATGCAACGATTCAATATTTAATTTCGATTTAAAGCTTTCGTGACTGCATGGATTCATTTTCTTGGTTCTTGCAATAAATTCACGTGGAAGGGAAATAATAAAATAATAAACATAAAACATAATAAGATAAAATTCTCACGACGTTTCGGCCACAACGCACGGCTGCTTGCGTTGTGACTTTACCGAAAGAACCAAGAATATGGATTCAATATTGCTTCAGATTTTCCGATATCAAAAATCGCCACTTGGCTCAAAGTCAGTAACACCACCTCCATTTCACCATTTTCACTTTGGCTTTGTCAATGCACACACTGTCCAATTCACCAACACCAAGAATCACCACTTTACTTCATAAAATGAAGACCACCTCCGTCTCCTGCCAAAACTCTCCCTTTCACCAGGTGCCTCAATTCCCACTCTTTTTGTCTCTCCCCCTATGCCTCCATCCATTTCTCCCCACCCACACGCACCCACTAACTCAGCATCCCAATCTCACTCATTCCCGTATTTCGACGTTGCACTCAGAGTATGAATCATTGTCTGGATCTTTATCTCCCATCCTCCCATCACTCTCACTCTTTACTTCGATATTAAACCAAAGCACGGAGCATACTCGCACCTGTGCCGAACGCCTTCTGGCACCTCTTGTTCCCACACGTTTGCACTGCCTTTTTAGATTGGCGTGAGTTTATGTCACTGTTAGACTTATGTGCACATGTACCTAACATTTCATGTTTCACTTGCACTGTTTTTTTACTTGCGTGTGAGTTTCGTTTATGACTGTTAAACACCTCGTTTGGTAGTTGTGCAGTATTCCTAATGGACCCTGTACTCGTTCTCTGCAATATCGACGTCGTTGTCGGCTGTTGTCGTTGCTGTGCTCACGCACCGCGGATCTCACTCGTAACATGGCCGGGTGACTGGCTACACCAGACCACCCGTGTGTAATGACAGGGCTACACCTGCTGACATGACAAAGTGACACCTGCTGGCCTGGGAAGGGATACACGGGTGCAGCCACAGAAGTAACAACCAATCAGAGAAGGAAGCGGACCTGGGGCAAAGGTAACAGGTGGGGTAAGCCGAGATGCTCCGGGAACCTGCTCGAAGGTTCCACGAGAGGGCGTGGCCGGAGGCGGGGCTTAGCCACGCCTGGGGGGATATAAGGGGAAGCGGACCCGGAGCTCGTGTGTGGGGTCCTGGCTGCGTCGCTGCTCGCCGACATCGCTCTCGGTCGTCCGACCACGTGGAAGATCTCCTGCGTGGGTTCCATCGCCGTCATCGTCACGCCGCCAGCCAGCGGCGGAGACGAGTGAGGGCGAGGGGACCCCGCTGAGTGATCGGCTGTGCGTGTAGCCGGTAGAGGTGTTATTGCCTACAGTTATGTTCGGTGAGAGAAAGAACCAGCGTTGGCCTGTGTTGTGCCCAGTGTGAGAATAAAGAATAACTACTCTCTATACGATGTGTCGTGGAAGTCACTCATTACACGTGTAACAAATCATATGAACTTAAACTGTCTCTACTTGTCTGTCTCGTTCTCTCTCTCGCAACCGTTGTGTCTATCTCTCCTTGTCTCTGTCTCATTGTCGCCCGTGTCTCTGTGCCTTTCTCTCCTCGTCTCTACGGCATGACGTTAACTCTCTCTCTCTCTCTCCACGGCCTGCCTCTACCCTCTGTGCCCCGCATCTCTTTTTTAATCCCATCTATCCCGGCCTCCCTTCGCTCTCCCTTCTTTCTTCGCTCTCCCTTCGCTCTCTCTCTCACTGCACTCGGTATCCACAAAACGGCATCTTCCCCACGAGTCATAACATGCGTGGGTGCCGTGTGCCGTCATTCATAGGCGCTCGCTAACAGCACGTGTCCTAATAGTTGCGTTTAAAGTCGATCTGGGGGATCTTTGTGTTGCCCAAAATGACGCAGGGAGCACGATGCAATTTCATCAACGCTCTGCACAGTCGCGTTGGACGCGTTTTAGCAACCATCAGGCGCGTGGAACGTGTAAGCGACCTTGCATGAGAATGCAGGTGGACTTGTGGGCCAGTGGTTGATCAATGGGGTTGGTGGGAAAGGCAGCGAGCAGGTCACATGATGCATATTAATTTTTGCACACTGGCGTGCCACAAGGCAGGTAGGCTGCTTGCTTACGCGGCTGAATGCAATGATTTAAGCACGTGCACGTTTCCGACAAACAATGGAAGAAAACAGATCAGGAATGAGTTTCGGATTTAAACAAAAATATATATTTTTCTAAGCCCAGTTTTGGATTTTATTAGTATGGTTTTTATGCGAATTATGGAATGTTACTAAGGTTTGTGTTGTCGTTTTAGACGTTAATGCATTCATTGTAATATTTTACGTAAAGTGGCATTCGTAAAACATACGTTTTTACGTGAAGCTTTTTATATTTTAATATATTACGCGAAAGATATTTGGCAGATTATAAAAATAATGTCCGGCAACAGCACTTAAATGAGCAAAAGCAGACATATTATACTATTGAGGTGATGTCACTTCTGTGGCGTCACATTTTTGGATCAATCAGCAACTACATTTATTTTGGATCATCCGAAATCTACGTTTTGTGATTAATCTAGAAATCAGGAGCACATCTCTTGTACACAGCTTCTCTGCACGGTGTTATTCTTAAACGAATGTGTTCTTAAATGTTGGTGAGACGATCAAGTGCAGCTCAAACATATTAGCAATTTCCGTTACATTTCTAAATACTTGACCAGTCACTCACTAGCACATCACCCGTCGGTCACATTTTCTCATCTCCCTTGCGTAGAAACGGGGGAATCCCACTTAACATCAAAAGTGACTTCTCAAGCATGGACGTTGTAGGTGGATTCTGCTGTGGTCGGATGGTTTATCACACTGGACTTTGCAATACAGAGGTCGCCGGTTCAATTTCCGGCCGTGGCAGTTGCCACCATTGGCAAGTTTCTCAAATCTCCCCACCTCCGTCCACCCAGCACCTATAAATGGTTACACCAAAGTCACTCCATCGGCAGATTGCGTGTGGTGAGGTAAAGTGTGGGCACTCTCACCTCTATCAAGATATCTGACCGTTGTGGAAGAGTAGGCTTAATACCCTCTAGAGGGCCTCTCTCGAGCTCCCTAGAGTGGAGATCCCTTCCAACAGCAGTGGTGTGAGCAAGCGATTGCAGGGCTGCACCCTTACCTCAACTTTTTTGAGCCAAGGCTATGCAAGCGAAACGTTATCACCATGGGTTGTCGCCGCTAAAAACCGGGGCGATGACTTTGAACACGAAATGTGCATCTCGTTAGTTGATCCGCAGCCATTGTGCGCACCCGTGTTACCTTTGCATTGCATAAACCTCCGTTATCCTGCCAGATAGAGTTCAACGGCGGAGCGTGTGGTTCACTTCTTGTGGGTTAACTCGGCCCATTGTCCCTCCTGGGTCATTCAAATGAGTGGCACTTTTTGTGTGTGTGGAAAGCAGCAGTGTTTGCCGTATGCATACACTCGCCCCCTGCCAGAGAAACGTGGACATGTTTTGTTTTCCGCGGCTGCCTCTCGCGGCTTTAACAAGATATGAGCACTGCCTCAATGCGCATTTGATCAGGAAATCACTTTGACCTTTTGACTCATTTCCACTAAGTGCCCCGCAGCTGTCATGGTTATGATGCGTGCTATCAGCTTGAACAGCGTGCTGATGACGTACAACCTGCGCCAGGTGTTTGTGCGGTGACTTCGCGTGAAGCCCAACTGCTGTCGACAATAAGCCGAACTTATTTTTCGCACGCTTTGGTGTCGCCTGCATATGCATCGACAGCTTTTAAAAATGAGAACAGCTGCTCGCAATGAGCCACGGAGCATTTTACTTCCCACAGGGAGCCACTCTAAACCAATGCCACCGGCTTTGGCACTGATCTTGCAGATTATAGCCCACCACTGTGGTACTTAAGATGTAATGCTTTTGTAATGGCAATTTAACGCATTGGAAGCGGTGACCCCATAACTTCTGTCAAAATGGGGTGGATCAAATCTGTAAATTTGTCCACAATTTATACAAGGGAATATAAATGCATTGGAACCCATTGGAATGTTCCAGATTGTGTTTAGCTATTCATTTTACACGCGTAAAAAGACTGTCGATTGATAATATATACTAATGAAGGATTATAAAATGTAAATGCTGACCTTCAGAATAATATAGATGCATCACCGCACCTCCAATTAGAACGGTGGGCTATAGACGGTGCAAAATAAGTGATAAGTTATAACAAGTAAGGAAATATGTTGAATTCTTACATACTGACACTAAATAATGTAATCTATTCATTGCAAGATTTTGAAATGCACTTAGGAAATCTGAATAATGTATTTTTTTTTCACAGCAAAAAAACATTAACACTCAACTAAATGTAAAAAAATGTAGCATAAAACATTAACACCCATGGTCTGCATTCTAAAATGTTCTGTAAAACATGATGAGGAAACGAATTGACAGCACTGAGGAGGGTAAATGGAAGCACGGTTCTCCGAGACAGGATCCAACGAAGTTACGTAACTGACCTTTAGCCAGACATGGGGGTTTGCGTACCACAAAGAACAGTCCCTGATGCCTGGGCCACATGTGGACTTTAGAAAACTATATTTATTGTCCCTTGCTTTTACAGCCACGTCTCACTATCCCTTGAAAGGTCTGTCAGTTCAATAAGTGGGAGAATATCTGGTGACGTTAGCTCATGCAAACTTACACTTGTGCAATGCTTCATTGCAGGGGCGCTGGAGGAACTGTGTATATTAAAATGTTCTTCCCTGCTTGTCGCAATTATCGTTTTACATGACCTCTCTTGTTCATCATGTTTCAAATGTTTATAATCTTCTCTTTCAACAGCCGACATTTACAAACTGGGTAACTTTTTTTCTTTCATAGAATTTTCAGTAGTTTTAATTGTGTTGTGTTCAACCGCTCGGGAACTTGTTATTTGTGTTACGTGCGGGATTCAATTTGCCGAAGAAACCCTTACGAGCACTTGGGAAGATGTCCTTTTGGATGGAAATTTCTCACTCGGGAAAGAAGGGCAATTGTTCATAACATTGCTGCAACTGTGTTTTATGCGTACTGTATATGATAACGAAACCAGCACACGCCATGAAAAACATGTTTGCTGGGATTTTTTAAAATGCATATTCTTTAATTCAGGCATGCCGATCAAAATGGTGTCACTCTTTCAAAGTGCAATTTTTCCCGTCACACGTGTGCAGTAACAAATTCCGATGTCCCGTTCAGTCACGTACACCACAGGGACATACTTCCACGAGCAATGTGGAAAGAGCAAGTCTCCATGTAAGATGCATGTAAAGGTCCAGCCCTGCAATGTCTCACCCCACTGCTGGCACAATTGCCACCATTAGAGGGAGCTTTGGAGAGCTCCTATGAATGGTATTTTGCCTACTCTTCCACACTGGCCAGACGTCTTGGAAGAGGTGGGAGTAACTGCACATTACCCAACCCACCGCACGCAACCCGCCGATCAAACTGTGGTCTACCCATGTATGCTGCTGGGTGAACAGTGGGATTTAAAATTTCAACTGCCATGGCATGATATTGAACCAGTAACTTCTAGTACAATGTGCGAACCATTACAGCATGATGGCATCGCAATTCTCATGTATGGAGCTAGATGTTATTCACTTACGATAGCTTGGCGAGACAATGTCAAAGGTCGACTCGAATTAAACTTCAGTTGGTCAATTGATTGGAGTGCCATGGTGGCGAGATGTTAACTACCTCACCTGGCATACAAGAGAGCGTGGGTTCAATCCCAACCCTGATGCCTGTATGTTTGTAGTTTGCATGTTTTGTCCAAGGCTGCGTGGATTTTTCTCCCCCCGTGATCTCTATTTTTCCCCCTCTACATCTAGAAACGTGCATTTAGAGCATTTGGCTGCTATAAATTTACGTAGAAAGACATTGGGCTATCATTTGTGGCCAGGTCGCTTGTAAAAAAGAGCTATGTAGCTCAGTGTGCCAAACCTGGGGATAAACATTTGTTTGAAAGTTAATTTACAGACTTTCTGTGCAGTGGAAACGTGGCAATAAACCCCCTAACTCACAGTGGTCGGCCTCAAGTTGGGTCAAATCAATAGCCAGAAGTCTTCCCCAGCAAATAAATAAATAACTACCTACATATTATAAATACGTACAATTTGAACTTCCTTAGACCCCCAGAAGGAGAAATGTGTCAAGACTGAAAGGAATTGACAGGTCTAAAGAAGAATAGGAAGCCACGTGGACACATCGAGGTGTGTATCCATCATGATGCTTAGACCTTGACAATGTTGGGGCGTCCAATTTTAGGAGATTTTGTCCCAATCATTTTCCTTGTTGCACAAAAAAAAAACACACTTTGTGTGGGTGGGAGAGATTTACTCCCCATTACTTTGCATGACATGGAGCTGCCTTTTTGTATAATATTTCTCTGATTGATCATGTTCCATTTGCTGGGCATGGTCTTATTACCGGAGGTTTTTTTTTTCTTATTTGTCTGAGGAAGCTATGAGTCAGAACCACAATCAGCGAATTTGTGATTGTCTCTCAGTATCACCACTGAAATTTTTAAACACAAGGAAGACAATTATTGAAAAACAATGTACTAAATGAACCCCAAAAGCAATATCTGGAGAACATTATTTTTACAAAGTATGAAATAATAATGAAACGTACTCTTGGGTCTTTTGGTCAAGTCACGTAAATAAAAATAATATATCACGACGTTTCGATCGCAACACAAGCAATCGTCTTCGGTATTGTTCATTGATGGAAGACGATTCAGCTGAAGACGATTTCTTGTGTTGCGATCGAAACGTCGTGATCTATTATTTGTATATACGTGACTTGACCGACAGACGCAAGAGTATGAATTCCTGCAGTCACGAAAGCTTTGAATGAAGAGATAATGAAACGATTTTCAACGTGAACATTTTCATGAAGAGGCAAGACAGTTTTCCAGTCGTGACTAGGAATCCCGGAGCCCGGCTCAAGGCCTCATTTGGCCGATGGAATAGGTGAGCCCTCAACCGTCTCTCGAAAGCAGCGGTGGATGTGATTATATGTACACATAGTGGGATGCAATTCCAAACGATCAAGGGAGCAGCCAAGGAGAAAAGGCGCTTGGCCGAAACAGTCCTGGTTAGAGGCACAGCAAGCGAGTTGAGGGACGAGGTCCTTACCTACACGGGGGTTTGACTAAGGCCCGTGTTTTTGAGGAGGACAGCCAGATAATGTGGAAGACCTTGGATTGGAGCATGATGACAAAAGGCGACAATCTTGAACTTCAATCCCTAGATTGATGGGCATCCAGTGCAAGTGTTTGAGCGCAGCAGGAGGGTTTTGTGCGACCTTGGCAATACCCAGGACAGCGCGTGACAGAGATTGTTTCATAGTCTTTGAAGTCTATGTTTTTGGCTGATGCCCGCATGATATGAGTGGCATTACAGTATGCAAGAAGAGAACCAATAATACTGTGCTGCAGCTCATGGTGTTTGTCGAGGTAGGAGTCAGTAATGGACAGATATTTCAGAAGGCCCTAAGATGGTAGTTGCACGATTTGATTAAGCCGATTATATTATTGTTCATTGATGAGGTGGAGTCGACGGTGACGCCAAGAATATTGAGGTGGTCTGACGGAGGGGTCAGAAGACCAGCGATGAGTAAACTTGGAGAGTCCGGGGCTCTGATGAGATGCCGTCTTATAACCAGAAACAGAATTATGGACTTAGATGCATTCAGAAAAAGGTGTTGAGACTAAAACCAGCATTGTAAGTTTGTTGTTCATTTGTCAATGAACCAGAACTAAGGCGTGTGCCATGTGGGGTAGATGTGATATTAGCTGTCAATTAGGGTTGTCAATAGGTGAGATGTAAGTTGAGAAAAGCAAATGTCTGACTACAGATCCTAGTGGGACCTCAGCAGTTAATATGGAGACCGTGGATACAGAGTTGCCAACTGTGATAATGAGCGTCTTCTCTGACAGGATTTAATCCACAGAAGCGCAAGGCCAATGATGGCGAAGTCACCAGGCGCTAGAAGAGTTTAGTGTGGTTGATGTTATCAAAAGCAGTGGACATGCCGAGCCCAGCCAATGCGACGAAGGATCCGCATTCAATGAGGGATACAATGTCATGGAAAGAAGTCTCCATGGAGTGACCTGAACAATAATATTATTAAAAAGGACCGGAACTTCGGGGTGAGATGGAGTGGTTCTTAATTATTGCCACAGCACTCCAATAGTTTGTGAGACTTTTGACACATTTATGATGGGGGTGGTAATTAGTGGGATGGTTAGCAATTCAAACCTAGCTCTTTAAGTAAGGGGGTCACCTGATCAAGCTTCAGATAAGAAGGCAATGGACCAGACTTCAAAGAAATGCTTGCAATACGAGTAAAACATTATTACGAATTCAGCTGCACATTGCTTAAAGGTAACAACAGGTAAGATGTCAAGAGGTGATGCTTTATTTGGTGACTCCAGTATTAGAGCTCAGACCCCCGGAGGGGTGTGACAGGTGGGAGAGAGGATGGTGAACAAGGCATTGGGAAAGATGGAATCACCAGTGGTTGATCTTGATGGGCAGATATGGATGGTGATAAAAATGTTGACGATTTTGTTTGTAAACAAGAGGTTTGTGACGAGATGTGGTGAACACTCAGGACCATCTCTGAACCAGGATGGAGAAGCACGTTGAGTATAGACCAATGCTGGAGGGTGTGATCAGCGGTGGAGATGATATTGCCACTTACAAATGACATTCGCGAGGCCGTAGCTTGTTTGTGGGCCTGCATGCATTACGGTAAAGGGGACTGGTTTGTGTCACGGCTGAAGCGTGAGTTTGTGACTTCAATGTGTCGTATAGTACATTTGGCATTGACTGCAGCTGCAGAGAGCCACCTAGTATTGGGTGAGGTCAAGCCACCGGTTAAACTTTTAGATGTGCCAGTTTGTTCATCATCATGCCTGTTAGATCAAGATAGACTTGAATATCATAGGCTGAGTGGTCAGAAGACAGAGGATAAGGAATAGATTATGTTAAAGTTTGAAGCACAGGAACATAAATGCAACTACACATTCTTTAGATAGAGGTGCCACAGTGGCGAGATGTTGACTCTCTCGCCTGGTATGCAGGAGGTCGTGGATTTGATCCCGACCCTGACGCCTGTATGTTTGGAGTTTGCATGTTTCTCTTCGTGGTCGTGTGGATTTTTTCCCAGGTCCTCCGGTTTTTACTTCCACATTTCTAAACACACATTTAGAGTATTTGGCTGCTATAAGTTTCCATGCAATAAGCCACTTTGTTGAGCTATCATTTGCGGCCAAGGCGCTTCTGAAAAAGAGTAATATAGCTCGGTGGGCCTTACCTGGTAAAATAAATAAAACGGTTTAAAAGTGGAAAGATAGACTAAGGAATACAATAAAAAGAAGACGACAGAGTGGGAAGAGCTAAATGGAGGTGAAAAGAGTAGGTGAAAGGCTAGAGTTAGCATGGACAGAGGAGCAGAGGGGCTGCCAGCCTTAGTAGCACTATCTTCAACGAAAATAGCACAATACGTGTCCATTGAGTGCATAATAGGAACCTTTTGTAATCATTAAAGGGGGCCCTTCAGATTCACGGTAATGAGCCTTTGAAACCACAAAATGGGCACAATGAAACCTTGACCTGAATGACACTCTCATGCTTCTCTTACATGAGGGACAGATTTATTGTTGAATAGTGGAACCAAAGGTATCTGCAGCAATTTTAATTATGTAAAATAGTTGATCAGTGTTTCAAGATTGTGGTGAGCTCTGTATGCCAGTATTCTGCCACTATCAATACATATGTAGTGGCATCCATGGAGACACACACTAGAACTTGGAGGCAACACGTTTATTACAACACCCCGACTGGGTAACTACATAAGCATACGGGATAACGACATAGGTGGTAGCTAACTTCCACTAGCGACTAAACCACAATGGGAAACTACATAATCGGGTCAGATCAGTATCGTACTACTGTCTCCTCGACCGAAGATGGGGGAGACATAGCACAGCGGGTTGATTCCAGAAGACGGCCTGGATCAGTGCTCGGGATTTCCCTTTTATGCCCCTGAGCATGGCCTGGCGCCGCCCTAGGCCACGCCCTCTTCTAGATCCTACTAGAAGGTTCTGGGCCTAATGTCACGTGTCTCTCTCGCCACCCCTTGGCCCCCCTCGCTACCCTCTCCTGGTCACGTGCCCTCTCGGGTTCACCCAGAATATCATGTCCTGAAGTGCCCTCTCTGGCCGTCACCAGAAGCAATTTGCTGGTTGTCTCAATGACTGCAACTCGGCGACTCACCAGGAACCGCTACATCTGGTAATTGTTCTTTACACCTGAGCTGGACACGATATTGTGCTATGCGGTGAAAGCAGAGGGGTAGTGGAAGATTTTTTGAAGATCTTGGTGCACAAGGTTGAAGTGAATGGGTTGAGGATCAGTCGGACAGAGACGGAATACATGGTAGCAAATAACAGTGGAAATAATTCAGAAGGGAATTGCAAATTGGAAGTGACCAGTTAATGAAGATGAACGAGTTTAAGTACCTGGGTGCAACGATGTGTGCTGATGGTTCACTAGAAGGAGAGATGAGAACAAGGGCTGGATAGCTGAAATGGCTCGAGATGACTGGTGTGGTGTGCGATAAGAGGGTCCCAGTTTGGTTGAAGGGACAAGTGTACAAGACGGTGGTAAGGCCGGTGCTGTTGTATGGGGCCGAGTGCTGGGGCACAAGAAAGAGGGAGGACCAAGCTGTGGCAGTCACAGAGATGAGGATGTTGCGGTGGATGTTGAGTTTAACAAGGAAGGACAGGGTGAGAAATGGAGAAATGAGAGGAAGACTCAAGGTGGTAGAAATCACAGAGAAGATGAGAGAGGAAAGGCTGGTGTGGTTCGGTTATGTGTTGGGACAACAGGAACATAATGCGGGTCAGAAGGTGCAAGTGATGCAAGTGGAAAAAAAGAGATCAAGAGGAAGGCAGGAGAAGAAGAGATGGGGGGGGAGGCGATGTGGTGCGATTGGACACGGTGGCCCGAGGAGTGGAAAGAGAGATGGTGCAGGACAGGGCAGCGTGGAAAGGGTTGGCAAGGACAACAGACCCCACATGAGTGGGACAAACACGTGGAAGAAGAAGACCAGAACTGGACAGCTGTTACCACCCACTTGATAATATAATTCGTTGTAGAGAGCTTTTAAGTGATGATATGTTGTGAAAGTTCCATTCAGAACACGGGTATGGCTTAATTTAAGAAATGGAAATTAAATGTACATATAATTATAAATGAAAGGCTGAAAATCTACCAATCAAAGAGTATAAACCATCAGGCAAACTCCAGTCATGCTCGCAGTGGCTTTTGGCTAGCCATTGAAGAAAGACAGTCACTGCATTGTGCGCTTTCAGATGCACCTCTGTTCCCGTCTGGAACACTCTTCCTTCTGATATTAGAATGCCACTGGTGCTATGCACTTTTAAATCTAGATTGACAACTCATTTCTTTAGAAGTGCTTTTCGTGTTTAGTTTGTTCTCTCCCTCCCCCCTCCCTGTATGTAGCACGGTTGACTAAGTACATTGTGAAATAAGTTCAACATACATATATACACACACAGAACACGTAATTGGAGGTGTGGGGGAAGAACAACAAACTAAACACGAAAATAAGTTCTAAAGAAATTACTTGTCAATCTAGATGAAAAAGTTGCAATGCTCCAGTGGCTTCCTAATATTGTACGGCAGAAAGTTGCCATCGTCAAGGTGTGTAGCAAACGACACTCCACGCGATGGTCTTCAGCAACATCCTTATCTGTACTATTTCTGATGTGACGTAGAGCGCGGGTGTGGCGAATGCACGACCGGATCAGCTCGCTGATACGTGATTCAAAGGTGAGACGTGTGAATCATCTCGCCATGGCGATGGAAACTGGTACGTTGAAACAATTTGCAAGAATCATGACCTCGGACTTTGAGGGCTTGAGTCGTAGGTTGCTGAGCATCAGCCAGTGTTGTAGAGCTGATGTATTGTATCAGGACCCGAGGTTGTCAATGGGTTGTTAGAGCTGTGTGAGCCTGGCTACTGAAAACCTGTAAGCTGCAACGAGCAGGGGGCAGGCCAATGCTGGATATATCTTGTCCATGTTTTACGAAGCTGGAACGGCCAGTCAGGTAAGATCCCATCCAGCAAATAAATGATCATCACACGATCCTGTGATATAACAATTCATCTAGTGCCTGCACACTTGGTTGATGCCCTCTCAGATGTGCTCCGTCCCTTTTCGAAATGAGAAATAACAACATTCAAAGGTGTGTAGGAAGGCATGTCTCCGATCAGGCGTTGAATACCACGTGGTTACCACATTGCAACGTACAATGTTTTCGGTCCTGTTCTGCTCCACCAGCATCAAAGGAACTGAACATGTGGCACCAATATTGTTCAGACCAACACCTCAAAGAGTTGATTTTTGGCCATCCCATCAGGCAGGATTATGAGAGGCCCTTGCAGTCATAGAAGCGAATGAGTACCAAAATTAGGATCATGATGTTGCCAGGTCAAGAATATTCCCCTCTAACACCCGATTAGTGCAGCTAAGATGTTTGCAGTGATGGATGAAGATTGGTTGCGAGCCGTTTAGAAGTGGCAGGCTTCAAAGGCTCAAGGGCCAGATTGAATAAATAGCTCTGTGATGTGTTTTTCGTGTCCGTGCACAGCAATTGTGTAAACATTTTTTTTATATAATTGCCTGTTTATCCCAATACAGGATCCTCCTGAAAAGTATTATTTGAAACTCAGTAGAGCTTTTGTAGGAAATCATTAGCATTTGTATTCTTGTTACTATTCTGTAATACAGTAACATGATTTTATGGGAGAGTTGTTCGAAACACGTAGCTGGTCTTCATTGAAGAAAAAAATGTAGACAATACTGTAATGTCTCAATTATAGATTTATACGCATCGTATTTTTGGGGGGATGCTGCTGTGGCATAATGATTAGCTCACTGGACATCCAGAGGGTGCCAGTTTGATCTTCCACCATGGTAGTCGAGACAATGAGCAATGTCCTTACAGCCAGCCACCCAGCAGTACAAATCGGTGCACCAGAGTTGATTTGCAGTTAAAATGTGGTGGAGTCAAGTGCAGTGGCGGCTCCTGCAAAATCTCTCAGGGGGGGGGGCAAATGTCTGGATGATTGATAAGGATAAGGTCCACCCATGCAATGGATAAATTAACAGCTTAAGCATGTAAAGGCAACTTCACTTCTTTAGTATTAATGAAAAATAAAGTGACTCTTACAATACATCTTGTTTGTTTCTATCTCACTATTATTACAATCCACTCAGTTTCTTTTATTAAAGATTCCACTAGATGGCGACAAATAATATTGTTGACTAAAACGTGCTTACGTATGATGACGTAAGCACGTTAGTGCGAGCCCTCCCGGAAGCCATATAGAATGCATTGCTTCGCCCGCCGTTCGAAAAAAAACATCTTTGAATGTAAGTCTATGGGAACACTCTGGGCGATTCTCAGCCATAGTGAAATCGCCCAAAAAGAGGCGGTACTCCACAGAACGTGACATGACGCTGATTGGACTATATCCAGAGGCACAGTAACGGCTGAGATTGGTGGTGCGTCGCCCAATCGCCCTAATGAAGAAACCGCCCCTGGTCAAGTGGAAGAGGAAGGTGAAACGCCCTCTTGAGCTCCTTCTCGTGGAGGCCCTTGCCAGCAGTGGCATGAGTAAGATATTGCAGGGCTGCACCTCTAAATGTTTCGCTTTATAGTTGGAAACAATATATAGGGAGTACATTCACTTTATCCGATGCCAAATCTTGTGGCATCGATTCACCATCCTTCGTTTATGCCTTGCTTTCTTGTTTAAATCTGCAACCGCGATAGATGTAAACAAAATAATACGCATGTCATCTTCTTTTAGCTCCGTATCGACAACATTCCTTTGGAGCTTTCCATGTGCTCTGTAAAAATTGACAAAGCTTGCACCACCATCACTTTCACACTGCTGAACATAAACGGATAGCCGAAAAATGCTTGCAAATGTTTGAATAACCAAATCGAACGGCATGCATTTACATATCGTGTATTTTTTTTATCATTTATTTGAAGCAGCCTTGCAAACGTGAATTGCATCTTTAATTCCGATGGATCTTAAAGGAATGTTTTATTTTGCCACAAGGGCATAACCTTGTGTCTTTTTCCTTGGCAGAGAGATATTCGCTCAGGGATTGTGCAGAACATGAGCAGTCAGCACTTTTGCAAGTGCATGTAACAGTGAGTCGTTTCAGGGGCGTGCAACCGTACATGTAAACACCGTTAATGCATGAAAATAAGAATAGCTTTTCACCTTTCTGGCAATAAAACAGGAGGTGTTAAGATGTTCAAACAAAAAATAGAAACCTTTTTCAAGCAATCATGTCTGAATTAATCACACTTACTTGCGGTGAACATGCAAACAAACATGCTCTGATAATATATGGGCATTGTCTTTGAAAGTGATTGGCCTACACCAGAGACAGCCTTCTTTATGGCCCAGTCTCACCAGCTGTGTCAGACCAGAGAACGCGAAATAGCGAACAGTACAAAGGCAATGCACTATCATCGCATTGCATTCCCTCTAAATACCGATCACGAATCATGGCAATGCCATGGAGTGTAATATTTAGCACATTGGATTTGCATGACAAAAGTCGTCAATGGTTGCAAGTTGATTTGAATCTTTCGTGACTGCAGGAATCCATACTCTTTGGTTCTTTCGGTAAAGTCACGTAGCTAGAAAAATAATAGATCACGACGTTTCGATCACAACGCAAGCAATCGTCATGATGTGGGACAAACACAGCAAGAAAAAAACTGCTGAAGTAACGACCCTTACCTAATAATAATTATCGGGGGACGTTCCATGGTGCGTGATTCATTATTTTCTTATCACACTTCTTGCCACATTATTATATGACAAGTGATTAATTAGTTTTGCACCTTTACTAGAGACATTCCAGGGCATTATCTTCCAAAGCACAAAATCTATTTTATTATTTTATCATGTGACCTTTAAAACATGTTTCGCACACAATTTATTTCATATTTAGATTCTTTCATTTTAATTATAACGAGCCTTTTGCCCGTCCAAGGACGGGTGTATTGCAATAAATCTGAAACTTGCAAGCGAAAAGCAGACCGCCACGTGATATTCATTGCATCAATGTGTGTGCAATTTGTAAGTGCGCGGTGACACAGACCTATTTAATTTTAAGGTTATAATCCCTTGTTCATCATGACGTCCTTTTTACTTTGATGTCTCAACAGCGTTACGGAGACCGCGTGACGTGTGAGGGTTCTGCCTTTGTAGTGAGGGTTGTAAGTTGACGCCGAGGAGGGGGGAGGAGGCGCCTCGCCCCCCCCCCCATGTGGAGTGACGTCAGCCGCTAATAATTATGAATGGCAGGGGGGGGGTCCATTTGGAGGACGTCACCTGTTAATGATTATTAGTGAGGGGGGGTGGGGAGTACTCCATGATGAGTGACGTCACCCACTCATCTTCTTGGTTCTTTCGGTAAAGTCACGTAGAAGGGAAATAAAATAAAAAACATAATAAAACAATTCTCACGACGTTTCGGCTACAACGCAAGCAGCCGTCCTCAGGTGAAAACCAGGTCTGTCGAGGCGACAGCGTCTGAATGGGTCACCCGCTCATGATTATGAATGAAGAGGGGTGGGGTGGTGTCCATTTGGAGGACGTCACCTGTTAATGAATATTAATGAGGGGGGCTGGTCGATGTGGAGTGACGTCACGAGCGTTAAGGACAGACATTCCTGGGTGATTATAGTAGGTATAATAGTTGTGATTTCAGTATTAGTCCTGCAAGGAGCTGTAATAAGAGTATTCATGGAATAGTTCATAGTTTTAGTCAACGTGATCGTGCTCTCATGTAGTAAACTAGTAACATGTTGCTTGTGCTTATCATGGAACCGTATTTTCCAGTATCAAAGTTTGAAAAATAAGACTTGGTTTTACCCTTTCTGGAAATAAAACAGGTGTTAAGATGTTCAAACACCAAACTGAAACCTTTTGCAAGGAATCAAGTTTGCATTAACCACACTTACCTGTGGTGAACATACAAACAAACATGCTCTGACTTTGTTCGCCTTTTGATGTTCTCTGGTCTAACACTGCTGAGACAAGGCCATGAAGAAGGCTGTCTCTGGCGTAGGCTAATCAGTTTCAAACACAATGCCATATATATTATCAAAGCATGTTTTGTTTGCATGTTCACCACAAATACGTGTGGTTAATCCATACCGGATTCCTCAATAAAGCTCCTCTTGTGAGGGTATTTGGCCTGCTCTTCTGCACTGGCCAGACATATTTGAAGAGGTGAGAGTACCTGGTCGGTCACCCCGTGGTGCCCTTATAAACTCAACGTTTAACCTACTCACTTGTGCCCGCCCTCACAGTCGGCTATATTTGCAGAATACACCACGCCGCCGTTGACCCTGGCCATTGACCGAGCAACCCAACGTTCCTACCAGCTCCCTCCGCAGGAATATGTTCAATATATACAACTCAAGGACTCAAATAAATTATAAACTATTTGTATTTTGCCAGGTAAAGCCCACGAATCTATATAGCTCTTCTTTAAGAAGCGACCTGACCCCAAATGATAACTCAACGAAGTTGCAGCCAAATATTTTAAATGCACGTTGATTGTAAGTGTGGAAGGAAAAACCAGAGGACCTGGAGAAAAATCCACGTCACCACGAGGAGAACACACAAACTCCAAACATACAGACGTCATGGTCAGGATCGAACCCACGACCTCCTGCATGCCAGACGAGGGAGTTACCATATCACCATTGACTCAAGGTCTGAATATGGTGATTAATCTGGTGATTAAAACCTTGTCTGGTGATTCAAACCTTGCCAAACTGAAGGTCGAACTAAAATAAATTAAATGGAAACAAAGTAGTACTTGGTGAAGTGGAAATTAAATAAATTAATTCCGTACAGAATTTAGAAAGCTTTTTATCACAGAAGGATAATTTACAGTAATTATGGAGGAGTATAATTCTGACTTTTTATAGCAAGAAAATGTTGTTGGAAAATATAAAAGTGCTTCAGATAGTTGCCTAGGTAATGATAAGACTCCTACACCACTACAAGTTAAGGGCAATTAAAATGTCACCCCATACAACAAACCATTAATATGTAGAAATGTACAAATTGTATTCAGAAATTAACCATTTTATAAACGAGGGAAAAACACATTGCAGTGCCATAATGGGTCACTAAAATACAAAGGTAGAACAAGCAGCAGAGATGAGAGGGCGAGTAGTGAATGTGTCATTGATGTGAGGTACAAGAAAGGGGAATCTTTTTTTAGAATTCAGCCAACAGGAACTTGAAAATAACGAAGAGGCTTTTTATCCCTATAGAAGGATTTTAGAAATTTGACGTGAAGGAGCCCAAATGGGGAAATTACAAATACAATTGACTCATCGACAGACAAACAGAATGAGAATATGTATTCACACTGGAGGGATCTGATGAGCCATAAACCTTTTTTTCACAGATGTCCGGTAGGGGCACGGGGTAAGACCGTTACATGAACAAACATTACTAAAACACGATAGCAGTGCAAAGTACAAGAAAGGTAAACAAATCACCCAAACACGTACAAATACAACACGAAACCATCCCCATCCTGCCAGGCAAAACCCACTGAGGTATACACTTATTTGTCAGGAGCAACCTCCCCGCAAATGATAGATCAACAACAAAGTGGCCCATCATATGGCCATTTATAGCACCAAAATAATCGAAGTGAACCCCAGATTGTTTCAGATGTCTCTGTTCTCGGAAAAAATTCAACACAGGCTGAGTTGATAACAGGTTACATTTCAACATTGTGAAAGGGTAAACATAAATAATAACATCCAATAACAAGACGATTTACATTAAACATCTCGGTCAGGAGATGGTAAAATGTATTACTGATTTCAAGCTAAATTATTATTCCTAGAGTAGCAAAATGACAAAGTGGATGTCATATATGCTGAAACAAACTAATATTGTACCTGACCAGTGTACCATAAATCGAGGCAAAATAAAAATGCAAAGAACATGCTTTCTGAATCTACAAAGACCATGAACAAAAGGATAATTTGAACAAGGATTCAATTGCAAAAGAAATACTTTATACAATTCCATTGGTCAAGTGGCAACTATGTGAAATCAAATAGCTACTAGATGCAAATCGTAAGAGAAGTCAAGCGAGGAGGTATGTTCTCACCAATGCTATTGGCAGATAGAAAATTGGATTTGAGAAATTAAATTGGATTGGAGACATAAAGGCATGAATATCTCCGATAATTTGACTGCATAGTTATTTTACAAATCATTGCAAATTAACTATGGTAACTGATTGAAACACGTAAAGGGGAATGCTGCAAAATTAGGCTAAATAAATGATAATGAAACAAAAGTTAAACTCAACAAAGGGTAATAATTTTTGCAGATACATTATTTAAAAATAAAACAAAATATGTATATCGTGGGACATTTTTGAAAATGCATGACATTAATAGGTGCAGAAGAGCAATATGGATGGCTTTTGGGTAACCGAATTTGATAACAGAAAGCAAGATACTAATGTGCCTATTGCCTACGGTGGACAACACAAGGGAAAAGTATACATATTCTTAGGTTTTTTCGGTAAAGTCACGTAGGTAAAAAATTCAAATTAATAAAAGTAAAATAAAAATCAAATAAAAATCACGACGTTTCGGAGGCAACACAAGTCTCCGTCATCAGGTCGGACCGTCACAGCCAGATTTGCTGTATCAAGCTTCAAATCTAGAACAAGTGAAAAGACCACGGGCAGGCGGAAGACCATCCGGCAACGCACCGTTCAAGACCAACCCAAGACCATGGGGGGCCTGTCTTGGGGTGAAGCAGAGAAAGCCTCAAAAGACCATCCGGCATGATGTGTGGGCTTGTTGCGGCCTGATGCTACTTAGGGTTCTTAACGTGCCTATTGCATATGTTTGTTTTAACTATTGCATATTGCCTGCCTTGACAAATGGGTCAGAAACATGGGCGCTGACAAAGAAAATGGAACAAAAGCCAGGTCTGCCTTCTCGACAGACCTGTTCTCCACCTGACTTGAAGACGGCTGCTTGCGTCGTGGCCGAAACGTCGTGAGAATTATTTTATTATGTTTTATTTTTATTATTTTATTATTTCCCTTCTACGTGACTTTACCGAAAGAACCAAGAAGATGAATCCCTGCAGTCACGAAAGCTTTAAATCGAAATTAAAGCCATAAAGTGCACAAAGGACCATGGAGAGATGCATGCTCGTCACGAGACTTCTTCTTTTGTACGGCTGATGTAGACGCAGTGCAACAACAGCAGTTTCACGTCCAGGTGGTCAAGCCCGATAACCGCGTCGTCAGGAGCAGAGGAGTGTATCGCTGTGATGTCTCCTTCCTTGTTGTGTATCGGGGCATTGCGTCGTTATGTGTGTTGTCTGTTCTGGATGACCGCAGTCACATATTACTGGGGAGTTTTTAATTTTCCATTTGTGCATCAGGTATCCGCATCTGCCATGACGCTGAGAGACAGAAAGAGGAACGCACAGATGAGAAAACAAAACAGAATTTAGGAGGCATCACGTTGATTGTCAACAAACCCGTGTGGGGTTTGGGTAGAGATGAGAGTCGACTGACAGGACTGGTGATGTGTTTAGTAGCCAAAGGTGAAAACACAGCCAAGAGGATGATCACCATGGGAATGGCGTGATTATGTCAGCTTTATCTGCCATTCCAAAACCACAAAGAATGGGGATTGTGTGCGGCAGGCCTTCAACCAGCCATAGATAAAACTTAACTAGCAAACATTTTTTTGTATTTTACCAGGTGAGGCCCACTGAGCTATGTAGCTCTTTTTTTAGAAGCGACCTGGCCACAAATGATGGCTCAACAAAGTGGCTTATCACGTGGAAATTTATAGCAGCCAAATACTCAAACGCACGTTTTCTAAATGTGGATGAAAAAAATCGGAGAACTCAGAGAAAAAAAACACACGACCACGAGAAGAACATGCAAACTCCAAATATACAGCAGGCATCAGGGTCAGGATCGAACCCACAATTTCCTGCATACCAGGCGAGCTGACGATGGTGACAAATGCCAATTATTAACCCAGGAAAGCGTCACAGTCTCCAGGCTCTTTTTTCAGGAGGGTTCCTCATTGGATCATTGGCCTAAACCATTGATGAGGTGTTTGCCAGGTTTGTCAAAACCAGATTACCTGGAGAGAGAAAAAACCCCACCATGCACATGAGGTTGCGAGACTCAGCACTGCCATCTCCTTACAGCCCCATGCCTCCAACACCTGGTAAGAGCTGAGGTGACCAACGCAAGTAAAATACCAATCATCATCGATTTAGAATAAGCTTTACTGAAATTGTGGAGACTGAGTAAATCTAGTATATACTGTACAAGAAGATGAAGACGCTAATGATTGCGTCATATAATTTAGTGTAGAACTTGGACCCATTTGTTAAAGAGAGGGTTCTTGTCTTTTGCATCTGGCAGTTGACTAGCATTGGTTTATGTCAAACCATTCCAGTGTTTGTTTGTATTGAACCAATGTGTTGAAAGTATGTGCTTAAAGAAGGCCCTGTGGCTGGTGGGATTTGTAAAAATATGTGATTTATTTTTTGACGCGGAGGCACCGATATATGCAGGAGATGTACTATCTGCCTATATATTCTCGACTATGCTTGACTTACGAGAACTGATTATATCAGGTGCATTCAGCAATACATGGTCGTAGGCATAAGTACGTCGGAAAATGTAATGGTGGTGATTGTTTACATGGATTATATCGTGCATGATACGGCAGTGATGTCCCTGGTTAAGTGAATACATAATGTGTGTGTGGTGCAAGTCGGGTTTATTTATTCCTCAACCTTTTGGATTTCAGTCGTATGCCAAGGAATGCTGGCCAATGCAGGCATCTATATTCTGTAAGATGATCAATACTTTGGTTTCAGCTGCATTGTAACTCACCAACCATACATCACCTAGACCTGGAGGGTGCTTACCCCTTTGGGGATAATGAATTACTCTGATTAGTTGCAATTTCGCGAAAGGACATCGCTTCAAAATTTATAGTTGCGATTGTAATATAGCCCCCACAGCCTGGCTGCACCGTTGGGCCCATGCAATGTTGATTCAATCACAAAATATATCGTGCAAGTTCAGAGCCAACTAAATCAAACTAAAGCATGGCAAACTTATATTAGTGAAACTTATTTTCACACTTTTTATAATTGAGAAATTAATGAGATGTACAGCCCGTCTTGTCAATCAACTGGTAGATGAAGGCATCCCTTGCCATTTGATCATGGGGTGTTTTGGTCATTTTTCACCAAACTGGTCATTGCGGGTTGCTTAAGGCCAAAGGTCAACGAAGAATGGTTCGAATATCACTCCACCAATGCCATACATTCCCAGGGTCACTCTTGGAAACAAGACAATACTGGTCTCTTGATTATCTCACATGGTGAAATAAATAAACTTGAACTTGATGGCCAGGAATTAAACCCAGGTTTCCAGGTGTATAGCATTGTGCATTAAACCACGACACCATCGCTCCACACAGCCTGTTTTACTCATAAAATACACTGCATTGCAAATGCATCGTATACATACAAGTCTTGAAAAACCAAACGGTTTTGTTTACAGTTGCACATCCACCGGTGTTTTTACGCTTTTATTTTTAGGTGGCCCTGATTTACGAAACTGATGCATCTGTCCCATAAATGATGCAGTATCTGCTATTAGGTGTGATATAACCAAATTAAATGGTGATTTTATATGTGGGTGATATTTGTGCTTTTTGATTTTGTAAATTTCTTCAACGATTGCTCATTGGCACTCCATGAACCACAGTTATATTTCAAGTATTACCTGACAATTCAACAATATTAGCTGTTCATCCATTCCAGCCGTAATTTTTTTATACACCGAAAGTTCAACCATCAGAGCAGCCAGACATCTGCCAGACAGCTTTATGCAAAAAGCACGGCCGTACATTTTTTTTATTTTATTTTCTGAGCGCTGTATGGAGAGCACGTAATCCAGATGGAGGGGCTGCTTTTGGAAATGACAACAGTTCCTTCTGTACAGAACCTCGCTTTAAACAGAACTCCAAACCCGGCCCTTCGTCACAGTATACAGTATCTCGAAAATAGCACTGGGCCTCTAAAATGCTGGTTCAAAAAACATTTATAAAAAAAAATGCTGGTTTGCCCGTAGACAAAATGTACGCAGTGTGTTATCGTACAACAACAATAACAAAAAATACATCAAAGCAAAGGCCTTGGTGTAGCGTTCTGTTCAGTTCCCCATATGAGGGTAAAGGCAAAGGTGCAGCCACGAAATGCCTGGCTCTTGCCTCGTTTGATAGAAAGGCTTCATTAGAGGGAGCTCTAGAGCGCCCATCTCGATGGTATTTTAATCTACTCTTCCATTCTGGCCAGAGCTATTGGAAGAGGTGGGAGTCCCCATACTCTATCCCATCACACACAATCCTGTCAGTCGACCAGCCGTGGTATACCTATTTATAAAACTCGGCGTATAGAGGCAGGCGGATTTGCCCCCATTATTTGAACTGCCACGCCAGAAGATCAAAAATAAGCGGTGACCTCTGGATTGCAAGCCCAGTGTGCTAACCATTTCTCCTGTTACAACTCGGGTAACAATGACAGGCAGTATGGGTCTGCCACAAGGCGATTTTTTTTTACCATGGTTCTTTCGGTAAAGTCACGTAGAAGGAAAATAATAAAATAATAAAAATACAAAATAATAAAATAATTCTCACGACGTTTCGGCCACAACGCAAGCAGCCGTCCTCAGGTGGAGAACAGGTCTGTCAAGTAGACAGAGTCTGTCTACTTGACAGACCTGTCACGAAAGCTTGAAATCGATATTTGAGACGACCTCTACACTGGCTTGTGTACCCACTGCTACAAGTGAAGAGGACACTGCTGACTTGCTGTGCCTTCGTGTGCAGATCCAAGAAATACAACTATCTCGCTCATAGTATGCAATTCTGCAATGTTGCGGATTTATAGGTTTTTTTCTTCTTTCAAATCGCGTCTGCTATTCGGGCCGCTGCTGAATTAAACTCACCAAATGTGGCATTGTTATCCCGCTGAATCAGACACAGCGGGACAGTTGTAATTGTTATCTCCTCTGCGGGTGCAATGCCCAATTTGCCATCATTTTAAAAGCATAAAACAGTTGCGTGTTTGCTGTAACTTACGAATGCAATTTGGACAAACTCATTAAAGAGTTCTTCAAATGCAAACTATACTTGGAGGCTCTTGTCAATCCACTGCCGTGTTAAGGCCTCGCCAGACCTTTCGGTTCTGAAGGTTGTTTGACCCGATTAAAAAAAAACGAGTTCGTCAACGCTGATTAATTATTATCGTTATATCAGAGGGAACTCTCTCGCTACTGGTTTAGATTTCGCTCGCCAAAGATGTAAGGCATGGTCAGGTCGTTGGGTTCACAGCGGGGTGTACGAACCACTCTACCCCTGCTCCACCCGGAACTAATTATGATGATCGCTCTGCTAAGAAGAAAGGGTCATTGCCAAAAGCATCACCTATCATATATTAATATTTCACTAATATATAGTTTTCTTTACAGATATATTACATTTTAGGGCAGTGTTATTGGCAAATGTGTAGCGTTTTTTTGTTATTGTGCACCAATGCCTATTCAGTATCACATTTTTTTGTATAATACGCGGGTCATTCATTTATAAATACTTCACTGATTTCGAATAACACTTTTTACTTCTGAATGGGTGATTGAGTATTGTGAATACTGCATGTATTGTACAGTTGATGGCTCCATATATTGGAGAAGAATGTAAAAATATTGCATCAGTGTATTGAAATGTGCAGGAGGAGAGACGTGAAGGTTATGAAATAAAATACTGTATTTTCATTGTAAAATATCCCTCTTAATGAGGTATAGAAAAATGTATCACATTGTATCTTGTAAAAACGGTAGATGTCTATGCCTATTTTTTATACTTTATTCGAAAATATAGCAAAAAGCATGCACCTATTCATCCATATTTAAGTGAGTTTTTTTCGATTCTTAAATGTTATTTGTGATGGGTCCTTGTGACCTTCTATGAAGCTAATAGTGACAGCCACATTGACCACAAAAAAAAGATCAGATAACGGGTCTACATTGTGGGTGGCTATTTATTAAATCACTCGACCGAAATGGCTGCAAATATTAATTCTGCTCCAGAGGCTTTTGGGTTGTACCTCGTATTGTTGGGCGTGATGTCCAAAGTTTCACTCAACGTGCTGGGAACTTCTGAAGCGGTTGTATGTATGTTGAACGTCTCTTACACCATACAGAAACAACCGTGCTAAACGGAGGTGTGGGAAAGGATAACAAATATATCCAAGATGCTCACATAATTGACAACATGTGTGAAAATTGTATCAACATTACCTAATTGAATGCATCTACGTTAATGACGCTACTGGTTTAACCTTCCTTTAAATTCTTCGCACGTTAGATATCGCAATATAATAGGTTTTAGGAATTTTCAAGTATGTGCTTTAATGTTACGCAGTCTGCTTACAAACTGATTACACTTGAAAATTTAGAAGGTAAACAAAATTCACGTAAAATCTAATCTTGAAATGACTACATAACATAATGGAATGAAATTGGGTCCTTTTGTAAGTAAATAAATATTGGCAGAAAATGAATGCCATTGTATAGCAAATAATTACAATTTTACAAAATGCCAAATTACACCAATTATGCATTTATAATCATTTTATCATGAACCGATTTAATTATTTTCCAAAATGGTAAATGAGTTTCTTTTCGTGACTTAAAGCATTCGTGACTGCAGGGATTCATACTCTTGGTAAAGTCACAGTAGACAGATGGCTCATTGGGACAATGTCTACAGGAAAGCCACCCACGCGGATGCCTATCTAAAACCTGACTACCACCACCATCCAGCCCAGAAGAATTCCCTCATCAAAACTCTACACCATAGGGCTCGTTGCATATCCGACCATCACCACCTAGCCAGGTAACTGGAGCACGTACATAAAGCTGTCACCCCAACCGTTTGGAGAGAACCATCTGAGGACCCAATCAAAACCATCACCTTACCAATGTAACTAGTGCGGCACTAGTTACATTGGGGAAACTAAGCGGCATGTCTCGGACCGTGTTCGTGAACACAAGGCGGATCTGAAACACGGTAGGACCAATACCTCGGCCGTGGCTGATCATTGTTTTAACACTGTGGGCACACATTCAATTTATTTCTCCAAGACGAAGGTACTCTGCAAACCCACTGGCTATCAACAAAGATTTGTTCATGAAGCCATCCAGATATATAAACACAGACAAAATTTCCACCGAGAAGATGGGTATAAACTGAGAAATCATTGGAAGGACGTTTTTCACCAGGTAAAGTCATAACTTGCCGTAATGTTTTCATCCTACCTGCCGATGTTAGCATTTATTTCCGACTCTCTGAGTTGCATTACCTTGTTAAATGTCTTTACATTAACGGGCTAAACTGTCTCACTAACATCACCGATGCTCCATTTATCCTCGATGTGGCAGGTGGCTCTCGTTGTTTAATAGGCTGAATGTCTCACTGGCACGGCCACAGTTGCTGTGGTTCTCTTGCGTTGACATGATGGTCTCTCACAGTGCAGCGGCCAACGCCGCAGCTTTTGTTGCCCACAAGGTGGCGATGTGCCCGGTTCTCTGACACTGACATGCCAATCTTCTCATTAACACAGCCGCTGATTGCGGGAGCCGTCTCACATTGACATGCTAATCTCTAATCTCTAGCAATACAATGGCCGCCTCTTCAGCACCGTAGTCGTGGGGTATATCTGGCTCTGCGATCTTACATTTGCATGCAAATTACATCTCTAGCCCAGCTCACTTACCCTTGGGTTGCACCCTTCTCAAACCTACATAACCTCTTGCTGCAGCATCTCTCCCGCTATATTTCTCATGTCTCAGCAATTCTCCTGCAGTATTTTCTCACCTGAAGACGAATGCTCGTGTTGCGATCGAAACGTCGTGATTTTTTAAATGATTTTTCTATCTACGTGACTTTACCGAAATACCCAAAGAGTATAGTTTCTTTACCGCAAAATTACATACGCTTCGGAATAATGTACCTTGAAGTTCATTGAAGTGAGATAACTGCTGTTTTAATGAACAGGTAAAACGTATCGGATAAAATATAGTGATGAATATGGTTGTATGCATTGCCATTAGTGTATATACATTCTGCACTCTTTATGATAAATGATAATTGTCTTATCTGGGCTGTGAATGTGCGTATGTGAACTCGATATTAATGTTTGCCTATTTATAAAAAAAAAATACTTTTAAATTTACATTCTACTTGTGATATGTAATATTTTAAAATTGACATAACAATATAAATGACATAATTTGCAATCTATCATGAAATTACTTGTACAATCAATACGACACTAGGTTATAGCATTGGTTGGTTAAAGTGCTTGAATACAATTCTAAACTTGACCAAATATGATACTTTAATGAGCGCAATAATTAATTTGGTCGTTGTAAAAAATATCCTGCGCGGATATGGAAGGGAAAAAGAGCCAATGTTATCAGATGTTTTGATTAATCCCTACCATTATGTAATTGTGATTAGATCTTGTACGGAAAGCTAAAGGCATTACTTGGTTGCAGAATGAGGCACATCTGGGCCACCAGAAGCCAATATTAATGGCCCATTTCAGAAATGTGTCCTACAACTGTTAAAACCTAATGGATTTACAGCTGTTAATCGTATAACCGTATAACAACTTGGAAAACGTTTTTGTTACAACGTTGCTCACTTTTTTACTTGACGCCTTCATATTGTAGCTCGCGATCCTTAAATGCGGATTCGTGAAAAACAACAAACACCGAGCTCCCGTATGTGGGTGGAATTAATTAATAACTTCCCAGAATTTAAAAAGCTTTTCTGCGCAGCGCAGCAAGTGCTTCGGGCAAACGGATGGTGGTCAAGGCGAGGATTTTCCCTGGTGGCGTTGTGGCAGTTCTGAATGATTATTTTTGACAAAAGTTAGAACTAGAATTGTCACTCAGATGGAGTCTTATATAAATCGTAATGTGTTTTTGCTCGCAGCTGGGAAACGATTAGCTTGCCACTCTGCCAACACAGATCCCTGGTCACGTGGGCACCTCGGAGCCGAGGCATTACTAAAGAATTTATGCCATTTTTTTTGCCATCTGTGATGATAACTTTATATGAAAATCCAAGGTCAGGTTTGGTTGACATGAGATTGAATTAGCATGAAAATTGAATTCTCCTCTATATGATAGAGCATCAGTGGCCATTCTAACTGTGCACTTTTTTTCTGTTTTATGAAGTGTTATTTATTTATAACACGTACTCAATTTCAAGAAGTAATTCCCTCCGTCAATTATTTTGCAGCACTTATTAATTTACATGTCATTGTCATGTAATGCCTTCTAATGTGACAGTGTGATGACTTGTAAAAATGGTGTACTTACGGACTTAACAATGATTCACAGATTTTGTATTCGTCTTTTGTGGGATAAGGAAAACCCTGCTTCATGGTAGTCATGGAGACTGCTTGACCACACCTAACCTTGCCGTTCAGTCTCAGTTGGTGAATAGAGATCAGGTACCACTCCACGTAAAAGTTTCCACTGCTGTTTGTATCATAACGCAGTGCGATAACCAATATGCCTCCCCCCCCTTCCCATCCCTGCCCCTCGAGTAAAGAATTACTTGAAATTTGAAAATATATCCCATCAGTCTCCACAAGAGTTTTCATTTTAAGAAGATCATTTTAAGTGCCATTTTAGTAAATTGAAAACGTGTCATTTTAAGTAGATAATTGAGGACAGCACAGGGAAGTGTTAATGTTGGTAGACAATGATTTTCATCTTCTTGGTTCTTTCGGTAAAATAATAAAAATTAAACATAATAAAATAATTACAATGTTTTATTCTATAATAAAATAATTATTATGTTTTACTTTTATTATTTTATTATTTCCCTTCTACGTGACTACCGAAAGAACCAAGAAGATGATCAAATTATTTTATTATGTTTTATTTTTATTATTTTATTATTTCCCTTCTACGTGACTTTACCGAAAGAACCAAGAAGATGAATCTCTGCAGTCACGAAAGCTTTAAATCGAAATGATATTTCATTTGTGGGGCCTCTGCTCAGTGTTGGACCATTGCTCTTTGTAAACAGTTGACCATTAACACGTGGCACATTAAGAAATAAATGAGTGTGAAAACACCGAATGGTGAGTGTGACAACGCCTAATGATGCCGAGGAAGACAAGAAATACAGTTATTGTACGACAACTCATTGGGCAATAAGCGAGCTATGTAGAAGCAATATGCCACGTGCATTTAGTGGGTTACTCTGTAGCATACCTCTCAAATGAAATGATGGTTACATCATGGACCTCCTTTGCCAGTACCAAAATATGAGAATAGGTTTTCCCCTGTTTTCTGGAAACAAAACAGGTGTTAAGATGTTAAAACACCAAACTGAAATCTTTTACAAGGAATCATGTCTGCATTAACCACAATACTTGTGGTCAGAATGCAAACAAAAATGTTATCTGGTCTAACGCCTTTTGGCGTCCTCTGGTCTAACACCTTTTTAACACGAGGCTCAAAAGAAAGCTGTCTCTGGTGTGGACCAATCAGTTTCAAGGACAATGCATATATTATCAGAGTATTTTTTGATTTAAAGCTTTTGTGACTGCAGGGATTCATATTCTTGGTTCTTTCGGTAAAGTCACGTAGAAGGGAACAATAAAATAATAAAAATATAAAACAATAAAATTCTCACGACGTTTCGACTGCAACACAAGCAATCATCATCAGGTGTGAAAAACACAGCAATAAAATTATTAGAGTATGCTTTTTTTGCATTCTGAACACAAGTATAGTGTTTAATATTAACTTTTAAAGTCATGCAAAGAAAGCTGTCTCTGGTGTGGACCAATCAGTTTCAAAGACAATGCATAAATTATCAGAGTATTGTTTTTTGTTTGCATTTGACTGCAAGTATTGTGGTTAATGTTAGCATGATTCCTTGCAAAAGGTGTCAGTTTTGTTGCCAGAAAAAAGGGGAAAACTCCTATTAGTATATTTTGGTACTGGCAAAGGAGGTCCCATGATGATCATGCACATTTGTTTTATACAGTACAATGTTGCATATCCAACTAGCTGCGAAATTGAGGTAGCGGTGGATGTTTGATGAAGTTGGATATTGGTGGGTGTGTGAAAAGGCCATATTTGTGAACATCTATAGAAATGTACAGTTACACGCAATCAATAGAAAGTATTTTAAATTTGTGATGTTAATTCTAAATAATTGTTCTTTATTTCTTTATGGCTGTCAAAGTGTTCATATTATGTTGGTCACCATCCGGAATGTCGTTCAGAGAGCTGGGCTCCATATCAATCAGTGAGCAAAGGTACGATGCCCGTCTGCTATCTCAATCCAGCTTCTGCACCCGATCATCTCCAGCTCGGATCGAACACAGCCTGGGCCAATTTTCAAAGTCTAAATACATGGATCAGGATCGGCATCAGACAATTCGGGTGCTGTTGTGAATATAGCCATGGCGATCCTAATCGGCCGTGAAAAGGTCTATCGATCACATATTGGGAGCGGCGTGTTGATTCTGGGCTGCACTTTTCCAGGAATTGTGTTCGGTAATGCAATTGGTTGCTCGTATAACCGAGGGTGGATCTGCAACTGACAGTGTGACACTCACAGCATAACGATAAAAACTAAATAAAGGGAGAATACACTCAAACTGTTGTACTGAATTCAAACTAAAAAATTTGTACCAATATGAAGTTAAATAATATTTTTAAAAAAACCTAGGTCAGATGCCGTGAGTCATTAACGTCTTTTTAAATTCAATGTGATATCCTGCCGAATGCGGGAAATATATTTGGCAAACCCATTACCATGGTTGTTAACTTAATCTGCAGATATGTTTGATTGCTGTATCTTGCAGCTGCCCGGTTGTGAACTTGGGATAAACAAGCCTGAAAATTGGGGTGGCAGTCCAATTTAAAATTTAATCTGTGCTTGCAATGCAATCTCAAATGTTCTAAGAGGGGAAATGAAAGTTTATTAAATTGTCAGGAGAAAAGTGCGAACAGCCAGCAAGACAGATGGCCTCCACCGACAATTAGAAAATCCGGTTTGTAATCGTGTACTCAATCAGCGTGTCTTACAGGAGAAACTTGGTCACTGCCATCAGCATTAGCATACATTGATAAAGGATTAATCCAATGCTGAGAGTGTTGTTGGTAATTTAAGGAACGAATATGATATATAATCATTTGTGTCTGGTTGCAGGCAGTAAGTGGTCTGAAATAGAATGTTTAACTCAGCAGATCTATCTCCACGTATAAATCAGCCAATTGGCTTATACTATGTATGTCTTTACCCATAATTCTTCACGACAATGCATGCCAAGTCCAATAACATTATATGCAGTTCTTAATTAAATCTGAAACAAATGTACGTTTTAAAGACAGATTACACAATAAATATAAATGTAACATTTACGGCCAACCACATCTTGTTGAACAAATATTTAAACGTAGTGTGTAAACAATGTTAATTGTGTATGACACAACTTTATCAGTTGCCATTAAATACACAACATCGTGTTTTTGTAACGTATAATATATTTTATTATGTTATCTAATTGCAAGGTAGCCCAAAAGTTAGATGGTCAAGAAAACTGTACTTATTATACAACATATCTAGTTCAACTAATGCCTACTTCAGCATTTTCTTGCTGTGGTTGTTCCACCTGATGAAGATTGCTTGTGTTGCGATAGAAACGTCGTGATTTGTTTTATTTTATTTTATTTCTATCTACGTGACTTTACCGAAAGAACCAAATAGTATTGATTCCTGCAATCACGAAAGTTTCAAATCAAGATGAAATACTGTAGACATTATTTTTGCCCGTATTGAAACGGCTGTACGCCATATGGACCCGAAAACTCAATTTCCCTGGACAAGAATACGGGGTAAACCGTATGGGTTGACAGGTATGAACATGCTACAGTATGAGCACGTTTTTTTTTTAAATCCCCCATCATTTTTCGATTTAAAGCTTTCGTGACTGCAGGGATTCATCTTCTTGGTTCTTTCCCTTCTACGTGACTTTACCGAAAGAACCAAGAAGATGAATCCCCCATCATTGTCCACCCAGAAGTATAAACAGACACACTGCAGTTCGTCAGTCGCAAGGTCACGTGGGGTGGGGTAAATTCTGGGTACTCCCATGCCCTCCCAAGGTGATAGATGCTGCCGGTGTGAGCTCACCTACGATTAATCGCACGTAAAATTGTGCGCTCTGTAGCATATGGGAACCTAAGACACCATTTTGCATATCTACGGGGTAGCCAGGTGTGTTTTTTTATTAATCTAATTTTCATTTAACATCAGGCGAATGGTGATTGGAGATTGAACTCCAAGCTCCAACGTGCACAAGAGAGGTACGAAGCACGCCCCCAACTTTAGATTTGGGCGAATTTTGGACCGAGAAATTCAGCCGCGGTGTTGTGAGGTGGAGGGTATCTCGGATCGCTATTGCAGATATACGCAATTGCCCTTCCGAAGAGGACCTTTGGAATAAAGTTTTGCCGTTTCACAAACCCGTCCCACCCCCCGATGTTCAGCTGCTGTCGAGTTGCCAACTTCTTCGGAGAAACAGAACACAACGCAGTGTACTCATCGTCTCCGAACTTTATAATGTTTTATTGTTGTTATTGTTATCTATTTAGCCGACCATATCCCCCCCCCCCCTACCCATTAAATGGACTTATAATGGGAGGAGAAGGGAAAGGGTGGACCGGCTACACTAGCCAGCTTGTAAGGGACGTCAAATATCCCTCTAAAAAGGGCTATGTAGAACTCCAATCTATTGAAGGCCCTTCCACCAGCAGTCGAACGAGCGAGCATTTGCAGGGCAGCACTTTTGCTCTGGAAAAGTTCTCCCTCTGGATGTCACGGTGCGCCGAGTGAATAGTAAAGCAGGCGAGGCTGGCGGACGCATCTTAAAAGCAATCATTCGCCATGTTAGTGATCTCGCGGGACGCTTTTTTAAACATTTACAACGTGTATGATTGTGGTGGGCTGAGAGAGAAATAAATAAATGCATTATGAGCCAAGTTTTGATATATATTATATGCAGCATTTTTGCGTGAGGGAAAGTGAAATGTAAATGAGGTTGTTTAAAAGATAATTTGGGTTTATTTTTGGATTACGTAATTCCACAAACTATTAAGTAATCTAAATAGCAATAGCATTAGACCGAATGCAAACAATGGGAGCTATTGCATTTAATAAATGCAATAATTTTGGTGGAACAACCGCCAACACAATTACGGTTATATCATTTTACTTTGAGTGTCCACGTTATTGAAACATGCGCAATAGCAATTGCAATTAACTATGAAGATGAATTAATGCATTTAACCTGCTGTGTCGTCCCCCCCCCCCCCCCCATGGCATGGTCTGATTCCAGTGCTCAGATTATTCACCTGCCTTATTTACATACTGCCTTTCATTGAAAGTATAAAATTACGAAAAAAATAATTTGCCCAATTATCCACAACAACCTAATTGCTCCATGACAGCGGGGGACACTCTAAAGAACGATTGCAGTTTTAACATGGGCAGCGTTGCACACATGTAACCTCCAAATTCACTCACAAAGAGGCATAGGAAAGAACTCGCCAGGCACTGCGATGTAACCGGATACGTGAAAATGAGCAATATGTGAACATCTGTGGAAATGATAGATCCGCCGTGCACAAATCTTGCGATGGGTGTGGGTGGTTAATTGACCAGGATGGACACGTGACATCGGATATGCGACACGCTGTGTGCCTAAATGCGGTCTCAGCAAGTTATATTTAGGGGGTTCATATTTTCCTTTCATTTTCAGTAAATATAAATCGATGGCTATGTTCTGTGGATGAAATATACATCCATCTGAACATTGTCAAATCACCATTTAACTCTTACAAATATGTATTAATAGTTTAATAACAACAATAATGTACAGCTCATTGTCAGTGCACCGCTGTATGAAGGCCTTCCCCATGCTATTATGGTCATGGGGATTGTTTGACCATACTTCGCCATGCTGGTCGAGTGTGGATTGGTTATGGGGGAGTGCAGGACCCATTTTAAGAAAAAAAAAATTCTCCACGAATATCAGCTGTGGCTGAGTTCATGACAGTAAAAATTCCGTGAGCTACCGCTCTCTTTCCCTGCTTTGCATCAGAAATGATGAGGAATGAGGCATGGAGACATACAGGCAGTCCCAATACACAACAACAACCGCCATTCGCCACTAAGTGTCTGTAACGTTACTACAGCGCTTGTGCCAGGCTTTGTGCACGTTAAGGCCACGTGAAGTGTGTCTGACGCCCGCCGGCAGGTTACGGGACAGACCCAGGTACTATGGGTCGACTGATTGCGATGACTGGCCAATTCACCACCTGTGCCCCCTACTGTGCCAACCTGCCGTGTTTTATCCGCTCGTTGTTGTGAGCGTCGCTCCTCTGCCCTCCTTGAAGGACGCTGCCCAGCAGCAGCAGCGTCCTTCACGAACCTCCTCCACAGAGGCCGATCTTGACACCGCTGGTACCAGTCATCGGCAAGTCCACTCAGCTCCACGTCCTCCTGTACCACATCACTCCATCTCTTCTCTAGCCCGTGCCATGCTCGTTTAGCCGCCTCTATCTGACCCATACACAGAGCTACACAACAGGCATATTTCAGGAAGACCACTCTTCTCACCGTGCAACATAGTGCACTGTGAATCCCGGAGTACTATTTTCAGTTGGAATTTGGCCAGGTTAAGTATCTAAACCCCTATTTTGTCACAATATACGAATGCATTCAACGTGAAGTCACTTTATTACGTCTGCGATTAGTCATAGATTAGCGTAATGGATTTCGAACGCAGAGCTGCAGTCGATGGCAATCGACTGAAGTGCCCGTCCCACCGTCGTTCCGTTTGCAAGGCGACCGTTGAGAAATATGCGTAGAGGTCGACGTTTCATCTAAGTTTCAACTTCCGTGCATTCCTGTTTACGTGGGGCCCAGCTCCTGAGAATGGGCTCATTAGTGCGCAGCTAAAATCGTGGCTTTCTAAAGCAGCATGTCCCGGTACCGTCTTCCACCTCCAGCTATTGATCATCTCAAGGCCAGGCGTAATAGGATCTCCATAGCTCCCCTGAGAGCTCAAAACCCTAGACACGCGTGTGTGTCAGGCATGCGTAATTGAGTCTGTCATTTATCGGTTGCCTCCTGGAGACGAAGTCGCGGGGCAGGAATGTAATGCTACGGACAAACGCAACTGCTGTGCTTATATTTAGATTTAAAGCTTTCGTGACTGCAGGGATTCATCTTCTTGGTTCTTTCGGTAAAGTCACGTAGAAGGGAAGTAATAACATAATAAAAATAAAACATAATAAAATAATTCTCACGACGTTTCGGCTACAACGCAAGCAGCCGTCTTCAGGTGAAGACGGCTGCTTGCGTTGTTTTATTATTATTATTTTATTACTTCCCTTCTACGTGACTTTACCGAAAGAACCACGTAGAAGGAAAATAATAAAATAAATAAAATAATAAAAAATAAAACATAATAAAATCATTCTCACGACGTTTCGGCCAAGGCCCTGAAGAAGGCTGCTTGCGTTGTGGCCGAAACGTCGTGAGAATTATTTTATTATGTTTTATTTTTATTATTTTTATCCAGTTGAGTTGTCACGCACAGCCATGACGATTGTGCACGCTTCCTAATTATTATTTGTGTTCGTCATCATCGTCGGTTATGGTCAATCCACAGCTGGATGAAGGCCTCCCCGAAGCTGCCGGACACCTCTTATGATACCGCAGTGCGATAAACCCACCTGACACCTGCATTACAGTTTCGTGTTTGATTTGTTGTTGTGCTGTGATTCACAGTGCCTAATCAGCGATGGAATATTGTCCAAGCGTTCGGTTGTTTTAAGTCCGTGTTTATGAAGACACTTGCACCACGTAATCTCCATAATATAGGTTTTTGTGAAAGCCTCCGTGTCAAACTGACCACATAATCTGTTTGTGGAATTGGATTTTTTTTTGCAGTCTTGGAAAGTAATATGCTGTGTAAACGTGGGGTAAATCAATTTATAAAATGAGCTTAGGAAAGATGGAGATCTTAATGAGATTAAGAAATACGGCTTGGTTAGCCACGGCGTAATTATGAACGGTAGCTCATTTAATTAGATATTGTATTTGTATACATATTGGTTGACACACCTATTCATATTAACCTATGTTCATCTTTATTAATAGGGTTCAGCTTTAGAGATGTACAGTTGATATTACATTTCACTTACATCAGCGTATTACCGTTCGATAAAATGTCATGCGATGAAGTGGCTTGCATGCTTTTAAACATCCGTGCTTTGGATATTTGAGAGGTTGTGCACAAGTAGGCAATGATATGGAGTCACCGAAATATAAGTGTGGCCAGAATACTCCGTGGTGCCTGTATATTTGGAGTTCCCATGTCTCTCCCACGGTGAGAACATGCAAACTCCAAATGCACACTTCATTGAGCTGTCGTTTATGTCCACGTCGCTTCTGTAAAAAAGATATATAGTTCAGTGGGCCTTGGTAATTAAAAAAATATATATACAGTTGAGTTTATAGTTTAGTTTAGTGGCGTTGGTACACTGGCAAAGCCAAGGTGAAAAAGTTGTGCATTTTGGGGAAGCGAGAACGCTTGGACGAGTCGGCCCTTTGAAATGATATTCCTAACGAATATCTCAAAGCTATGGTTGTCACATGTTCTGTTTGAAATCCCTTCTGCCAATATGGGAGGGCCGTTGCAGCTCGCCTCAATTAAATCATCGTCTCGCCACAAATGACCCAGGGTCCGAGAGGAATTTTGTGTGGCTCAAATTTAAGGTCTTGTATTGTGGTCAATGCTACCCCGAACCGCAAGGTTTTTTTCCTGACATACGTCCCACTCGGCAAAATCTTGCAGCTGGCGTATGCCCTCAAAACTGCTTTCATTGAATGTTGCGCGTTACCATAAACAACGGTGCATTTTGCAACATGGCACATGTTTATGATTTGCAGTGTAAGCCAGATAGTGGGACACATTAAGTGCCACTGCCCGTTGTAATGCATTATTCGTTATGCTTCAGGCATGCTGACATCCGTGATGAATACATCGCTGTTAAGAAGGAAATTGCTATTGTTTTTTAACAAGCCTACAAATCATTTTCCCACGTACTCTATTTACTACAGAAACCAATCGGTGCTTATCATCGTGACCTTTAAGGCTAGCTCATAGTGTAATTCATCCATTGTAATTTAACATACTTTGTTTTGAATGGTTCTTATTGAAAAGTTTGCTCTTTAAAGCAAAGTATTCAATGCGCATAACAATAATGTCATGAGCTCAGAATTTGCGATGCCACCGAGTGTTTGGACATGAAATTCCCTGCAAAATTCATGAACCTGTCGTGATTTCAAACCGCTCGTTGAACCAGGAAAAAAAAACTCTTCTGAAATACACGGCTGGGTTTGAATTTCCAGCATCAATCAACACCATCACAATGCACGTAACCAGTGTTGCGAATCCCCATCGGGAAACCACACTGTGCACAACTTCTTCGGATGAATTCCCAATGTACGCTGCACATTGACATTGCTGATGTCATCCTATACCTGTGCGCCTCCCTCCATTGGGAATGCTGGAGTCAGAAATGTTCAGCACTTCATAGTGGAGCCCGAGATTGAGTTGTGCAGCTTCAATCTTCAATTCATGACCTTACCTTCATTGTCATCAGAAATTACAAAACCATTCAACTGCACTGCCTGGGTAAAAAAAAATGATGTATGTACTTTTCTTCACTGCATATCACAGCACTTTTGCCAGAAAGTATCACAGGTGTGCAACTTTCCTGTTTTATCGTCCTGCGTTTTACTCATTCTTTAAACTCATCATTTGACCCGGTGAATTTAGATGGCCTTGCAGTTATCGCGTGAATGCTTTAATATTTACGTGGTGTCAATTTTTCTTTTCGATTTTACTCAATCGCATGCTGGTTATCACACTGGAATTGCACTCCAGAGGCCGCCAGTTTCATCTCCCTGCGTGACAGCTGAAACGATGGGGATGCTTCTTAAATCCCTGCACCTCGGTCCCACCCATCGATGTGGCAGTGAGTCGAATGGAACGGTCATGTGTGGTGGAGTTATAAAAAATGTGTATTTATCTGGGAGAATCCGATGAGCTAAAGTTAGGATACTTCCACTTTTTCCGAGGCATCTGCAAGAATAGGCCAATACCCTCAAGAGCTCCCCCCTCGTGAAGGCCCTTCCACCAGCAGTGACAAGAACAAGCAATTGCTGGGCTGCGCCTTTGCCTTTTTACCTTCATGCAGTTGTGCTTAAATCAGAAAGAAAAACATTGCAGTATGTATTTTTTGTGCCTGTTTTTTGAAATCCATTTCCTTCCTTGAATGTTTACTATTTGACTTAAAGCTTTCGTAACTGCAGAAATTCATACTCTTTGGGTCTTTCGGTAAAGTCACGTAGATAGAAAAATAATTTTAAAATACATCACGACGTTTCGATCGCAACACAAGCAATCGCCTTCAGGTGAAAAATAAAATTCACCTGAGGACGATTGCTTGTGTTGCGATCGAAACGTCGTGATTTTTATTTTTTTATCTACGTGACTTTACCGAAAGACCCAAAGAGTATGTTTACTCTTTGTGTACATTTTTCGTACCAGTGGCGTTTGACACCCTTTGACAGTACGTGTACAGCACTTTTTTTACAATCCACGGCCAGATGAGGGCCTTTCCACACCATGCCAACTCCGAGGGTTGTGTCGCCACACCTCACGGCTAACAGGGGTTGGTAAAGGTGGGGGAGCATGGATGTGGAAGCATAGAAATAGAGAACAACAATGGATTTCGCTGCACCGCCATCTACTGCAAACCACCCCAGCACTTTTTGATTTAAAGCTTTCGTGCCTGCAGGGATTAATATTCTTGGTTCTTTCGGTGAAGTCACGTAGAAGGGAAATAATAAAATAATAAACATTAAAAATAAAATTCTCACGACGTTTCGATTGCAACACAAGCAATCAGCATCAGGTGTGAAAACCAAAGCATGATTTTTTTTTTAAAGTGGCGGTTTTTAAATCCTTCATATTAAGTTCGCTTGCTTGCATGCTTGCGCGCTTACGACCGTGCAAATATTTCAGTCGTTTTTTAACCCACTTCCCGTGATCCAATCGAGCTGACATTTTGCAACACAGACTCGTTGTGCGTGACAATTTATTTTCGTGAAAAAAAATTCAAAAATTTTACACTTTTTAGGAAAAAATAAATTTCATATTTTGTTTAAAATACCAATGTGATAAAAATAAAACTCTTACTCAAGAAAAACAGAAATGAATAATAAAATAAAACCGATGCCACGCATATAAAGGATTTATAGTGAAAAACTTTGTTTTTACGGGTTAATTTTTTTCATAACCTGTGTGTGCATGGAGATCGCCCAATCAGGCACGTTCTAAGCTCAACCCCTGACTCGACAGTAGTACACTGTTACTATTGTATTACTGGCAGAGGTCGCAAACGGGTACCCGATACCCGTACCCTACCCGATACCTGGCTACCCGTACCCGGCCGGGTACGGGTACCCGTTTGCGACCCTGGTGCGGCCGGGTACGGGTACGGGTAGACCGTGAGTCACTGGTGAGTCACCGTTTGTCACTCATTTCCCAACGTCTTGTCTCTTCTCACAATTCAAGTTCCTAGAATCAACCCACCCGCGCCTGCAACATGGCTTCATCCCAGAGGTCGCAATCAGATACCCGTACCCTACCCGTACCCGGCTGGGTACGGGTAGGGTACGGGTACGGCCGGGTACGGGTACCCGTTTGCGACCCTGGTGCGGCCGGGTACGGGTAAGGAATCAAAACCCGCTTGCGACCTCTGATTACTGGGTATGAAATAACGTTGCACACAACTCTGTCCTGAATATCTTGCGAAGAGCATGGCAATATGCTGCCACCTGCTGATACGTAATTGGATTGACACTTCATGTGCACGGTAAAATGTTAATGCGACATCGCTGCAAATATTAATCGGGTGTAAAGTTTTGCGATGAATTATTACAGAGCTGGTCAAGCTAAAAGTATTATATAAAAAAAATAACAACTAGATGCTATCATGCGATTGTGTCAAATGTGTTTAAAATGTGTATGCATGCATGATATATATTACATCTGCACGTGTGCTCAAGGGGAAACAATTTACCACGTGTTCTGGAAGCTCAATTAAAAAAAACATCAATGCACTAATTCTAGATTTGAAGCTTTCGTGACTGCAAGGATTCATACTCTTAGTTCTTTCGGTAAAGTCACGTAGGTAAAAAAGTGAAATTAAAATTAATAAAAAATAAAAAAATAAATGAAATTAAAATTAATAAAAAATAAAATAATATTTTTTTATTAATTTTAATTTCATTTTTTACCTACGTGACTTTACCGAAAGAACTAAGAGTATCAATGCACTAGGAAATCAACTGAAATGCAAAAGTGTTCAAATGAATGTACAGTTTCTTAAACAATTCCGGTTTGAACACACATCAGGATAATACATTGGTGGTTGGTCAGAATCGAGTCACGACATGAGTCCAGCACCAGGTCACGTGCGCGTGTTTTGTTTCCTGTTAAGAGCACTACCAGAGGCTAACACATGTTTGTAAAAAAACAACTCTAAGATGTAATCCTCTACTACAAACCTTAACCCTGTCCTATATCATTCCTGCACAACCAGGTATCCTATTCCTAACCCTTCAACCTTACTTTAGTCCTAACGCTTGTCTCCAAATCGCTTGTAATAATAACTGAAAAGTGACTACTCCAAAGGGTGTATTTTGTACATGTATGTATGTTGAACTTCTTTTACACAGTACTGAACCCATCATGCTAATCGCAGGTGTGTGGGGGATGTGAATATTAGAAGACACAGTAAAAAGCCAAATGAAATCCCGTCATGTATTTCCCATGCTAATTATTGTGACAGTACCCCCATGTGAATGCCCATCGCACATTCAGTTGAGTTTAATAACCAAATCTGCCCCGGGCAAAGTGGTGGGAAACAGCTGTGCCGTGCGACATCACAGGCTGGCTGCCTCCGTCAAAGATTATGACCGTAACCGAATTGTGGGGGGTGGGGGGTTGGGGGAAATCCTCCTACTCTTTTCATTATTCTATCGATAGATGTACGCCGGCGGTGGCACGGCCTAGCGGTGTAGCACCGTCGCCAGAGGTCGCAAACGGGTTTTGATTCCTTACCCGTACCCGGCCGCACCAGGATCGCAAATGGGTACCTGTACCCGGCCAGGTACGGGTACCCGTTCCCTACCCGTACCCGTGCCCTACCCGAAATGAGTGACAAACGGTGACTCTCCAGTGACTCACGGTCTACCCGTACCAGTACCCGGCCGCACCAGGGTCGCAAACGGCTACCCGTACCCGTACCCGGCCGGGTACGGGCAGCCGGGTATCGGGTAGGTAGGGTACGGGTATCGGGAACCCGGTTGCGACCTCTGACCGTCGCCGCTTGGCGTACAGGTTCACAGTTCCGAATCGCGTTTCGGAGTCCAACAGCCACCACCGATGTTAATGCTGCGGGCGACGAAACCGCAGCAGCACGGCATCGCCACCCAGCTTCAGGGTTGTCGATCAAGAGACCCTGGTGTCAGTAAGAGTAGGGCACCGCGTTCCCGTGTCAGGGTCCAGATTTGCCAAGGAATAAAATGGCCCGCATGTCAATCAATTTGGGATTATACATCGCAATGTTCGGCTCCCTCCTGGCAGACGAATGCCACCGGGCCAATATCGCAAACAAGACGATGTTGGTCTCTTGAGTTCTCAACTGATTACGTGAAATAAACTTGACGTGGTTTTGGAGTCGTCCCATGTATCGTTTCGCATGCTGGGAGCTTCAGAAAAATATCAGACAGCATACCAAACAACTCCGTGGTACAACCGAAAAACACATCGGACATCATACCAAATAACTCCGTGGTACAACCGAAAAACACATCGGACATCATACCAAACAACTCCGTGGTACAACCGGAAAACACATCGGGCATCATACCAAACAACTCCGTGGTACAACCAAAAAACACATCGGACATCATACCAAACAACTCCGTGGTACAACCAAAAAACACATCGGACATCATACCAAACAACTCCGTGGTACAACCAAAAAACACATCGGACATCATACCAAACAACTCCGTGGTACAACCAAAAAACACATCGGACATCATACCAAACAATCCGTGGTACAACCGAAAAACACATCGGACATCATGCCAAATAACTCCGTGGTACAACCGGAAAACACATCGGACATCATACCAACCAACATCGTGGTACAACCGAAAAACACATCGGACATCATACCAAGCATACCCAATGCATGGTCCTCCTGAAACTGAGCCCTCAGACTCAGTGTGGGGCTTCCCTGGGAAATAAAAAAACTAAGTTAAACAAAATAAAAAGCTATGGGCAGCGCAGCAACATTCATTTCCTAAAATGAGAACATCATATCCACCCACAATGGCTTGAGGAGGCCATCATCCAGCAGTGGATTGATCAATGGGGCCGTGCAGGCTGCACATTATTGTCATTTGATCTTCATGGTGGTACCCTGGGGTAGCAAATAATACAGAATGGCCGAGGCAATTAAATACGTTATTTCTGGGACACTATTTTTTCCAGGGGTGTTACTTAACTCCGCGACTGGGGTACCAATCAATCCGAAATCGGTGGTGCCACTCCGCGAAGTCGAAACGCAACGAGGACGATTGCGCCGAAACCCTGAGCGGTCGCGGTACGCACCGTAGTGGTGCATCGTGGACATCTCTTCGAGATGAGTCGATTGCCGCATCGCCGACTCATCAACAGACTCAAAACGACTGCATCACGGACATTGTGCGAGAGCCGGGGTTACTATGGTACCCAGGGGCACGCCACGGGGTTCATTTAACAGATTTTCTTTTGGACCGAGATAATTTCTCACGCGAAATTGCGTTCCTCACACCCACCACAACCAACCTCCTACCCACCACCACCACCACCGCCATGGAGACTTTGCAGTCGTGACCGTCGTCGGTGTGTTTCCAACTACATTGACTGCCGTGGCCAATTTGTGGTGGGAATTGCCATAGCGAGTGATGTTGTCAGCTGGGGGGGGGGGCACCGGGTGCGCATTAGCTGCGTGTAGTTACGTCCACACTGTGTGCATTATATCTGAGCCTTTCTGTGGAGATGGTTTTTTTTAATTTCCATGGCAACCTCCGCAGTACTCTTGGGAACTGGCGAGAGATTGGGACGCGTTAGCGAAGGTCTCTGCGCGCGTATGCATATTGACGAGACGCGAAGACACATTACACGTAAAACGGTCGTGCAGAATGGCAGCAAAAAGAAAATGTCACGAATTCTCTTCGCGTTTTCACTGCAATCGTTTCAACAACAACCACAAGCTGTCTTGTGGTTGTTGTTGTTGTTGTTTGACTTGCATCCCACTGGGATTTTTTCACACAGCGTTGGTGTACGGTGTTTTTTCTGCAATATTTTTGCTGTCTTTTCTTGGATTTTCTGTTTGCACTTAGTCACATATTCACTTTAAGATGTTTTTTGTTCATGTTTTTGTTTTTTGTTTGTTGCGGTTGCACCCGATTCAAGAGCCGAATGGCTCACAGGGCTACACCTAATAAATAAACTTGAACTTGAACTGCCACTTTTGATCACAGACCAGTGATTCATTAGCCGATGGACATTCGAATGCAATACGCTGGAGTCTTCGTGGCAGATATTTCACGTACCCTTTTTTCAATGGAATATATTCATATATTTTGCAATTGAAGGCAATTTTGTGTCGAGATGAAATGTTGAATGTGGCAATGGCACCACCAATAATAATTTAAAAGTGACAAAACATTCTGTGAAAATCGGACACAGAACAGAACGGAATTATTTAACAACTGAACAAGGGAAAAAAATCCACATTTAGCATTCACCCAGCACACACACACACCTGTGTTTCGTTTATGGAAATTTTATGTCGCATGAAATTGCCGATTACACCACAAAAAACTACTCTGCTCAGTCAATTTAATCTCGGGGAGGTGGGCTAATTTAAAGAACACAATATTATATATTGCTGCAATTATAAACATGGCACATTTAATCGTCAATGCATGAGTGGCCCAGAACACGCGATTGTTTTCTTTAGCTGGGTAGTGTGAACAAAGTGGCCTCGGCACTGTGATCCAACACCATTGTGGATGAGTGCCCAAATACGGACGAAGCTAAAATAAGCGAACGCCTTCAAACCACAAGGTGGTAGCATTGCAGCTTTAATAAAAACCCGCCTGAAGTGCTCGTTTCGTTTACCGATTCCGTGTATTGTTCCAGGATGGTTTAACATCGTGAAGCACGGGATTTTTGGTACAAATGTTTTTGATTTATCAATGCATTGCAGATTTTTAAATCCACGTTTGTGTTATTGGTGAGATTTTTTTAAAAATGTAATTGCAACTATTTGTAGATACCACAAAAAATAGGTTTGACTGTTGAGTATGTATTGTTATAGTCTATAGATGTGTGTGTTTAGGTGTATACAGTGGGGAGCGGTAGTGTAGCGGTTAGTGCTCTGCACTACAAACCTGACTGCCAGAGTTCGATTCCCGCTCACGGCCAACACCACTGACGATTATCTGAACCAGTCCTGGGCCTCTTCTAGGTCGACTCAGTCTCAAATGAGTACCTTGTGTGGTGTGTAAACATTGCCACTAGGGAGACAAAGGCGGCTGGGAGTGGTGTTGGCCACCACCCCCTCGTGTGCTGGGTTTCATAAGTACTCGCTAATAGCACTTGCCCCAATAGTTTGTTCAGGCTATATGGGGGATCTTTGTCTTTTTGTTTGACAGTATATTCAACTCACTCAATTATTTATAAACGCATGTTGAAATGTATCTCAACAGATGAAGAGCAAATCAAGCTTTAATACGTTCTTATATCGAGCCGTCCATAAATGACGTCACGCACCTAGGGGGGGGGGGGCAGACATTTGTGACGATGTGTGACGAGGTGCGGGGGGGCTTGAGAAATGTGACGTCATATCAAAATGCGCAACTTTAAATAAATATAGACAACACGTTCTACTTAATTAAATAGACTTTTAAATAAATGTCTTCTCCTACAACATCAGAGTGCAGCGCCACATTAAATACGCACTACAATGACAATAGTTTAAAGCGATTTGAAGCATGTTTATTTTCAAAATGGAATTATGGTTTTGGGGGGGAGGGCAGAGCTATGTGACGTCATATTTGAGGGGGGGTCTGACTTTTTGTGACGCCGTGTGACGAGGGGGGGAGGGGTCAAAAATCGTCCAAAATCGCGTGACGTCATTTATGGACGGCCCCTATAACACACGAGTAAGAACATTACTTGGAGAGAAAAAAAAGTTGAGGAGAAAACAATAAAATGTCCAGACAATCCTGAATTTTTTCTCTGCTCAAATACAAATTTAGATGTGGCCAGGTGACTCAGGGAATGTTGCTTGTGCCGTGCGGCTGAGATCCAGAGTTTTAATTTTAGGTTTCGGCCAACTGTGATTACGTCATGTTGCCCAGTTTAGTGCTGTCTTACTCTGTGCCTGGTCATTAAAGAGTGCATAATCCTAATAAAAAAATATAAACTTTCACCTTACATGTGAAATTCACATAATTGTGCCGGGAATTGCTCTTTGGATTTAAACAAAATTATTTCACAGAACTCAACATTTCACCGTTGCGGGGTATGTGGGAAAATGCAGCAGTCCCTAAAATGGATCTTCTTTTTAAAGGCCAATTTAAAGGAATCTAAGTACTGCAGTGTTGTGATAACCTTCCCCCTACAGGCAGTTATATTCCACAATGTAACACATCGCTCTGAAAGTTCAGTTTCAGTTTTATTTATTAGGTTTAGCCCTGTGAGCCATGCGGCTCTTGACTCGGGTGCAGCTGCAATAAACAAAAACATGAACAAAGAACATCTTAAAGTGACGACGCGCAACAGAAACATGCAGGAAAAACCAGCAAAGTCTTCCAGAAAAAATCACTGTATATCAACGATGTCTGCAAAAATCCCAGTGTGATCCAAGTCAAACAATAACAACCATAAGACAATTTAGATATGAAGTTATCAGGCTAACTCCGTACTTCAACAAACAAACATGGCTTAACCATACGTTTTCGAAATCACCAATCTATAGCTATAAAAACAATGTAACAGTGATCAAAGGAACTGTTGTTCAAATTTAACAATAAACGATATCCATAACATGTATGACCAAACTTTGCAGCCATAGCTGGCAGCATGAATCACTCCATAACAGCAGGATGATCAGCAGCAGTATCAACATGTTTCAATGAGTTCCAATTGGATAATGCTGCCGACAGCAATATTGGGAATAAATAGGGCAAAGATGAGATGAATGAATATGCATGAAAAATAAAGAAAAAATACGTTTTTCAAAGACACCGCTGTAATCGTGTGTGTGTGTGAAAAGGGCCAGCATTAAGCAATAATGTGTGCAGCCACACCTGATTGTTTAAAGCGCATGTTAAGAGTGTATATACAAGGTGTTTTAAAAAATTACACTTACAAGAATTTGGAACAATACCACCAGAAATGTGCCTTCGGGCTCAGGAGACCACCTGGAGAACATTCCAGGCACGCGTTGACAATGATGGCGAACAAGTGGAGAATCTTTGACTTTTTGAAGCTATTCACATAATTTGTTATCATGTTACAGTGTAGTATTATCCGTTCTTTTTCCATTAAAAACGATAGTCCCAGAAACATTGTTTAGAAGCACCTTCTATAATCCATTCCACAGCATATTGCCTGGTGCTTATGAAAGTGCACATATTATAGTGAGACGAGATGAATATTTACTAGTGGGTACACATTCCTTTATTATTATTACTAGTATGTGCCCAAGTGGGTATTGCAAATTAAATTAAAATTAATAAAAGTAAAATAAAAATAAAATAAAAATCATGACGTTTTGAAGGCAACACAAGCTTCCGTCTTCAGGTGGAACCGTCACAGCACGATAGCTGTATCAAGTGAGATAAATTCCAAGAAAACAGTCCTTGTATATATACATATATTCTGGTTATTAACAGATTGGCATGTTCCGGAATTTATCTTACTTGATACAGCTATCGTGCTGTGACGGTTCCACCTGAAGATGGAAGCTTGTGTTGCCTCCAAAACGTCGTGATTTTTATTTTACTTTTTATTTTACTTTTATTAATTTTTTACCTACGTCACTTTACCGAAAAAACCTAAGAATATGAATCCTTGCAGTCACGGAAGCTTCAAATCTAGAATTGCAAATTAAAATTGACGAGTTCAACCAAAATATTGCCCCAGGATGAGGCCAGCCGAGAAATGCTCATCCTCTTTCATTGGCTGATGCCATCATTGACATTTGTGTCTATCAATACACGCTAGTCCTAATTAGGTTAATCTGCTGTCCTAAATATAGAATATTTGCAAGTTCATTGCCACGTTAATATTTCCATAGCATCCAGTTCATGATCGAGCACACGCATGCAGGAACTTCACACGACCCACAGACCTAGAATCCAAATTAACAGTTGGAAATATCGCTCATAATTGCCCCTGCCTAACAAAATATAACATTGCTCGCCTAAGTGTGTTTTCGGGTTTTACCCCGTAACGTTTGGCATGATGTGACGTTTCATCCTGAATCAGTTCCTGAAGAAGCTCACAACACGTGGAACATTTAACATCGGACATTATGCCAAGTAACAACAACACGCATTATACAACCCAAAAACATTGGCGAGCTATACAGCATAACCGCGAAAACATCGTCGCAAAATATAACATTTGTACATTGCAGCGATTTATATGTGCTGGGGGATGAGCAGAAATCCAGCGCGTATCTGTTGCAACCCATCTAGAAAGTGTGAATGACAAAACGAGAAAGATGAATGCCCCCGGAGTGAGCGAGGCGATCTCTGCAGTGGTGAGGTCATTGTTTGCAGAGATGACCTTTACACATCCCCAATGTGCAAGCAAACCATATGTGCACATTTGTAAAAAAAAATGTTTGATACAGCAGGCTTTAGCTGGAGAAGGGACGAAAAAGTTGCTATTATTTTGAGAAATGGCTCGTGCAATGTACCGGAAATTGTGACATTAACACTTTCTCTCCTTTTTGGGATTTCGTTTCAAACCAGGTACACAAAAATGAAGACGGCCACCAACACGTACATCTTCAACCTTGCGCTGGCAGACACATTGGTCACCACCACCTTGCCCTTCCAGAGTGCCGATTACCTCATGGGCTCGTGGCCTTTCGGAGAGGTGATCTGCAAGGTGGTGATGTCCATCGACTACTACAACATGTTCACCAGCATCTTCACGCTCACGATCATGAGCGTCGATCGCTACATCGCTGTGTGCCACCCGGTGAAGGCTCTGGACTTTCGGACGCCCTCCAAGGCCAAGTTGATCAACATCTGCATCTGGATCTTGTCGTCAGCCATTGGCATTCCCGTCATCGTCATGGGAACGGCCAAGAAAGAGGAGGGTAAGGGTGACTTTAGCGTTTGGAATGTTTTTTTTTTCTCTTAGTTTAATTTCATTTTCAGTGTCCTGCCTTTGGGTGGGATTTCTTATCACAAGTTACCAGGAGGCATATGAGAAGTATAGGCAATATGCTTACGATAACTGTGAAAATTTATGTTTAAATGTCTATTAAGCCTCAACTTAATGCAGCTTCATTTTTTTTAACCAAGCTGTCCATGAAAATATGTCTACGAACCATTTACATACTACAACCCGGAATTTACATTTCAATATCACCCTCGGTTGAGATTAATGTAAGACACCCCCTCCCCCCCCATATCTATTTATTCAGTAAAGTCATCAAAATGTGCTTCGGTCAATTCACTGCCAGAGGAATGCCTCCACCAGGCAATCACCATCCCTCAGAGTCCTGGATTTAATAATCCACCTCGCAACTGTAACGTGCCGATTTCATTGCTCCATCTCCGCTGGGCACCTACTCGTGGGTGCGTTCCCTACGCGGGCTGCCACGTCATCATTATTCATAAATCGGACACAGAATTTGCATTCAAATGGCACTCTCCATTTATATTTACGTCACGCCATCCAATCAGTTTATTTGGTACAGAATGCTGGAGAAATTGTGTTTGCATTTGATTTATATATTTTTTTTATATTGCTCGTTACCAAAAAAATATATATTTGCACAATTCAAGATATAGAAGGGACTGGAAAAGCTATTGACTAATTTATAAGCTTTAATCGTAGTGCCATTTATTATTAAAATGTACAGCGCTTTGCCAATCCACTGCTGGGTGAAGGCCTCTTTCAATCCATTTTGGTCCTGGGGGTTGTTTGACCATACTTCACCACGCTGGTCAGTGCGAGTTGGTGATGGGGGGGAGGAGACAAGGTCCAGTTTAAAATTCCTCGCCACTGATGTTAGCCGTTGTTCGAACTGACGATGGCCGGATTCATACAGCATTATATTCGTGATCTTTTTTGCCAGAATGAAATTGATGAAAAACTAATAATAGATTTCACCCTTTGGGTCCCATAGATATAACTGCTCAACTCGAGGTACAAATGCTCTCATACTTGCATTGCCTTTGTGGTGTTCGCCCTTTGGCCTTCTCTGATCTAACACTGCTGAGACAAGGCCATGAAGACGGCTGTATCTGGCGTCGACCAATCGGTTTCAAGGACAATGGATATATAACACTAGTCAACAACAAAAAAACATTTTTTTTCTGGCCTGGACTTTTATAGCTGTTTTAGACTAATTTCAGGGCGCTGATTCCAAATCTGATATCTGATTTGCTCTATCACATCTCATTTTTATGCTATCGGCATACCCCATTTTCATTGATTTTACCCGAAATTAACTCTGTCACTTACGATTGCAAGTTGTTGCGAGTCAGTGACTGCTTTAGTGTTAAAATGTGGTGCTGTATATTTAGGATAGTGTGTTTTATAATATCATTTTATGTAGATATCCACATTTATTTAAAATTTTTCTTCTGCAGTTTTTATTGAAAATTCAATATTTGATATCTCAAAAACTTGATGTGAAAGACAAAAACTGATGCCAGATTTGGAATCAGCACTCCAAAATTACCTTAAAACCGTTGGAATACCTTATGCGAGAAAAAGTGTGTTGACCAGTGTTATCGAAACATGTTTGCATGTATTGCCACAAGTACGTGTGCTTAATGCAGACGTGATGCCTTGCAAAAGGTATCTATTTGGTGTTTGAACAACTTAACACCTATTTTATTATAATTGTTTTTTACCCTTCTATCTGGCAACAAAACAAGGAGTCATGCTTGCATAGACCACAATACCTGCAGTCATAATGCAAACAAAAAACATAACTCTGATAATGTGCACTGTCCTTGAAGTTGATTGGTCCACACCCGAGACAGCTTTCCTTAGAGCCTAGTCTTTTGGCGTCATCTGGTCCAACCCATGTGAGACTAGGCTCTAAGGAAAGCTGTCTCGGGTGTGGACCAATCAACTTCAAGGACAGTGCACATTATCAGAGTTATGTTTTTTTTTGCATTATGACTGCAGGTATTGTGGTCTATGCAAACATGACTTTTTGTAAAAAAGGTTTCAGTTTTGTTGCCAGATAGAAGGGTAAAAAAACAATTATCATATATTTTACTGGCAAATGAAGTTCCAGTGGTGTAAACTTATTTTATTGCCAGAAAGGGTGAAACCTATTCTCTTTTTTATCATCATCGTAATGCATTATTGCGCTAACCACTTGTCCACCACTCCATCCGTTAATGTGTTGACATGTTCCCATTTTAATTGCACGATTTAAGCACAGCAGGATGGAACACAATACGCCTCGTAAATATCCTGTTGTTTATTGACCCACATTATTGCGTGGATTACAGATGTCATAAAATATTGCACAGTAATCACCGGAATGATTTGTGGTTAAAATGCAGCCCATGCGAATGAATCAAAGCTATTGGAGGTAACTAATTATAACTGAGTGGATCGGGTAAATGTTGAAAACCTGCAAGGAGTGCTTTAGATGCATGACTCACCCAGGCAGTCAATAAAGACGGGTTGCAGTTTTAAAGCCCTGTATGATCACAATGGCTACAAAAGAGCATTTTACATCCTCGATGATGTGGTGTGTTCATGTAAGGTGGGCATATTCCACACTTGTGGTGAACAATGCCTGACAATAGTCAAGTAAACGCTCTACACTGGAGACGAGCGGGTGGCTCAGAGGTCATATTATTGAGCTGTCACTCCAAAGATCCGGGGATCAAATCCAAGTTTCAGCCAACCGTGATTTAAACTGGCTTCTCGAGTGTTAGAGGGTTGATGGTCTCAGCACAACAACAATTTTACATCAGATTAAATTTAGTTTTTGAACTTGTTGGAAATAAAAAAGGCCACTTGAAGCGGGGTTTTTTTTTTCTTCCTGGAGATGCCCTGTCAAATTTCCCTTCTGCAGCCATTCAACCGCTGACAATCGGGGAACACTGCACTTAAATGTTTCCAAATTGATTCTTAATATTATCACATGATGCCGATAGAACAATTGCAATTAGCAAAACATAACAAAATAAGTAAATGCATTAACCAAGAACTCCAACAAGCGAGACATAAGACTTTTCTCTTTGTACACTTAGTTTACGTCCCGTGCACAATCAAGAGGCTGTCATGGTACAATGGTTAGCACACTGGACTTTGGGTTACCTGTTCAAGCTCCTGACACGGCAATTCAAATGATGGCGCAAGTTGATTTCATGCACTCGCCTCTGTCCACCCAGCAGCATACACGGCAGGTCGTGTGTGAAGGGGTAAAGTTTGGATCTTCCCACCCCTTCTAAGATATTTGGGCAGCGTGGCCGCCCCGATGCCTTCAAACTAAACCGGAAGTATCACATCTGACACCGTGATGTGGAAAGCACGAGGCCCCCACAATGCACGGAGATCCCCAAAGTGCCAGGGGTCTCGTCGGGGCGGCCATCCAGATTCGCCGTATCCTCGGGATGGCCTTTGCTGGCCGCTGTAGAAGAGTAGGCAAATTACTTTCGAGAGGGACTCCTCTATAGCTCCGTCCAGTGGAGGCGCGCTTGCATCAGCGGTGATGTGAGCAAGCAATTGCAGGGCTGCACCTTTATCTTTCTTTGTTTGCGAAGGGAATCAAACGTTGAACCAAATATACAATTTTTCTGTAAAAATATCTTGTCATACAAGCTGTTCACACCTTTTTTTTCACGTATACAAAACGTCGGGAATCAATAACAAACGTCGACCGCCACTTTCGATGCGCAGGCATCATCGAGTGCATCCTCGACTTCCCGCATCCCGCGGTGAACTGGGAGAACCTGCTCAAGATCTGCGTCTTCATCTTCGCCTTCATCCTCCCGGTGCTCATCATCGTCGTCTGCTACAGCCTCATGGTGCTTCGCCTGCGCACCGTGCGCCTGCTCTCGGGCTCCAAGGAGAAGGACCGCAACCTGCGGCGCATCACGCGCATGGTCCTCATTGTCGTGGCCATCTTCGTAATCTGCTGGACGCCCATCCACCTCTTCGTGATCATCAAGTCGCGCGTCAGCATCAGCGACACGCCGACCGTCTCGGCCGCGTGGTACATCTGCGTCGCGCTCGGCTACACCAACAGCTGCCTCAACCCCGTGCTGTACGCCTTCCTCGATGAGAACTTCAAGCGCTGCTTCAAGGAGTTCTGCTTCCCGGCCGCGTTCCGCCGCGACCTGCAGGGCTCCAGCCGCGTGTGCGGCCGGCCCAACCGCGGGCAGGCATCGGCCGCGTTCAGCCACACGGAGAGGACTCGGCAGCCGGCGTGACTAGGCGTGGAAATGTCGAGTCTGGCGTCCCAGGCTCGGCCACGCGAGGACCCGAACTCGGAGCTGACGCAAATCACCATGGGTCTGTGAAAGGGGGGGGACTGGCTCTGCTGACCGGTGTTGAGTTTAGTTAAGCGGTGGGGGTGTTGGGGGGGGGGAGCACATTTCGCGACGAAAATATTCGGCAAAGGTTTTTTTACACCATTGGAACCTCATTTGCCAGTAAAAAATATGATAATTGTTTTTGTTTTGTTTTTTTTTACCCTTCTATCTGGCAACAAAACTGACACCTTTTTTTACAAGGAGTCATGTTTTGCATAGACCACAATTCCTGCAGCCATAATGCAAACAAAAAACCACAACTCTGATAATATATGCACTGTCCTTGAAGTTGATTGGTCCACACCCGAGACAGCTTTCCTTAGAGCCTAGTCTCAGTGCGCCTTTTGGCGTCATCTGGTCCAACACCATGTGAGACTAGGCTCTAAGGAAAGCTGTCTCGGGTGTGGACCAATCAACTTCAAGGACAGTGCATATATTATCAGAGTTATGGTTTTTTGTTTGCATTATGGCTGCAGGTGTTGTGGTCTATGCAAACATGACTCCTTGTAAAAAAAGGTGTCAGTTTTGTTGCCAGATAGAAGGGTAAAAAAAAAACAATTATCAAGGTTTTTTTGTTGTGTGTTTTTGTTTTATTTTAATCGACGATGGCGTTGCGTCGACGACCATCGACTAAACCCGTCAAAGACCAAAGCGTCACCGACTCTAGCGAGAGTAAATTACCCAGCGCTGAATGAACTCGGAGACTCGGATAATTGACCAACTTTAAAACAGAGATTGCGATGCTATTGAGGAATACCGAAAATGGTAATTGGCTGTATCTGACTGATTGGCTGATCTGATAGTGTTGGAGTGGGTGGGGGGGTACTAAGTGCATGCCACTCACACCAATATTTAACAATTGTGATCATAATTGGCCGCTCGAGTCGACGACGCTTAGAGAAATTAGTGCACGAAATCCGTAGATTAAAAAAAGTGACGAATATTTCACAGGTTGTCGCCGTCGATCAGACCAAGGGTGTGACCCCCCCCACCACCCCCGGGACTAAATCAACAACTCTTAACTAAATCCACACTGGTGGGGCGCCTTTGCCTGGTGTGGACGCTCCTGCCAGGGCGGTGATTTGTGTGACGCTCACTCCGAGTCGGGCTCAACTTTATGATCTACATTAGATCTTGGGGGTGGGGGTCGTTTTTGTTGTTGTTGTTGAGTCACAGGATGACGTTGAAATCAAAAGCGTGTTTGATCTCTTGCGCGTATACCGCCAGCAGGTATGCTACCTTGCCTGTCTAAGGCCACAGCCAGCGGTTGCGTGAAGCAAGTAATTGCAGGGCTGCGCCTCTGTCTTCAACCCAGGCCACACTTCAGACGTATAATTAGTTTAACAATGATGAAAAGATAAAGGTGTATGAATATTTAATGGATTGATGTAATATAGATGATGTTACCTCCACAAGGCTTGAACAATCTCGTAATTAGCAATCTGTGCCCGTTTTACAATTACAGTACCAATTCCAAATTGTGATTGCAGCAAACATCTAAGGTATTCACAGCAGTCTATTTTGTTTATTTCAGGCAGACCTTCCTTTAACCACAAACATTGTAACCACCGGCACATTGAAAATAAATACATTTCAATTTGCAATTTTCGAATAGGTGAACCATTTTCAACGTGGTTTTAATACGACACGTACAATTACTCTTTGAAATACGTTGAACACAAGCCATTTATGTAGGGAAAAAATATGTTATTTATATCGTTGGCGTGTTGTTAATTGCATATCAAATATTTGTCTCGTATAAAGTATCACCAAGATGGGTGGAGATTCTACAATCTACTAGCAGAATGTGCTGCATAAGCTCGTGTTGTAATATACGGCGTTTCAGGTCATGTATGTGTTGCTGCAATGCAGAATGTTCCTATCTTTGTTCTTGCTGAATTCCACTAGTTATTCACGAGACAATGAACATAAAAATAGTGAATATAGAATATATATAAAACGCTTTAATCTTTAATCTTCGTTAGCAATTTTTTTGACGGTTATGTACGTTGAACTTCTTTCGCACCGTACGTAGCCAACCGTGCTAATCGGAGGTGCCGGGTAAGGACAACAATGTACAGATGGATGCTCTCCACCTTTTGCGATTTTTAGAATGTCAGTGCATTCCACACAGTCTCGTCAACTCTACCATATTCTTAGGCTTCCCCCCTCTTCCCTTCCTCTTTCCCCTTTGCAGAATAATCGTCATCATTTCTGCATCTTGACCCTCTTAGGATATGCCCCGCATAACCCGCCTCCCTTTCTTATGATCATTTTTGGCATTTCCTGCTTACAGCCATTCCCTATCAGCAGTCTCCCCATTCTGATTCTTGTTGCCAGAGCTTACTCTGACTTGGCCGCCTTTCACATCACCACATCTCCAACACATTTATCCTTCTCATCCCATCCTTCCAGAATATTCTTGTTTCGCTTGCACATTCCATTACGTTCCACACCGAGGCTTTCAATATCTCGCTCCTTGCTTTTTTTCTGTTTAGCGCCTGCAATGTGACTGTTCTGTGCACATTTTTCAAAAGCTGTCTTGGTCATTGTGGTTCTTATCCTCAAGTCTTATCCACACCAACAAAAGGCAATCAGATTTATCACCCGTTCCATCAGATCTTCTCACACCCACACAATATGAGTTGGTACTCCACCTGTGCGAATTGCCACGATCTTTGTCTTCGTAATGTTGACATTCATACCACACCACCTACCAGCAGCATTCATTCCTGGTGGCTGGCCTTTGAGTCCACAATAGCTACCATGTCAACTGGCAAAAGGCAGAGATTATTGATTACAAACCCCTCAGCGTTTAACCCATGCTGTACACCCTCCACCGCATCTCTGATCAGGTATTCACTAAGTATTTTGAAGCGATATAACGCCGTGCCGCAACCCTGTCTCGCAATTGTATCGATTTGAAAGCTCATTTCTTTAGAACTGCTTTTTGTGCTTGTATGTATGTTGAACTTTTTTTCCGCCGTACGTGGCCCGCCGTGCTAATCAGAGGTGTTTAGAAAAAAATATTATTTTATTTTTATAAATAACTATAACAAAAAAATATGATTTTATTTGTATTAATAAATAAAATTAAAATAATATATATTACTTTATATTTTATTTAAATTTTTTACCTACGTGACTTTACCGAAAGAACCAAAGAGTACGGATCCCTGCAGTCACGAAAGCTTCTCATCAAGATCAGAGGTGTTTAGTTTGTTGTCCTTCCCCCACACCTCCGATTGGCACTGTTGGCTACATACGTTGCGAAAGAAGTTGCACATACATACATGCATACGTAATAACGCATTGACATTCTCGTGGATAGTATTATACACTATGTGTACATGTACAATATATAAATACATGTTCATTTTTAATTACATCGTACACGCACATCCCGATGCGTCTGCTGCTCTGCTCGAGGTTGGAGAGAACTTATCTTATTTGACATTTAAACAAAACGATGATATTCTGTGGACTCTCTCAACCTTTAACACCGGCTCTTTGTTTACATTGACAACAGCACGATATTGATTCTCGAGCACTGAGGCTCGGGCAGACAATGCCAGAGGGCACATTGAATATTACAAATTGCATCTGAGCAGACACGTAATCACCCTGAGATAGTCAAAAAACGATGCCAGTGGTTCCTAAAGAGTATTTAAAATGTTTGAAAAATAATGTCCTACGTGTCTCTGATTTGCATCTTCTTTTTTCGTCATCGACCAAATTGAATTGTTCAAGCATGACAGGATTCTGGAGATCCAGGATGTTTGCTCTGTCCGAAGGCGTTGTTTTTTAGAGCCATTCAATGAACGCAAAGGACAGGTCACCGCACAACCATGTTTTCACACCGTGCCATAGCACGTAGTTACTCTGCAGCTTGACTTGCCTGCCCAGGGCTAAGCCAAGCATGAACCCATCCACACACCTACTGAGCAGCACACTGCAGTCTTTATTTGCACGTTGATCGGCCCAGCACGCATATGAAACGCTTGGCAGCTAAAGTGAATGGAATAGATCCTGCTGCGTAGGTTGCTCCGCGGTTGTGCAGTGCATCTCTCGGGTGTGTTTTTCGGGTTGTTATACCGAGTGTTGTCGAGTCTGCATCTCGATTGAAGCCTTGTGCACACACGCTGGACAACTCATTTCATTCATGTTGCGGCACCCCACAACATAAGCATTGCACCTTGTGTGGTGTTCGACGCGATGCGCGACGTTTCGTTCCTTGTGTTGGGAGCTTCTTCGGGATACGACATATTGAGGCAGCAAACAACGTGCGGCACAACCCCCAAAAAAAACACATCAGAGGAAATTGGGAGAATATCGACAAACATGAACTGTCAGGAACATAACACGTGCGGCTCGTCCAGCTTTGCAATGAGCTGTCAGCTTGCATCTTTGTTGAAGCCTTGTGCACACGCTGGATTGCTAATTTCTCTCATGTTGGAGGGTGGCCCGAGTAGGCTGTGTTATGTTCTTCAAATGGCAACTATGAGTCGGAGCAAGCGATGCTCACGCTGTTCATTTCGCGATCCGTTCGACGAAGCCCTCGGCGTGTGTTGTTCATGAAGTAGCAGCCTGATGTGCCCCATGCACAACTGACTCACCCCTCCTGTGCGGGACGATGCCGTGTCCCCTTCCAGGGCTCTGAGGCGTGAATCGCAGCAGCAGCAGCAGACAATTGACGCTCATTCTGTGATTGTGTGCAACCTATTGGCTGACGGGGAAACACCAGGACGCTTTGATCCAACTGCATGCCGTGGTACACTTCCCCAGTCCCAATCTGTTTTGCAACAACAACAACAACAAAGCAGAGACTGCCGAGGAAGACGATGATGCCCACTCCTTTTCTCCCTGGGGAAGATGCCTTGATAAAATATTGACAATAACAATGATCGCATGGCTTCACATTTACTTTGGCGAAGCATGCATTGTTCTGTACCTGCAGATGAACTCTCAATGCTGACATTTTCAGATGGCTTGCTTTACGCATGGAGATGCGAGTTGGTTATTCGGGGATGTGTTACTGAGATTTACAATGTTTCTCGCAAGCGGATATGTTTCTTCACATAATGTATTACCTTCCGAGTGACATTTCACAATATGTTGTTAATATACTTACGACGTACCCTGGATATATTTTATGGAACAGAACTGTACCATGTTTATATATATTTAAACACAAATCTGGGTGCACATATATTTTGCACACCATAGCTATGTATACAATGTTATTTCACCTTTGAAATAATGACAACCTCAAAGATCCAAACACATTTCTCTGGAAGTTCCTGCTTTAAAAAAAAAAATTTTGAATCTACCCAGGGTCTTATTCATACAATAAAAATGCCTCTGTCAAATGCAAAGAAGCTCTTTAAACAGTCATTGAAAAGGTTCATAACATGGTGAAAGTTACGATTGCAATACTATTCCACAACGACAGGTTTTTTTATTGACATTCAGCTCAGCTATTAAAGTGAAATGAAGGTGTTTGCCTTGAACATTATTTAAATGCTTTGGAACAGCCCAACCCAGATATTTGTACAACATAACACCAAATTGGGTCACACGGATCAAACCCTGCTGAATCGGGAAGGGTTCTAATTTGAAATAAGTTTGCTTGTTCTCCCTGTGGTCGTGTGGATTTTTATCCGGGTCCTCTGGTTTTTCACTTCACATTTAGAAACATGCGTTTCGAGTATTTGGCTACTATACATTTTGACACGATTAGCCACTTAATTGGGCTATCATTTGTGGCCTGGTCGTTTCTTAAAAAGTGCTGTATAGCTCAGTGGTCCTTACCTGGTAAAATAAACAAAAATGTGGTCAGTTTTGAATAATAAATAAATAAGATGTTTAAATAAGATGTACGTGTTATGCAAATTTCACAACGTTCATTTGCCGATTTGATCATCTTTACACTTCACTCATTACAATGAGAACTTGAGTGCACGCTGCCAGGACAGTATTTGTTCTACTGAAGGGGCATAACACAGCAGACACTCTCACAGCAGTAGCCAAAACAGAATTAATGTCTCCCGTGCTGTGCCGAAAACTGTCGATATATAAACACATATATACACTCAATTGGCTCTTTGCAGAACCCGCGGGTACCTGCTCTAAAAAAAACACACTCTTTCAGCATGCTGTAGTGCTGCAGTTTTACCCAATCGTCTCATGAATATATCACTGATGTACCATCAACGGGACGCATCTCCTTCATGAATGGAAAATTCAAGACGAGCCACAGCAGTGATGATTGTGGCCATGCAACTCAAGCTATGGGCCACCTCGCAAACCACGGTTGCCTGCGATCCTTCAATTGGTGAGGAATAGCAAAACGACAACAACTCTCTCCTGCAGCCCTCTGATCGCTAGCAGAGCCCGACATTGGCATTTATCTCCTTAACATATTGCCATACGCAGGAATAGAATAGAATGAATGTGTCCATAACCCAGATACATTAGTCAAGTAATTCGTAGGCCAGATGAATAAGTTACTGGCACAGCAAATTCCTCTGTTGATCACGCAAATTCTGTTCTGTGAAAAATTTCAGGATAAAAAACTAGTCTCCTTGCTACGAACCATACATTGCCGTGATTGTTTTCCGATGTGGTGAATGTTAATTGCCGAGCGCAATTAAAGCGTCGTCGAGTTAGTACAGAGGCCAACGTTACCTGCAGCAAGTCGCAAAGGTGCAAAGCGACGTGGTGGTGGTGGTGGTTGTTTAAAAAAAACTCTACCAAAGATGAGACCGCTAGGATGACCTCTGGTGCCATTCTCCCAGAAGTTTCTGTGGCCACTCTACGTTACTCCAATCTCCACCCACACTCCACACACACCAATACCCAATTATGTGTGTGGTCAGTGCGCACGTTGCTTATAAGAGCACAAGTTTGGATTGTGCAAAAAAATAATACTCGTTCACAATGTGTAGCTTTTTTTTATTATTATTATAACTGTGCAGCTGTGAAAAAGTTTACCTGCTCACTTGCGTTCCCAGTGCGCTCGATTAATCTGGCGCCGCGTGTGTTTATGGCTCTTAAAAAGGGCGGTTTGCGAGTCGTGTACAATTGTTGTGTGATGCCAAGGTCCTCGAAAACGCATAACAAAACCAAGACTTGGGACCGATGCGTGAAATTGCACTTAAGATTGTCTTAAGTGGAAGTTTTTTTTGTTTCGTACAATACTGTATCGCTGCTTTAGCGGTCGCTATGAATGTGTAGACATTTCAGAACTCTTGAACAACACAAATGATGTATTTTAAAAGGGTGGCATGGCTTTTCTGCAACTCATGTTTTGTTCTGTAAAAATGTGTGACATGCAGTGAATCACATCGTTTAAAGCTATCGTGGGATTGCACGGTGTATTATCGATATTATAAAAATACAGCTTAATTTTTTGGGAATACGTTATAGTTCGTGATCGTGATACATCTGTGTGCTGTATTATCTTGACGTGTATATATTGTACCAACATGATTGCCTTTCAGTGAAACACAATAGTACAGTCAACTGTTTTTGTTTGCAAGAACTGCTTACCTTTTGATCTGTGTGAGAGTCTCAGTAATTACATTCAGATGGGTGCAAAGAGCATTATTATAATTGCATACTAATGAGAAATCGTATTTGCATAAGCTCATATATTCTGGAGCACAGTTAAAAAAAAAACCCTGGGCTGGATTATGTTATCGCCACGGGCATGGAGTCATTTTTGCAAAACGTTTCTCAAGCAGGTCAATCTATGTTTTAATTAATGTAGACAGTTGCTGGAGTTAAATGAACTGTGAGCAAATTACACTTTCCTCACCGCGAAAGACTACTCATTTTAATTGGAGACCATATTTGGGGCAGACTATTATTACAAATGAAATAGGAATGAGAAATAATTAACTCATTAATGACTACATTCATATTCTTCGGTCTTTCGGTAAAGTCACGTAGATAGGTTCAAAGAAAATAACAAAAAATAACATTCACGTGTAAACATACATTGTCTTCAAAAAGAAGTATTTATGTATCGAAAGTAGAGACGTATTTTGATAATCTTGAGTTTAAAATGCTTTTTACAACCGCTGTAAACGAATCTAGATTGTAAATACATAATTATGAACGCGTACAAGAAATGTAATACGAACATACAGAGAACTAATCAAAAGCATTTACGAGTTATAGTCAACTTCTAACACCGATGCACTCGCTCTATGGTGAACGTGACAAGTATGATAACTAAGCCTGATATTCAGCCACGGACACTTTACGTGTACGTCGATTCAACTCTCTTTGACTGCCACCCATCTGTGTGCGTGTGCGTGCTGCGCATATATAACACGTGATATTTAAAATGGAACAAACCAGTACTTTTCGATTTAAAGCTTTTGTGACTGCAGGGATTCATCTTCTTGGTTCTTTCGGTAAAGTCACGTAGAAGGGAAGTAATAAAATAATAAAAATAAAACATAATAAAACAATTCTCACGACGTTTCGGCCACAACGCAAGCAGCCGTCCTCAGGTGAAAACCAGGTCCAGACTCTGTCGCCTCGACGGACCTGGTTTTCACCTGAGGACGGCTGCTTGCGTTGTGGCCGAAACGTCGTGAGAATTGTTTTATTATGTTTTATTTTTATTATTTTATTACTTCCCTTCTACGTGACTTTACCGAAAGAACCAAGAAGATAAACCAGTACTTATTGGCTTTTTTCTGCAAAAATGCATGTGGTTAATTGTGGTGGGATCCAGTGAAGAGAGTGCACTTGTGCTGTGCAGTACAATTGTTTTTTCTCACGTCCGGAATATTTCGTTGTCTATGATTCTAACACGACAGCACATGGTCACGTGTAGACTACAGTTTGGTCTGTTGTCACTTTTCGCCTTAGCTTATATAATATATGAGAAAGTTAATGTTAAAATATATGAATAAACGTGTGTGAAAACGTGAGTCTTAATTGTCATTCTATCACAGAAATGTCAAGACACTCATGTCAGTACCATTTTTGCAATCCATATGTTTTAATGGGGGGGGGGGAGGGGGGCGGTTGGCAAGAAATGTAAATATGCTCCCAATTATATCAAAGTTTACTCAAGTTTATCATTTAGTAATGATCTATCGGTCCGAACATGATAATCACGAAAATGTGTCTTTATCCTGTTGTGATTGCAGAAATGTAACTGTGAATGGGAGATCAGATGTTAGAATTTTATCTCAGACAACATTCTAATTTCGTATGAACATTGAAATCTGGCATCAAATTTAAATATTTATCAAGCCTATATATTTCAGAATTTTTTTTGCAATAATGAAGGCCACTAATTTTAGTGAACATATATAATCAGCAATTTATATAGCACATGGTCACGTGTAGACTACATATTATATTATTTTATTATGTTTTATTTTTATTATTTTATTACTTCCCTTCTTCGTGACTTTACCGAAAGAACCAAGAAGAGCAATTTATATAGTATTTGTAGTTTTTTTTTTACTGCCAAAGATTAAACTGCAAACAATTTTTTTGAGAATTCAATAACTTAAAAATGCTTTTAGAAAGTGCCAAACTTATTATAACTCTTCATTATAACGCTTCATGAGAAGAGTTATAATAAAGACCAGGTACCAGCATTTGATTGACAAAGGGCTGAATATAATGATTACAGTATATAAGTTGGTAAAAACATAGACTTACATTAATGTCTTCATTTTCCTGTTTTACATTTTTCTCTACTTTCCCATGTTTGAATAACATTCGGTTATAACATGTTTTTTTAAATATTTTTTAAATTAGGTGGTTTTCTTTTGTCTCTTTGTTGATAAATAGTGTACATATACTGTACATCAGAACTGATTCATGTCAATGGCACGATGTGCTTCTGCAAATTTGCTTTGATGTAAGGTCATGGCTACATTTCTTAAAGCAAACTCACAACGAGAATGCTATGGCTGTCCAACGATAATGAATAAATGTGGAATATTTTTTGCGTGTATTTGGGTATATTTGCCCAAAATCATGTTGATATGCCAATGCTATGTATTTTTTCAAATAGCTTTGAAGCCAAGAGGTGCTTGACTTCAACCGGATGACATTGGTGCAATGGCCGTGTGCCCATGTGCTGTCGACAAGGTCCTTTGCCTATGTTGTTTTGATATTTTATCACAATATATGGGAAAAGTTGAGGGATGGGGAAGCAATTCGAGATATGTTCCCTGCCACGTTTGTCACATTTTTACTCAGGATTTAAATTCATAAAATGACACAACGTGGTGTTTTTCCATTCCAGTTTTAATGAATATGAATCGGGATGTGATGGAGCCATTGGTATTTATTGAAACAAAATCTTTACATTTATCAACATTATATGAGAATACAGTGCACGATGAAACAAAATGAGCATTTTCAAGTGCACACTATTTATGTTATATCCGTGGTGACGTGGAAACTGTGCCCGTACTTTTTCAGCTGTATGGATTGAACTCACATGACACAATCCGACATAAGCGAGATCGATATTTAAAATCGTTATCAGTACTGTCATAAAATAACGTAACTTTAAGCGTCAGCCCATTTTAACATGGTATTATATCGAGCCCAGAAAAACAATTTCACAGGCTGATTCTACATTTTTTTAAAATAATATATTACAATATAATCTGCATGCACATTTATCACGTCCGAGTTCACGAAGTAAAGAATCAGGTGGCTACCTTACACTCCAGGAGTTTCTGGAAGTTATTCCTAAAGTTTACATCGAGGAACGCGTACAGGAACGGGTTGAGGCAGCTGTTGGCGTAGCTGAGGCTCGTGATGAAGTAGGAGATGCCGACCACCACAGGGGTCTCCTGTAGATTCCCAGTGAGGGCTATCACCGTACTCAGGTGGTAAGGTGTCCAGCAGAAGAGGCACACGGCCAACACGATGAACACCATGATCGTGACCTTCCTCTTGGCCTTGTCCAGCGCCTTGCCATTCGTGTTGAGACGCATGTTCCTCAGCTTGTACAGCATGGTGGTGTAGAGGATGCAAATGGTGGAGACGGGGATGGCGAAGCCGAAGACGAGGGTGTAGATGCGGCTGCCCTTGAGCCAGTTGAACTCGGGCTTGGGGAAGTCGAGGCTGCAGTGATTCCTGTCGAACTCGTCCACGTACGTGCTGGCGAAGATGGTGAACGGGAGGATGACGACGGACACGAGCAGCCACACGCCCCGGCTCACCAGCTTGGCGTTCCTGTAGGTCCTGCGGGGCAAGTTCTCCGATTTGACCGTCGCCGTCACCACGAAGAAGCGATCGGCGCTCATGACGGTGAGGAAGTAGATGCTCGTGAACATGTTGTACTGGTCGATCGAGAGGATCACCTTGCACATGGTCTTCCCGAAGGGCCAGTCCTGCAACAGGTGGTTGGCGATGTTGATGGGCAGCACCAGGGTGAAGAGCTCGTCCGCGATGGCCAGGTTGAGAATGAACATGTTGGTCACCGTCTTCATTTTGGGGGCGCGCAGGATGACGTAGATCACAGCCGTGTTGCCCGTCAAGCCGATGGCGCAGATGACGGAGTAGATGATGGGCAAGGTGATGTAGAAGTCACTGTTGTAGTCGACGTACGTCCTGTTCGTTCCGTTCGCGCTCACCGCTGTCGCGTTGAGAAACGAGGTCGCGTTCGCCTGGGTCCAACCTGACCCCGGGGCCTCCATGTCCAAGCGTCGCCTCTCTCTCTCTCTCACTCTCTCGCTCGCTCCGGGTTCGTTCCTTCCTGCCTCCCTCTGTTATTTATGAATGAACGAAGTTTCTACCCCGCGTGGATGAAACCGCAAAGCGAACACCGCTCGCTGCGCACGCCAGCAGGCTCCCGTTTCTTTTTCTTCTTCCAGTTCAATCCGTCCTGTGCCGTCAATGCGAACACGCTATGCTAAAACGCCATCCAGTATGTGCATGTGCGTCGAACCTCTTTCGCAGCGTGCCTAACCAACCGTGATAATCGGAGGTGCGAAGGGGGGGGGGAAGACAACACAACTAAACACAGAAAGCAGTTCGAAAGAAATAGGTTTTCAATGCGAGTATCGAGTTGGCTCCTTCCGAGGCAGAAGTTTAATCGTCGCGAACCGATTGAGACGATCCTTTTCCGACCACTCCAAATGCCTCCCAAACCCACAGCATTAAATCCAAACGCAGAGAGCAGAAAACACCGCGGCTCTGAGCAAACGCTGTAGCGAGGTAGGAGGAGTGATCGACGGAACTTAGAAGAGCGCCTGCGTGTCCCTTGCTCATCTCGTTACATCGCAGCGGCTGCGGCGTCCGTTTGAGATGGACGACGACTCGGGCTCTTGTTACGCCGAATTAACGCCAACAGAAGCATTTGCTGAGGTGGGGGGGGGGGTTTCTTCCATTTGTTGGGGTTGGCTGGAGTGGGGGGGGGGGGATCGGAGGGTGGCTGGCATTGCTGTTGATGATGCGGGATGAGAGAGAGAGAGAGAGCCGCGTGTGTTCGAAGGCGGCGATTGTCATCCAGCCGGAGGGAACTGCGCTGTCCCTTTCAGCACCAGCGCGGCGGCGAGCAGGGGACGGCTGGTGGCTTCTTCCATCCGGAGAGGCGCTGTAGCACAAAAAGACAAAGAGGAGCAAGTGTTGTCAGCGATCAGCTATGAAGGCCGGAACGGTGCACGAGGGGGTGGGGGTGGCCAGCACCACGCCCGACCGTCTTTGTCTCCCCAGTCGCGATGTTTACACACCGCACTAGGTGGTCATTTGAGGGTGAGTCGAGCCGAGGGAAGGTCGAGGACCAGTTCAGTTAATCGTCACTGGCGTTGGCCGTAAGCGGGAATCGAACTTGTGGGTCGCCGGGTTCGTAGTGCAGCGCACACACACACAGACGTAGCGACAATGGGAGCACACATTATCACTTTTAATCGTGTTCTCTGTCAAAGTACCCAGCTCCCCTAGCGTCCAATACAACTCATGCAAACCAACGAATGTTTTTTCTGTTTACCAGTTAATCACTGCAATAGCATGACTTATCCTCTATCACCCGGTACCCGACCAATAAGATATTGTATAAATATGAAGCTATTTATTTGCGGTATTATAATTAAGTATAGCCTTTTTAATGCGTCGTCTGTACAGTAATTGGATGAAGTCTATAGCCATACGCTTTGCCTAATTCGTAGGATCAAACAGCTATTGTCTCTAAAAATTACCTATTGCCTCTATAAATACGTTGACATCTGTACATACAAGTATGTATGTGCATGCACATGTATGTAAGTGTGCTTGCGTGCTGTGTGTGTGTGTGTGTGATATATGCATGATTGCGTGTGCTGGGTATAACAGCCCGTGTAAGCGGCCGTACCTGAGCTGGCCACGCGTGTGCGCTGAGCTGCAAGTCCACACTGCTTGTGTCTCTTGGTATCACCGTGTAGCCAGAATCCCCCCAAAGTGCTAGTGGCGCAGCGCAGCGCTTTGCGAGTTGCTTTATTATCATCCAGTGTGGGGCGATGTTACGTGTGACACCGTCTCCAATGTCACCAGCTGCCGACCTCAAACCTGTGAGAGAAAAAAAGCACCACAGCGGCCATGTGTTTTTGTTGTTGTTGTTGTTGTAAGGAGAACAATCTATAGAATTAGAATGTCATTTTCAAATGTATAGATGACAGTCCATTGATTTTGTTTGACGTGCGGGGAAAGAGTGGTGAGTGAGTGAATGGTAGGCATTTCAACCCCCAAAAAAATATATATAACGAGGAACAATTATGTTTCAGCCCTCCTATAGCGGGACCGCAATATGCTCGTGGCATTGAACTGCCGTCCCTTCTCCTTCGAGTGGCAAGTACAATCTGTCCACATTTAAGAAGGGGAAAAAATCTGCACAATTATATATCTCGATTTAAAGCTTTCGTGACTGCAGGGATTCATCTTCTTGGTTCTTTCGGTAAAGTCACGTAGAATGGAAATAATAAAATAATAAAAATAAAACATTTAATAATTCTCACGACGTTTCGGCTACAACGCAAGCAGCCGTCCTCAGGTGGAGAACAGGTCTGTCGAGAAGACACACACACACAGACGTACCGACAATAGTACAGACCTGTTCTCCACCTGAGGACGGCTGCTAGCGTTGTGGCCGAAACGTCGTGAGAATTATTTAATGTTTTATTTTTATTATTTTATTATTTCCCTTCTACGTGACTTTACCGAAAGAACCAAGAAGATGAATTATATATCTGTACGGTTTCTGCGAGCATAAAACCTCACGAGATCACTCATCCCATTGTACAAATACAGTTGAATATTCCTCGAATTATGTTCCCAAATGTTCAACAATGCGCTAAATAACTAAAACTGGTTAAATATGTATGTATATATTATATATTTCATGTTCGCTGCTGCAAGGATGAGTGGTAGCCACATGTTCATGAGGATATAGAAACTGCTTCAGCAGTCCATGTATGTATGTTGAACTTCATTTGCACCGTACGTAGCCAACCGTGCTAATCAGTGGTCCTTTTTTATGGTATTACTCTTTCACACCATAAAAAAAACTTGCAACACCACCCATATTAATTACCATCCTTAAGAAAAAGAATAGTGAATTAATATCCGACTCACAGATCAGGTCTGCAGATTTGCTGACCATTGCTGTGAGGTATTGGAGAAGGGAGAAATCCTCAGCCCAAACAACATTATGGGGCAGAAGAGATCTAACCCTGTGATGGAGGCTGAGCCTCAAAGGTTGGAGGAATTAATCAATCAGCCCCTGTGAGTAGCTGGTTGTTGTAGCACCTGCTGAAGAGAAACCCTAGGTTGATCCGGAGCATCCCGCAGTTGCGAGATGTTGACTATCTCGTCTGGTATGCAGAAGGCCGTGGGTTCGATGCCAACCTTGAGTTTGCATGTCTTTCTCTCCCCATGACCGCGTGGACTTTTCTCCGGGTCCTCCGGTTTTTCCCTCCACATTTAAAAACGTGCGTTTAGAGTATTCGGCTGCTATAAATTTCCACGCGATAAGCCACTTCGTTGAGCTATCATTTGTGGCCAAGTCGCTTCTGCAAAAGAGCTGTATAGCTCAGTGGGCCTTAGCTGGTAAAATAAAAAATCGTTGAAATAGTTTACTTTCTTGGGCTGCTGCTGACTTGATTATATTATCCTATCGTATACTTGCTGCCCATCACTGTCTCTTGAATTCTGAAAATCGTTTAGTTTCTTAAACGGCTTCGCTCTGTTGTTTACCGTCCGTCAAAGCTAAACACAAACTTCACGTCTGACTTTGATCGTAATTTAAAACCAGGTGTCTCCTCCACTCTGCTCATTACTCATGATTTGAACATCGATTTTCATAATAATTTATCTAAAACCATTTCAACCACCATCCAGTCTGTCTTGGAATCCATAGAACTCTCTCACCTAATCTCTCTCATAATCCTATAGCCGCACTCGCCATCTCCGTCATCACCAGCACCATTTCGCCTGTCACTTTTAACGATAACCACCTCAAGAACTTCTTCTTTCACTTCCCTAGGCCACCTCCTTCCAGGTCCCAAATCTCATTCCGCCCACCAGAAAGCTGTCTCCTTCACGTCTCTACTTCTGCGTTCTGTCACTCGATCCATGATTTGCGTAGCCCTCCCCCCCCCCAAATTCTTCTGCCGAGCACTGCAATGCCACGTTGTCTACTGCAAGCGAATGAGCTCACGCTTCTGAAGTCTGACACGTATTATCCAACCTCCTTGGTACGTCTGGCAAGCAATCACCACGTGTGTGAGCGATACATCTTTGCTAACAGTTGAACTTTTCTCTCTGTTAAATAAATACGCGCAATTTTTGTTCTGCATATGTGGCACATGGTGTCAGTTAGAGTCATTAGGATATTATAAATTGCATCAGCAGCCAAGGTAGCTGATGAAGACAGCTCAATGCTTACCCAAGCAGGTTAACACAGAGCCCCCGCCACTCGCCCAATGCCCTTTCACCCCTGATTTTGGCCGGAAAACCAACACCGTATTCGCAGCGGTGAAGTTGCCAATCCGCGAGACAGTGAGAAAACGGGCTGAAATGAAAAGCGTTACTTTTTCGATTTAAAGCTTTCGTGACTGCAGGGATTCATCCTCTTGGTTCTTTCGGTAAAGTCACGTAGAAGGGAAATAATAAAATAATAAAAATTTAACATAATTAAATAATTATCACGATGTTTCGGCCACAACGCAAGCAGCCGTCCTCAGGTGAAGAACAGGTGAAGAACAGTTCTTCACCTGAGGACGGCTGCTTGCGTTGTGGCCGAAACGTCGTGAGAATTATTTTATTGTTTTATTTTTATTATTTTATTATTTCCCTTCTACCTGACTTTACCGAAAGAACCAAGAAGAGCGTTACTTTTTGTTTTGCGTACAGGAGCGGAGGTTCGAGCTGGAGTCTCAGATTCAAAAAAGAAAAGCAAACTCCCAAGACGTCTCCACGTCCACTGTTGTGCGCCCGTTGGCACCTGAATTGACTGATTTGTCTTTATTTTTAAACAATTAAAATGTAGCCACCGAACTGGACATACGCTCCACAGTTCGGAAGCTGCTTCACATAGCATCCTCAGATGCAGCGACATTTCGACTCTAAATTCAAGGCGCAATGTATATTTGATCACGAAATAAATGCGAGCGTTCCCCAGCAAGAGACAACATGTCGCATTTAAAATTTGTTATGAAATTCAATTTTGCAAAAGGTGGCTGTGCACTTTTTGGGGTCGTGTCGCGTGTTCTCCCGGCGTGACATTTCATCTCACGTGCCAAACACTGCACTGCATAACCTCCAACCGCATTAGAGAGCTATTATATGAAATTACGTCACTTCATATTGTACCAATAAAATAATTAAATTACCTTAAAATATTACATAAGCGTGTGTCTTCCCATTTCAGCCTCTTAGTTTTAGCGCTGCATTTGTCGCAATGTATTACAGAACAGCATTTGCACATCAATATCATGTCTTGAAAAAAATACTTATTATATTACACGTAAGCAAATTATTTTCTTGTTTCGAGGTAATTGAGCCTTATTACCACATCTGTGAGAGTAATTGTGGTTTTAGTTTCGTGCTCCGAAGTGTTTTTAATTGCATTCGATGTTTGGGTCCTAATGCTTTCTTTTAATAAAGTCATATCTGTCAAAACAAAGTCATTACACATTTGTCCAATGCATGATTGATTTGTTTTAAACACTTCACTTTGCCTCTTTGTATACAGGTAATACTAACTGATACATACAATCTGTACATCGATTTTTTTTTAAATACATAATAGCGACACGTCGATTGCAAAATTCACACTTATTAAGTGTATAACATCTTTTGTGTATTTTTAATGGTTTGTTTTTTTGTAGGATCCCTAATGAGGTTTACTTCAAAATGTGTGGTATAGTGGCAATTGTCATGCTGTCTCCTAGATGGTGTCCCATGCCGCAAATTAAAATTGTGGTTATTTTAACTAGGAACAAACATTGCATATTTATAAAAAATATTTGAATAGAGGGGACATCCATTAACATTAAATTCTCTGCAAAATAAAACAAATACATATATAAAACGTGCATTTCTTAAACTGGGGAGACACCCTATATACCTCAGAATAATTACGTGAACAAAAATGAGATACAATTATGTGCCATGCTTTGTCCATGGCAACTGCAAAGACATTTTAGTCTGCACATTAAATGATCATTATAACTTTTTTAGTAAAGAAATTGTAAACATTTTTTGCCGTCATCATGTTTGGTGTTAAGATGTCAACTCTATTTCAATGCGTTGCACTATAACCTCTTTGCTGTTGCTGGTTATGTCGTCTGTGTGTTTTTGCACCACCACCATCATAATCATTATTATTTATACCTCACCTTCCGTGCAGTACACAATTAATAACAAGAACAACCCTTGGTAAGGGAGTGATCGCATGCCACATGCAATGTGGACGTAACAATTAATTATGGACAAAATACACGGGGACAATTGAGAATAAACTAAATTGGAACGTTCTATTGTGCTTGAGACTCCACTTTCTTAATTCACTTAATTTGAGTTATTTATAACGTCTTTCATTTAGTTTTAAATTAATTAAGTATGGGTAAGCTGTTCCCACGGTAGAATCTTCGCTGTTACAATGCATTTATTTTTTACCCAAGATCTCATTTGAAAAACAAACTTGTGACCTCAGAGGGCTCTCACTATATATAATGAAACCAAATTGATTCATTCATAGAGCATTGGCGTGGGTATTCATGAACAGCATAGCCGTATCCTTCATACTCTGTGAATCAGAATATCACTTTGTGGCGCACTTTAAGTTCGGAAAAGAAATTCTCGTGCGAAATCATTCACGAGGACCTTGAACAGCATGTAGCCTGATGAATCACAAGGGAAAACAACGTCCGTTTCTATTTCCATTGTATCACAGGGAATAAGAGATGTATACAAAAAAAGGTGTTACATAAATGTGCTGGCTATTTTAAAAAGCGAAAAGTCTGTGAGTTCAACAAATGACGTGCCAGCACTCTGATACGAACGTCAATAAGCTTGTCATGTTTTTTCTAACAGTGTGACTGTAATCACAAAAAGGTAATGGCAAAAATGTTAGTGGTCCCAAATTATAGCACTGCTTTATTTCAAACCAAGCCATTCAATGTAACGCAATTCAACAACCTAGGAAACAATGTTCGCCAGAAAATATGCCTTCACTTAGCAGCTACTGAGTGCAAAACTATGTGCCCATTACAACTTGACATGTCTTAGTGTCTACCACTGTTCCATTCTTCAGATTGAAGTGAAATGCATTGAATAATAACACGAATTATAAAACAAAAATCTAACAAAGTAACAGCAATACGAGCACAGTGTAGCAAAAAATTGTATTTAAACAATCACGTACTAATAATCCACGTGGGCCACTTTGATACTGTGTCTCAAGTGCACCTCATGTGCAAACTCAGCCAGCCATGCCAAGACCCCCGTGCCCTTCGCCAGAGATATTCGCCCCAAGTCGACGATGTGTGGAAGCTGTAAATCTGTGACGAGTAAACCAACGTAACCACAATTGAGACCCCCCCCCCCCCCCACTTTGCCTGAAGCCACGTGAGCAGTTGGGAGTTTCCAGCCTTAGCAGTGCGCGTCAGCAATGATGGGCGACTCCAATCCTGACGTTTGCCAGCGGGTCGCTGTCACTGTTCGCTTGGTCATTGCGCCCTGGTGCACCAAAGAAGACCCTGGCAACATTCTCACCCACTGGCCCAGTTACCCCCCCCCCCCCCCAATCCCTTGTTTGTTGCTAAACATTGTTGGGGAAGTGGGGGGGTGTTGCTCTCGCTTGGGCTGCCAAAATGCCCCCTCTCGCAACGTCGTCGCCAAGAGATTTGAGCCCCTTTTGGACATTTTCTGGCTCCTCAGAGCCTTCCCCACAGGCCGAGAGTCTGTTTGGCGGATACAATTGGGATCAGGCAGAACGGAACGGCCCGGTACTTTAAGCCGGCTTTGAAGCAGCATATCCGATAGTTACATATTGTACAGAACGTAAAAAATACTATCCAGGTGACCCAGTGGTAAGAGTGCGAAGCACAATATCAGAAGGCAGTTGGAATGGGATAGAAGCCTCTGCCTTCAGGCTCTCTGTGTAAGTCTATGGGTCTCTATGTAAGTATATGGGTATCTATGTAAGTCTATGGGTCTCTATGTAAGTATATGGGTATCTATGTAAGTCTATGGGTCTCGGTGTGAGGCCTATGGGTCTCGGTGTGAGTCTATGGATCTCTATGTAAGTATATGGGTATCTATGTAAGTCTATGGGTCTCGGTGAGAGTCTATGGGTCTCTGTGTGAGTCTATGGGTCTCTATGTAAGTATATGGGTATCTATGTAAGTTTATGGGTCTCGGTGTGAGTCTATGGGTCTCTGTGTGAGTCTATTGGTCTCTATGTAAGTATATGGGTCTCTAGGTGAGTCTATGGATCTCTGCGTGCGTCTATGGGTCTCTGTGTGAGTCTATGGGTCTCTGTGTGAGTCTATGGGTCTCGGTGTGAGTCTATGGGTCTTTGTGTGAGTATAGGTTTCTGTGTGAGTCTACAGTCTGTATGAGTACATGTATTTCTGTGTGAGTCTATGGGTCTCTGTGTGAGTCTATGGGTCTCTGCGTGAGTCTACAGTCTCTGTGTGAGTCTATGGGTCTCTGTGTGAGTCTATGGGTCTTTGTGTGAGTCTATGGGTCTCGGTGTGAGTCTATGGGTCTTTGTGTGAGTATAGGTTTCTGTGTGAGTCTACAGTCTGTATGAGTACATGTGTTTCTGTGTGAGTCTATGGGTCTCGGTGTGAGTCTATGGGTCTTTGTGTGAGTATAGGTTTCTGTGTGAGTCTACAGTCTGTATGAGTACATGTGTTTCTGTGTGAGTCTATGGGTCTCTGTGTGAGTCTATGGGTCTTTGTGTGAGTATAGGTTTCTGTGTGAGTCTACAGTCTGTATGAGTACATGTGTTTCTGTGTGAGTCTATGGGTCTCTGTGTGAGTCTATGGGTCTTTGTGTGAGTCTATGGGTCTCGGTGTGAGTCTATGGGTCTTTGTGTGAGTATAGGTTTCTGTGTGAGTCTACAGTCTGTATGAGTACATGTGTTTCTGTGTGAGTCTATGGGTCTCGGTGATGTGGAGGAGATTGCTACACACGTTGTGGACGGCTGCTCTATCAGCTAAACACTGCTGACACAGCGGCCACGGAATTTCTCAAAACAATTTAACTCTTGCTTCAGTATTTTTTTATTTGCCACGGGAATGTGGAATTGCCACTACTGGTGCGCGGCTGTGCAAAGGAGGCGAGTGCCACCGCATCGCGGGTGCATCTGAGCAGGAACCCGCTCTGACAATTTTGACGAGCGACAACACCAAAAAATCAACCCGTAAAAACAAAGTTTTTCACTATAAATCCTTTATATGCGTGGCATCGGTTTTATTTTATTATCCATTTCTGTTTTTCTTGAGTAAGAGTTTCATTTTTATCACATTGGTATTTTAAATGAAATATGAAAAAAAAAATCCTAAAAAGTGGAATTTCACGAAAATAAACTGTCACGCACAACGAGTCTGTGTGCAAAATGTCAGCTCGATTGGATCACGGGAAGTGGGTTAAAAAACGACCGAAAGATTTGCACGGTCGTAAGTGCGCAAGCAAGCAATCGAACTTAATATAAAGGATTTAAAAAGGGGGTGCCAATTAAATGCAAAGAACGGCGGTCCTCCTGTCGCTCTGTGCTCTTACACGATCTGATCGAGCTCGCCGTTTGTGCAGGATTAGACAAGCGGATGATGATGATGATGACCCAGGAAAGTCAAATTATATGACATTCGGTAAATGCGGCGCCTGATGATTTTTACAGCTTCATCCGTAACTGTACATATGTGGAGATTAAAAGCCCTGTGTTTACTTACTAATTGCGATTTCGTGATTTTTTTTTTGATATATTGGTTCATTAGCGACTGTCATAGCCATGCATTTATCTGCTAAATAATTATTTTCAAAATCGATCTCTCCTTCTTGGAAACTATCCTCCAGCATCCTTACGATAATTCCATCTTACCCAGCCACCTCCACAAGTATGTAAGTGGCTTCCTTATATCACGAACGGATATTTGTGAATGTCAAGATCACCTTTGATGTAAGTGTTGGAAAAAAAAAACATCACATCCGTATAATAAGATATTAGTCACAAATGTGAAGAGTAATTGGAATATCTGAAGCATAGGCTAAGATTGTGTTAACTGTGGCAATTTCAGTATTATAACCAAGCAATATTATTCAGAATGATGCTAATCATTGTTTTATTATGCATGATTGTGTTAATGTATAATATGATACGAATCCTGTGGTGCACAACATTTATAACCAGATTTTGTTTTCACTTGTTCAATGGCTATTCTAAGGGCTTTTAATCTCCACATATAAAGTGTTAGTGGGCAGTCGGACCTTCGTATAAAATGACGCGAGAAACTCGCATGACCCGCGAGAGACATTCACCACTCACCTGACCCTCATCACTCACCGGTTTGTACAATATAATGGGAATCATGTGGGGCTTCGGTGGCTATCCTTGCCCTCGCATACGTCATCCCCAATAGGCCACGCTTAACCCTCCGCGTTGTTCCGAGAACGGAGGGCCGTATGTGCCAACTATTTAGTTTCAAAATGTAGAACGTCGTTTCGAAATGTAGAACGTAGTTTCAAAATGTAGTCGCTCGGAAGATAGCGTTATTCATCATTCTAGATTTGAAGCTTTCGTGACTGCAAGGATTCATATTCTTAGGTTTTTTCGGTAAAGTCACGTAGGTAAAACATTAAAATGAATAAAAGTAAAATAAAATAAAAATCACGACGTTTCGGAGGCAACACAAGCTTCCGTCTTCAGGTGGAACCGTCACAGCCACGACAGCTTTATCAAGTAAATGAGAGATTACAAGAGCTACCACTCCGTCATCATTATCAACCATGATCAATCCACTGCTAGATGACGGTCTTCCATACCCTCACGGTCCTATGATGTAACAATCCACCTAGCACTTGCAAGCAAGATAATGTGATATTTGTGGTGAATGTCTTCTTGGGCGCATTCCATTCCATGGCTGCAACTCCGTTGTTATTCTTGACCATCGGCCATCATCATTTCTAGGGACCTGTCCTTCGCAAGGCCCACGTAGATTTTTTTTCTCCACAGTAAAACATGATGTCTCCAGCTCGCGTTTAGTCTCCGGTGCAAGCGTTGCTTTTTTGGTGTAATTCTGAGCATCTGTGCACCTCTTAAGTTCTCATTCCATTGTCATCATTGATGTCCGTGTTTCTGATCCTGGCAGTACGCAGCCATTAAACACGTGTTTGATACTTCCAAGGACAATGCACATTGGAAAGTGTTGCAGTATCCACGTCTGTGCATGACTTTTCTTCCTTTTTCTATAACTACGAACAAACAATAACCAGCCACTATAACAATGCAAATCCCAAATGCTCTATAGTCTATATGATGTTTGGTTTTAATATGTCAACCTAATGTTTTATTCAGCAGCTCATATGCAGTGTTCTACGGGTTTTCTCACCTCATATTTTTACGATTAAACATAACCAATGACATGTACATGCATACATACATTTGACGTCATTGAAATGAATTTCAACTGAGAGAAAAACTTAATTCAGTAAAAAAAAACGTATATGGTACACAAAGACAAAGATCCCCCGTATAGCCTTAACAGACTGTAGGGGCAAGTGCTGTTAGCGAGCACCTATGAAGGCCGGCACGACACACGAGGCGGTGGGTGGCCAGCACCACGCCCGGCCGCCTTTGTCTCCCCAGTTGCGATATTTTTACGTACCACACCAGGTACTAATTTGAGGCTGAGTCGACCTAGGGGAGGCCCAGGACCGGTTCAGATAATTATCACTGGTGTTGGCCGTGAGCGGGAATCAAACTCGAGCCACCGGGTTCGTAGCGCAGCGTGCTAACCGCTACAATACCGCAACACACACACATATCAATAAAGGCAAGTCTTCATTTAGATATCAATTTTAGTACTTTAATTATTCACTCATGTATATCTATATAAAAAATATGGTTGAAAAGCCACATTTACATGTAGCGCTTTGAAATAAATCTCAGTATCGTGTGATAACAGTTATGAACCATATTTTAAATCGTGACCTCTTTGTGCCGCCAACATAATCCATCAGGACATTGTGACTCTGAGCCTATGAGAAACCCGAATGCATGCATACATACATACGTACAAATTAAATACATAGCCAATTTAAGAAGTACAGTGCTATTCAAAGTATTGTTTGAGCAACACTATACTACCATCAAGAAAATATTTCTCAGATCAAAGTAAATATGTCCACATGCTAATAAAGAATTAATTCTAGATTTGAAGCTTTCGTGACTGCAATGATTCATATTCTTAGGTTTTGTCGGTAAAGTCACGTAGGTAAAAACATTAAAAAGTAAAATAAAATAAAAATCATGACGTTTCGGAGGCAACACAAGCTTCCGTCTTCAGGTGGTACCGTCACAGCCACGACAGCTGTATCAAGTATATATAAACGGAGTGGTAGCTCCTGCAATCTCTCATTTACTTGATACAGCTGTCGTGGCTGTGACGGTACCACCTGAAGACGGAAGCTTGTGTTGCCTCCGAAACGTCGTGATTTTTATTTTATTTTACTTTTTAATGTTTTTACCTACGTGACTTTACCGAAAAAACCTAAGAATATTAATAAAGTATCCTTATAACAACCTTGGCTTTGTGAAGCCTCACAAAAACATTAATGAGGATTTTCCAAAGTCATGTTATTCTGTAACAATGAGCAATAGAAGAACAACGTCGGAGATTGGATAACTACATTCATCTTCTTGGTTCTTTCGGTAAAGTCACGTAGAAGGGAAGTAATAAAATAATAAAAAATTTAACATAATAAAATTATTCTCACTAATATAAAAATAAAACTTAATAAAATAATTCTCACTATTATTTTAGTATGTTTTATTTTTATTATTTTATTACTTCCCTTCTACGTGACTTTACCGAAAGAACCAAGAAGATGAATCCCTGCAGTCACGAAAGCTTTAAATCGAAATTTAACTGCATTTAGCCATTCTCAATCCACCAATAGATGAAGGCCTCCCCATGCCATGTCGGTGAGGGTTTTTTTGGACGATACTATCATTATGCTCATCGGGAGGGGTTTGATTAAGTGATTACACTGGTCAACAAAAAAAAAACGTTTTTTTCTGGCCTGGACTTTTGCAGCTGTTTTAGACTAATTTCAGTGTGCTGATTCCAAATCTGATCTCAGATTTGCTCTATTACATCATTTTTATGCTATCGGCATACCGCATTTTCATTGATTTTCCCCGAAATTAACTCTTATGATTGCAAGTTGTTGCGAGTCAGTGACTGCTTTAGTGTTAAAATATGGTGCTTGTATTTTTAGGATAGTGTGTTTATAACATCATGTTATGTAGATATCCACATTTATTTAATATTCTTCTTCTGCAGTTTTTATTGAAAATGCAATATTTGATATCTCAATAACCTGATGTGATGGACAAAAACTGATGCCAGATTTAGAATCAGCATTAAAACCGTTGGAATACCTTATGCCTGAAAAAGTGTGTTGACCAGTGTTATGGGGGTGGGGGCAGAAGGTGGGCGGACGACTGGCTTAGATATCCCCTGTCGCTTAAGATAAATGTAGCCGGGAATTGAATTCGAGTCGTCGGTTATCCAGAGTCTGATGCTAACAAACTGTACCACCACTTCACCCCTGGATGACCTCATGGGGCCAAAAATAAATAAAAAGTGTCCCATAGCAGCCATACACCACCTGTTTTATGCATGGTGGTCATCAATCTGAGCACTATCCAGGCTGAAACATGCTTAACATGTGAGATCTACAGGGCTAAATTGTCAGCAGAAGCGGCAGTGGAACAAAATCCACTGTTGTACAGTACTATGCCCTCGAGTATATATGCTGCCCGCCTTCACCAATGTGCGCTGACGGGGTGTTGTAGTTTGGGCATGTTACCTCCATGACTCAAATGGTGTGGGGAGGCCCACATCCAAAAGTATATATATAAAAAATTAAACGTTACAAGTTAAAAGAAGCATTTACATTTTTATTCAAGTTGATCGAGAACATCAAAGAACACAATCAATAAGTTGAACACGTTGGATTTCGCGACCAATATCATCCATAATATGGGTTTTTGCGAGTTAGATCGCGTTAATATAAATGTCGTTAAACCCGCCACCACCCGACACAGCCAAATCCGTCTGTCCACCTGATGATGCTAGTTGTAATTACTGGCAAAACGTCGTACTCAGATTGTAAATGTTGTGAATTTTCTCTCCAACACACCGGTGTGCTGTACTAGTAACGAATTGACATGTTCTGTTTACATGACAAACCTTACTAATTGGCTGTGTCGGGTGGTGGTGGGTTTAACGACACATTTATATTAACGCGATCTAACCCAAGAAAACTATCTTGTGAGTAAAATGAATCAATTTGATTAAAATGTGCACGTTTAATCACCAGTGAAATATCAATTGCGCGGAGGTGATATCCCTAAAAATGCATCTTACTTGAATTGTGTCTTCTCCTTGAGATCCTTTGATAAACCTCGATCCTGCCTTATCTTTGTAATAGCTGCACTGCTACCATCCCTATCTATGGAAGTCAGAGGTCATTTGTCTCCCTGTTTTAATTTGTTGGGACGATACTTATGCAGCAGCTATTGACATACCATGTTTTATTGACTTAAAAGTGTGCGTGCATCTGCATGTTTACGTGTTTGCTCGCAAGTGATATCCAGAATACCATCGTTTTTATATTAATGACATTTCAAAATATGTAGATGCCGCTCTTCAGATCTTGCAAGTATATGCAAGAAAAACACATTGAAGTGGAGCGTGATTCCTTTACACCAGTGGTTCATAATATGGGGTGTACGCACTGCCCATTCTGAGAACCAAAGGCGTGCAGACTGCAGTGAAGGTGAAGAACCGTTGCTTTGCACAAATACCAAAGTAATCCTAACGACTTTTGTAAGCACTTTTTAACTCGTATTGTAACACTTGTACGATGCTTTGGCGTTTTCGAAATGAAACAAGCAGCTTCTTAAGTTCTTTAAATTACGTCTTTGAATTAAAGTTAACGTGTGAATTACAAAGAGTGAATATGAATTATGCCCATGTACAATTAATAGAATTCGCTAGAGCTCGATGAATGTTAGTGGTATTTTGTCCCATCAGGTGTATGACACAGACACGTTAATAGTGTGGGATGCTACAAAGGAGAGGGCCGGTTTTGATGGCCATTTGAAGCGAAACATTTTCGAAATTGTATGATATGCCATTTTTGGCATAAATTGATTTCCATTTTAGTTGCTAATGTAAGCAGGCAATGGACCAGACAATAACGACCATTTCATTTCAAAGGGGACATCGTATGATAGACAGGGCTGACATCTTACTGTGTAATCATCGCAGCAGATGATTCTTTGCACCTGACAAAATATTCTTTGTTGCTAAGTTGACATTTTAAAAAAAAAGTGGCAAAAAACGCCCGAGAATTAAAATGTCAGGAGGAGAGTTAGCCGGTGTTTTGGTTGAAAGGCCCTTTATCGCTTTGTCATAATGAAAGGTTATAAAGCTTATTAACTTAAATTTATCCCGCACGTAATGTTGCGTTACATTATTTTATTGTTTTCATGTTATACAGCAGCTCTTCATCTTTCACCAGATGAGTGCATGATTACAAGCCAAGGGGACGATGCAGATTTCAAATGTAATTTATATGCTTTAATATTTCAACCTGGATATTCCCTTTGAGATGGAGCATCTCGTTTGTAAGGGCGTCCTGGGTTGTCAAGTGGCACACAACAGCAAACACGTAATGACACTCATATAAACATGATTTAATTTATGGCATATACAACATGTGCTTACACCAAGTCGAATATATTTCCAGTGATTGTAAGGAAGAGGAGCAGGACAGCCAAAGCTGTGCACATGAATATCTCAGCGCCATCACACCGCACACATAAGTAAGTGGTCTACATCACCATTTCATTTCTAGAATGCTCTCTAGCTGTATGTAGAGACGCATAAGGGAGTCCTGCTAATGAATGCTTATAGCCATAATTATTAACAGAATGCATGACTGTGTGATACAATATTGCCTTTCTGTTTTGAACAGATCCCCGCAGTTGAGATGAAGTGATCTCGTTTAGTGTCATTTCGTAACCCAGCAACGTTTCTTTAATTGGCCTCACTTTTGAGACCCAGACAGTCAAACCAGGTCAGATATTATATTTTTGGTTCTTTCGGTAAAGTCACGTAGAAGGGAAATAAAAAAATAAAATATAAAATATAAAGCAATACAAATTATCACGACGTTTCGACTGCAGCACAAGCAATCATCATCAGGTGTGAAATCCACAGCAAGAAATTTTTAAAAAAGTGTATTTTATTATTTCCCTTCTACGTGACTTTACCGAAAGAACCAAGAATATGAATCTCTGCAGTCACGAAAGCTTTAAATCTAAATTCAGGCCAGATATTGTTCGCTTAAACAAATGCTGCTGGATAATATTAGGTCCGGAAAGTCTGATGGACAAAAAATAGTGATCATTACAATATGGAGACGTATAATATAGTCACGCTTATACGTGACCTGTACATAACTCGATACATGCATGTATGGTAATGCAAGTATAAAGGCCCAACCCAGGAACAGTACAATTTCTAATTTCCCAGCTCCATTAATCAGATCCCCAAGTGTTGTTGTGTGTTTTACCCAGCACACAGGATTAATTATGTTTGTGCATACTGTATTGCAGAATGCAATAATCAGTTTTTCATTAAAATATGAATACTACATGAAGGACTTCATCATATATTTTCCTTTACCGCACAGCAGTTTGCCGGGAAAGAATGTATAATCAGTCTTGGGTGCTTGAGACCTGCCCGGAGCCTCGAGGTAGGATCCAGGACATCTCCTCAGGTCTCGCCCTTGACCTCGGTCTCAGGAGTAAGGCTTCAATAAGGAGTCTTGCCTTAGAGCAGTGTTCTTCATTGCAAGGCCCACAGACTACTGGCAGTCCCTACTATGCGACCCTCTGACAATACACAAATGTGAAAACACCCCCATCGCGCTGTCAAACCCAACTGGTTTCAAATGTGTGGTGGCCCGCACACTAATGTCTTATAGGTGAAAGCGCCCCCCCCCCCCCCACTCTGAACATTAGTTAAGAACACTGCCTTAGAGGCATTAACCTTGACCAAAGTCTAGAGGACCTGACCTTCACTGACCTTGACACTGGCCCCAACCAAAAAACAAGTAAACCCGTAAAAACAAAGTTTTTCACTATAAATCCTTTATATGCATGGCATCGGGGCAACTAGAGTCCTCTCGTCCTCTGGCTTGAGATGGCTGCCACCTATGGGTCAGATGATTGTCTGGCAGCATTAAACAATTGGTTATTAAATATTTAAAAATTTTCCCCTAAACAGTGTAAAATTTTGGAAACATTTTTCACGAAAATGCATTGTCACACACAACGAGTCTGTGTGCAAAATGTCAGCTCGATTGGATCACGGGAAGTGGGTTAAAAAACGACCGAAAGATTTGCACGGTCCTAAGCAAGCAAGCGAACTTAATATAAAGGATTTAAAAACCCAGTCTTTTACTTCAGCCTTGGCCTTGTGGCTTTTGTTCTTGAATAAGGGTTTGCATGTACAGTATATAAAAGTATTCCAAGCTTATTTTGTCTGTTGAAAGTGCAATCTGAGCTTAAATTAAGTCTGGAATAAGCTGTTTTAAATCCTTTATATTAAGTTCGCTTGCTTGCTTGCGTGCTTGCTTGCTTACGACCGTGCAAACCTTTCGGTCGTTTTTTAACCCACTTCCCGTGATCCAATCGAGCTGACATGTTGCACACAGACTCGTTGTGCGAGACAATTAATGTTCGTGAAAATTTTTTTTCCAAAATTTTACACTGTTTAGGGAAACAAATTAAATATTTAATTACCAATTGCTTAATACTGGCAGACAATCATCTGACCCATAGGTGGCAGCCATCTCAAGCCAGAGGACGAGAGGACTCTAGCCGCCACGCATATAAAGGATTTAGAGTGAAACACTTAGTTTTTACGGGTTATACTTTTATCTAATCGCAATCATTTCCCGCACCTCCGATTATCACGGTTGGCTATGTACGGTGCAAAAGAAGTTTCAACATATATTGTAAATTAATATAATAGGTATTCAATTGTCATCATCTGAGATGATAATTATAATGAGACTGATACTGAAAGCAGACCTCTCTGTGTGCTTATAATACATATGACGGTCAGGGCTGGATTAAGTTTGATGGGCTATTAGAGTTTTGGAGTGCCCTTCTTTTAATATTAATTTTACTTCTATTGATTCTTTCACCGCCACTCGTAACTAATGATATAGCTAAATCGAAGTTGAAAAACAGACAAAATTCTTGAATTTTGGGACATAACCAGTAATTATATGCATAGCGATGCTCTGGCTTTATTTACCACATGACCTACAGTATAGGATTTACCACATAGCTATACTATTACATTTCAACTATTATAAAGCTGAACATATTTTCGACAGGCCCTCAAAATCTGAGGCCCCAGGACTGCAACCCTTTAAACCTCCGTGTTAATCCGCCCTTGACAACCATGCTCACAGCTGCCATTCATCTCGCATTTTTTCTCCACGGACCTTTCATTTTTTTTTTAAACCCCAGCTCCTCTTTCTCCATCCCTTGGAACAGTTTCCCTTCCTCAGTTGCTTTTCCGTCAATAGCTCTGTCCGTTTGTGGCCGACCCTCCAAGGAACACGTCTTTGTCCAAGTCAAATTCAGATGTTCAAGAGGTAACAGTTGCAGTTGCCTGCTTATGTCGCCGTACGTTGGAAGGGCCTTCCCTAACAGGGAGCTCTAGATAGAGCCGGCCCTAGGCCTTTGGGGGCCCTAAGCAAAATTTGGTTGGAGGCCCCTTTGATGTATGATTTTTTTCACCCACTAACTCGCAGTGACTCTAGGGGGCCCTCTGCTGGCCACGGGGCCCTTTGCAATTGCAAAGGTCGCTTAGTGGCTGGGCCGGCTCTGGCTCAAGAGAACACCTCTGGAGATGACATCGGTCTCCTCTTTACCCCCAAACACACAGACGAGCTGCGAATCGACTCAACGCGGCGTGCCCATTTTCAGTCGCGCGTTTGCAAATGCGATTTGTAGCTTTTATTATTACCTGTGTAGTTCTAGATTTGAAGCTTTCGTGATTACAAGGATTCATACTCTTAGGTTTTTTTCGGTAAAGTCGCGTAGGTAAAAAATAAAAATAATAGAAATAATAATAGAAATAAAATAATAAATCACGACGTTTCGGAGGCAACACAAGTCTCCGTCATCAGGTGGGACCGTCACATCTAAATTTACTGTATCAAGTGATAAAGTAATCAGAATTATTTAATGTATTCACTTGATACAGTAAATTTAGCTGTGACGGTCCCACCTGATGACGGAGACTTGTGTTGCCTCCGAAACGTCGTGATTTATTATTTTATTTCTATTATTATTTCTATTATTTTTAGTTTTATTATTTATTATACATTTTTTTACCTGCCTGTGTAGTATCCATAGCCTGATGTTGATGTGCCGGTTTTTTTTCAGGGACTACTACTGTGTGGTGTTATCTTGGTGTGGTCTGTGACTGTTTTGTTGTTTTTGTTGCCTTGTCCAATCTGGAGAAATCAGAAATATTTAATGAATTCATTTATTATTTATATTGAGTGACTTGCTTACCATTTTCACTATTTTGCAGTCTTCGATTTTTTTTTATCGTTTGCTGTTGTAACTCGCTGACCCACACATGCTGGATTCCCAGTCTAAATAAAGATTCTGATACAAAAATAAAAAATAAAATGAAAGATTCTGATACCGCTGGTTGGCCCAGAGTTGGAGGGAATTCAAGGAACCTGCACAATGTTTCAACGGTCCTACCAGGAGAGTGAAGGTGACCTCTGTTCACGTGCGGAGAAGCAGAGTTACGGTGGAATGGAGGCAGAGGAGTAAAATGAGGTAAGATTGAGGGGAGCTGTGTTAAGGTCACACATAATCACAAATACCCACGAACCTGATCGGTGCCTGACTGCAGAATGCCGACTGCTGTATGAAGTGAGAATTCGTTTGGTGTGGTGCCAGCTCCATTGGTTCCACATAGTTGAACACTTAACAACCTGCAACGACATTTAACAAACAGAGACGCCACCATGCAGCACCCAGCTTATGTTTTCCCACAGAGCACTGGACAATTTTCGATAAATGACTACAAGCAGTGTCAATTGTTATTTTTTTTTAATACAAAAATGTTTGCTACACACTCGATTAATTTCATGGATCTCAATTGGTATTGTTCCTGCTATGTTCTCTTGGCAAAACAAAAAAATCGATCGAACCAAATAGCGGCAGCTTTGACAGAAATAAATATATAAATCCCCTTACCAGGGCAAAATTGCCAAGGGTTCATTTTTCTTTGATGAAAGCCCTGAACAATGAAAACTTGGCTGTGTGAGTTGCGGCGTGTTTTTTTTTAGCGCAGCAGATCTCCTTGTCTAGAGCATCTGGCCAGTTTTTGGCTGAGAGTAATCAAAGAATTATCTGTGAGTGTAACAAAAAATAACACGTGTGCACTTTCAGCAGGTGTTACGAGTTCGGTCCTGTGGCAGTAAAATTATTATCATGCGGCTAATGCAGAAACTTTTATAATGGTGGCACACTGGTACACTCCTATTAGCACATTCTGTCCGCAGCTGGAATAAACCTAATCTTTTCATTCATACTGAGCAAATTTGATTTATTCAAAGCCATAGTGATGGGTTTTGGTAGAATTGTTATTGGTGTTATTATCATCCATTCATTAATTAAGTTTTCTTCCATGTTTTATTGAACTAAAGATGATTATCAACTCATTATTATTATTAGAAACAAAAAATTGTTGAGGATAATTAATGAATTGCTGAATTATATCTTAATATAAAGTGTATATTAGAGAAGTGGAGCAGTGGTGTGGTTGTATGGCATACTGCGCTGCGAACCTGGCAACCTAAGTTGGCTTCCTGGCTAAAGTTGATACATGAGGCACCGCGGTGGCGAGATGTTAACTACCTCGCCTGGTATACAGAAGGTCGAGGGTTGAATTCCGACTCTGACGCCTGCTGTGTATTCGGAGTTTGCGTGTTGTTCCCCTGGTCGCGTGGATTTTTCTCCGAGTGCTCCCGATTTTTCCTCCACATTTCGAAACGTGTTCAGAGTATGTTGCCGCTACTAACGTCCACATGATAAACCACTTTGCTGAGCTATCACTTGTGGCCAGGTCGCTTCTGAAAAAGAGCTAATTAGCTCAGTGGGCCTTACCTGGTAAAATAAAAAATAGTTTTAGTTTTGTTTCTAAATGATATCTGAACAATTTCCGGATCTGCACTCCATAAAACCGAACTGTGCCAGCATGGTGAAGTGTGGTCAAACAAACCCCACAAACAACACAATGTGGAAGGGCCTCACACTGCATTGTATTAAAAAGGGGCCGTACATTTGCATACGTGAATAACCATGATGGCATTTCCTGGCTGTAACATTTTTTTTGGGGCAAATACCCACCAGCTCCGACAATCGATTACATCACGCTGTGAATAAATCAAAGAGCAGCTTGACAAATGACAACGTTTACAGTACTTTGCTTCGCATAAGAGGAGACTTGCTTTCCCGGAAATGGATGGTGTGCTTTAGAAGAACCGCAAGCAGTCTGAATCAATGTCACGTTGTTGTTTAACCCAGCACGTCAAATATATATATACACGTTTTGTGCCCGCAGGTTTGGGGCGCACTGCTACACAAACGTAAGTAGTGCAATTAAGATGTTAATGTTATCAGACGGCGTAATTATACTCTGTTCCCTTCGTGTTTACATAGGTGCTACGGTATGCGTATCCATTAGCCACGAGCAAAGGTCAGAGCAATGGAATCACTAGAAGACTGTGGATTAATTACAATGCCACACCTTTAATGGGGTCACACTCTTCAATTAGCAGCCTGTACCTCGACTGATTCCTAAGGGTACCTGTGTATTCACCGATGTAATAGTTCAGCAATGATGCATTCACATGGCAGACAGAGATGGAATGTTAAATGCTATATTCCTGGCCACCAATCTGTGACTTCATTGCTGAATATAGTCAATTTTATCTCACCCCTATCACTGTCCTTTTCAGTATCCAGATCTCATTTGCGGCAGCATACCCTTGACAATAACACTTTATTTCCTGGGAAATCTTTATCTTACCTCGCGAATTGTATGTACAGCACAAAGCAGAATAGGGTCTTAAATCATACCAAGCTGAATAGATGGGAATGCATACTGGAAAATGTTCAAGTTAATTGTACCGTTCATGCATTTTGAAGACGAAAATATGTATTTCTGCTTTCTGAAATGTAAACTGGAATATGGTACAAAAATATAAAAGTATTTAAGAAATGGAAAAATATTGTCGTGTTATTTGTAGTTAAGGTGATAATTGTGAGATAAAAAATATATACGTGAATAAAAAGTGTATTTGAGAGATATTTTTGATAGGATAATATGGTCCTAAACTAACATGCATGCATTTTTACCATTTGTTTTAAGTTTGCAATGCCAGTTTTAGAAAACCTTCAAATAAATAACTTATCATGCATTCGCTCAGTTGCAAAACAACAAATAATTTCTCAGGGATGAAAGAGTATGGGCTTTTCAACATGTTAATAGTTCAGTAATCTACCCTGTGGTGGATGTTATCCAGAGGAAGTCACTCAATTTACACAAGTGCACTCAAACTGCCAAAGGTTCATGACTTTCCTTTCAAAGTGGGCATGTTACCTGCAGCATTTCACATTGCATGATGCTCTGTTTTCTGCACCCATTACTGCCTGCACATATACAATAAAAATCCATCTATTTTTGCTAAAGCAACTGCCTGTCTTCATTTCATGGAGGCAATCTCTAAGCATGAATAAATAAATGCCGGAAATTTACCGTCAAACAAATTTACTTGCACAGTTGGTATTGCATATTCTATACAGTGTATTACACTCGGTTGTTTATATAAACTATACTATTCATCAAGGGACGCCTTGCTGAGTCTCAAGATCCTTTTAAACGTGGGTCTTATTTTTAGATTGAAGAAGGGTTGCCTATATATTGTCGTTTTCCCAAATTGTGTCTCAATTGTGCTTTTGCTTGATGTATCTATGAGATGAAGTTTTCCATTTAGACCTTTCCCAGAGCAGGGAGACCCTTCACGGTAAAGAATGGCCCAATGGTGGAAACATATCACAGAGCTCCTCCAAACGATCCCTTCCCATGACCTCCGGTCATCACAGTGGATGGAGGAACCATCTCATCGGTCCTGCATATGAGAGTCATATTTATTTTCAGAGCAGCAGGCATTTTTTTTGCCAGTTTGAGTGCACAAGCAAACATTTATGTAAATAGTTTTTTTTGTTACACAGTCGGTGGTAACTGGGCAGATTTGTTAAACATGAAAAGTCGTTTGTTCATATTTCATACTGATCTCTTTGTTAATGTTTAACAGGTAGGCTTTCGCGACCAATATTACCAATAAAAATTTTTTTGGGTTAGATCGCGTGCAAATAAATGTGTCATTAAGCCCACCACCACCCAACACAGCCAATTAGTAAGGTTTCTCGTGCACACACAACGTGACAATTCGTTACTAGTACAGTGCACCGGTGTGTTGGAAATTAAATCCACAACGTTTACAATTTGAGTACGAGCTTTCGCCAGTAATTATATGCAACGAGCATCATCAGGCAACAGCCGGATTTGTGGAGAAATCCTCGTGTTTCGTTCTTAAATAAAGGGATAAATGTGATGTCGTCACTTGTGAGCCCATCACGTGTGACGGTTAATTAATATAAATTACAATGGGTATCCATGACCGGTTGGGTTATTCATATGGTATTCAACGTACATTATGCATGCACATTGTTTCTTGGACATGCTGTCGTTTGTATGCACGAAAATCGCAATACCTGCCATTGTTTACTCACACAGTTAATTGGCATCGACGAATGGTGACCTGTTTAGGCACGCAGTTAAACAGTGTACTATTACTTGATAATTCGCTTACAAGCAGCACTCAGCCTGTAACTATCCGAACGGTTAAAATTAATTTTAATTTCTCTCAATTTCGATAGATTATAATCTAGTTAGTCTTGGCCAGTAGTAACGAATCTTGATTTGAAGCTTTCGTGACTGCAGTAATCCATACTCTTTGGGGTCTTTCGGTAAAGTCACGTAGGTAGAAAAATAAAATAAATCACGACGTTTCGGACGCAATGCAAGCGTCCGTCATCAGGCGAAAGAAAAAAAGAAAAAGAAAAACACATTTTTTGCCTGATGTCCGAAACGTCGTGATCTATTATTTTTCTACCTACGTGACATTACCGAAAGACCCAAATAGTATAGTAACCATATTCTTGGTTCTTTCGGTAAAGTCACGTAGAAGGGAAATAATAAAATAATAAAAATATAAAACTAAATCTATTTTTATTATTCCCTGGAGTCACGAAAGCTTTACATCAAAGTATAGTGACCAGTTTTGCAAAGAACTTCAACGTAAAAATCAATTGAGTGTCCTTGTTGGCACGCGTGTTCTGCCACTGCCAACTGTTGTATTTGGGAGTGTTTCATGTTCCTTTGGTGTCCTGTACTCGAACCGCGAAATTGGCGTGTTCTGTTTACGTGACAAACCTTACGAATTGGCTGTGTTGGGTGGTGGCGGATTTAACGACTCTTCATTGATATGTACTTCTATTGCTGAATAGAAAACATACGTTAACATATTTTTCTCTGTATTCAAATCCAATGAAACTCTGATTTAAAAAAAATTGTAATTATTTTGCATTATCTTTTCAGAGCGTCAATTTGAGCATACATCTGTCAATTTGATACACATCATACACTGATTTATTTCAAATAATGCATTTAAATTTATCTGATTTCCTCACCTCCTGAACTACATTCTTCATGCTAACTGTCTTGTTTTTCATGATAGTGTCATCACCGTCGCCCTTTGTTTCATAATCACGTATGTATGTTGAACTTCTTTCACACCGTACATAGCCAACTGTGCTCATCGTAGAACATAAGCAAGTGCAACTTGCATCGCAAACGCCATGCGAGCACATCCTGTGCTGCATTTTCTGAGGACATATGCCGCTTTGGTTTTTGGGGTCTGCCCGTGAAATACAGTCAGTGTAATTTACAATTTCTCTGTTTCGGTGGCTCTATGTTTATTTTCTGCACTCCTTTTTCTTAAAGGTGTTCATTATCTTACGTCCCTGCCGGGCTGCAAACCCTAATATTTCTTCTACCTCATTCCTCATTGCAATACAGTATACCAATCATCCTCTCATCTCAGCACCCATTACCTGCCTTTGCACCGAAGTCACCCATCATGATTTTGTAGTGTGTTTTTCCACATTCATCATTTGTGTTCTTTGGGTCTTTCGATAAAGTCAAGTAGATAGGTTCAAAGAAAATATCAAAAACTACGACGTTTCGATCGCAACACAAGCGGTCGTCGTCAGGCAAAGGAGTTAAGCCTCTGAAGGCGACATGTTTATCACGGTTTGGGGATGGCGTGGCCCAAGTGTGTCGCTGGCAACCAGGGTCATGGGCAGTGCACCACTGCCAATGCAGCAACAATGACAATGCCGCATCACTGCCACTGCAGCAACTGTGTTAATGTGAACATCAACATTGGCAATGCCACACCACTGCCACTGCAGCAGCTGTGTTAATGTGAGAGAGTAGCATGTGAATGTAAGATCGCAGAGCCACATACACATCGGCGCACGAGGTGGCTGAGAAATTTTACCTGTTAATGTAAAATCAGAGAGCCGAAAAAAACAACTAACATCGGAAGGTAGGATGGAAACATCACAGCCAGTTATGACTTAAACTGGTTAATAACGTCCTTACAATGATTGCTCAGTTTGTACCCATCTTCTCGGTAGAAATTGTGTCTGTGTCTATATATATATGGATGGCTTCATGAACGAATCTTTGTTGATAGCCATTGGGCTTGCAAAGTGCCTTCGCCTTAGAGAAATAAATTTCGTGCGAGACAACCACATTAAGATGTTTCCATCTTGTCACCTTCCGATGTTAGTTTTATTTTATTTTACTAATTTCTCCAGGGCTCCGATTTCACATTAACGTAACCATCTCCACTTGTGCTGGCCCCAGAGCTCTTGTGCCCCACGCAACACACAAGTTGACACTTGGGCTAGGCCCATCTTAAACCTCTAAAAACAGCTTGCCTTTGGGAGCTTTCCCCCCTCCTTTATCCACCTGAAGACGATCGCTTGTGTTGTGATCGAAACGTCGTGGTTCTTTGTTTATTTTATTTTTAATTTTGAACCTATCTACGTGACTTTATCGAAAGACCCAAATAATATGAATGCCTGCAGTCACGAAAGCTTTAAGTCAAGATGTATCTGTATATGGCTCGTTATGAAAGCTGAGATTTTACTGTTTGTAACTTATAGATTGATTTCTCACTGTTCTGTCTCCATTGAATGGTGGGTTAGTTTGTCATATGCAGCGATTAACTTCAGCCGGAAACAGTCTGGAACGCTGTGGCAGCAATTATTTTGGCACACCACATCCATCTCGCCTTGTTTTGTCCTCATGATTCTGCGGTGGTGCGTGGGTGTGGTGGTCCGTGTGTGTGTGTACGTGCGGTGATGTGCGTGTGTATACATGTGGTGGTATGTGTGTTGGAGCGGTAGTGTAGCGATTAGGTCGTCTCAACCTTAAATGAGTACCTGGTGCGGTGTGTAAACATCGCCACTGGGGAGACAAAGGCGGTCGGGCGTGGCGCTGGCCACCCACCCCCTCGTTCGTGTACCGTTCCGGCCTTCATAGGTGCTCGCTAACAGCACTTGCCCCTACAGTCTGTTAAGGCTATACGGGGGGTCTTTGTCTTTGTAGCGATTATCGCGCAGCACTACCAACCCAGCGACCCGAGTTAGATTCCCGCTCATGGCCAACACCAGTGACGATTATCTGAACCGGTGCTGGGCCTCCCCTAGGTCGACTCAGCCTCAAATGAGTGTGTAAACATCGCTACTGGGGATACAAAGGGTTTCGTGTTGGTGACCCACCCCCTCGTGTGCCGTACCGACCTTCATAGGTGCTCGCTCACAGCACTTGCCCCAACAGTCTGTTAAGGTGATGTGGGGGATCTTTGTGTGTGTTGGAGAGTTGTAATCACCAGCGAAACGTCGTACTCAAACTGTAATTGTTGTGGGTTTACTCTCCAACACACCGATGTGCTGAAGTAGTCACTAATTTGATCGTTATGATTACATGACAAACCTTACCGATTGGCTGTGTCAGGTGGTGGTGGTGGTGGGTTGACGACGACGACACATGAATATTTACGCAATCTAACCCATAAAACCTGAAATAAATACATCATCTTCTTGGTTCTTTCGGTAAAGTCACGTAGAAGGGAAGTAATAAAATAATAAAAATAAAACAAAATAAAACAATTCTCACGACGTTTCGGCCACAACGCAAGCAGCCGTCCTCAGGTGAAAACCAGGTCCGTCGAGGCGACAGAGTCTGAATGAAACAGCACACGAGCTTGGAGCATATATATAAGCTGGGCGCATTGACAAAGGAATTTGCATATCAAAAGGAATTTAGCATATTTATGGGAAATGCAGGAATGTGATTAGTACTGCATATGCATGTGCATTATGCAGGATTAACAGCATCAAAGGGAGCTGCAGTTACTGCTGCTGCTGCAGTTACTGCTGCTGCTGCAGTTTCTGCTGCTGCTGCAGTTGCTGCTGCTGCAGTTGCTGCTGCTGCTGCAGTTGCTGCTGCTGCTGAACTTGCTGCTGCTGCAGTTGCTGCCTTATCCATTTTAATATAACACTATGTATTATTCTACCCACCCTAATGTGTATCACACTGCTATATGTTTACTATACAATTACGACACCATACATTACTCTGGCAGACCTGAAACACGGTAGGACAAACACCTCAGCCGTGGCAGATCACTGTTACAATTCAGTGGGCTCACATGACATTGACTTCTCCAAGACAGAGGTTCTCTGCAAGCCATCTGGCTATCATGAGAGATTCGTTCATGAGGCGATCCACATATACAAACACAGAGACAATTTCAACCGAGAAGATGGATTCTGGCTTAGCAATCATTGGAAGGACGTAATAAACCATTTCGGATCTTAACTGATTGTGTTCACGTTTACGGTGACTTTCAGATCGCGTTCCACTCACTGGCATGGTGCAGTGTGCAGAGTAATGTATGGTGTCGTAATTGTATAGTAAACATATAGCAGTGTGATACACATTAGGGTGGGTAGAATAATACATGGTGTTATATTAAAATGGATAAGGCAGCAACTGCAGCAGCAGCAAGTGCAGCAGCAGCAGCAACTGCAGCAGCAGCAGCAACTGCAGCAGCAGCAGCAACTGCAGCAGCAGCAGAAACTGCAGCAGCAGCAGTAACTGCAGCAGCAGCAGTAACTGCAGCTCCCTTTGATGCTGTTAATCCTGCATAATGCACATGCATATGCAGTACTAATCACATTCCTGCATTTCCCATAAATATGCTAAATTCCTTTTGCTATGCAAATTCCTTTGTCTATGCGCCCAGCTTATATATATGCTCCAAGCTCGTGTGCTGTTTCATTCAGACTCTGTCGCCTCGACGGACCTGGTTTTCACCTGAGGACGGCTGCTTGCGTTGTGGCCGAAACGTCGTGAGAATTGTTTTATTATGTTTTATTTTTATTATTTTATTACTTCCCTTCTACGTGACTTTACCGAAAGAACCAAGAAGATGAATCCCTGCAGTCACGAAAGCTTTAAATCGAAATAAATACATCAGTTATTAAATCTATTAAATGATCTCACCGCCTAGTCTCGTCACTTTATCTCTCATCTCTGTATCTCATCACTTTCTCTCTCATCATTGTATCTCATCACTTTCTCTCTCACTCTCTCCCTCGATGCAGTCGTGTCGAGTTCCAGATGCAATTCGCAGATAGCCAAAATCGCGGAAAGACAGTTCGCGAATAACGAGGGAATATCGTTTAGATGATTTTCAGATCAATCACATTTTCTTCCAGTCACATAAGCTACCTAATGTGTTCAGCTACTTAGCTGTTCAGTTGAATGTAAGCTTTACTTCATATCACGCTGTTCAAAACCCCTTGCATATGTAGTGGTGTCAACTACTCGCTGTTCGCAAACTGTGACAGCAGATCGTAAACAAGGTTTTCCCACTCAATCAAACGGTCAGGGTCAAATGGGGTGAGGTAGGATCCAAACTCAGATTGGGAAGGAACAATCAGAGGGTCCCACAAGGTGGCCGGGGATTGGACAACCCGGCCACGAACAGGTATAAAAGCCAGAGCGCTGAGAGCTCTTGGCTAGTTCTGCTACACGAAGACCCAAGTCGGCCGAAGACGTCTAGGACCCTGGACCAAGCCCTCCAGCCCTTATCAGGGCTCGGGCTCAGAGTAACCAGTGGTCGGGGAGAGATCCCCTAGGTCCAGCCAGAGGACGCTGGGAGAGCAGGGAGATTAGACAGCCTGCAAGGTCCGGAGGCTTGTGCCTTCTGAGGGTAACGGGTGAGGGGACCATATACCCCTTAGTGTGATAGGGACTGTGTGTTAAGATAATAAACACTGTGTGCCATAAAGAAGTCCAGAAGTCCGTCCTTACAACACTACACATATGTTCTCCCCTGTGCATTTTAATCCTATAGAGAAATCGACATTGAAAGTTTCTTTACAATAGCGGCAACGACTTTAGCTGAGACCTTCAGCTTACCTCAAATTATCTATTACGCCTCCTCTTTTACTGGCACTCCATTGAGTATTCAAATCGCAGTGTCAGGCTTGATACCAATCTAACACCCGTTAACCACTGAAAATTTTTGTCATTAAAAAAATAATTGTTTTCATACATTTCTAAACAGCGAACTTTTTAAGGGCACTATATTTATCATGCAAGCCGAGCAGTGTAGAAACACTAATTGTGTCTGAGTTGAATCGTTGTGTCCTGGAGCACTGTTACGTTTTAATTTCTACACAAATGTAACTTTTCATGAATTAGGCAATTTTAACTCGCATTAGATCACTTGTATATAAAGTTTACGTGAGTGTTTTTTACTAGTTTTTTTTTATTACATAGCAACTTGTCTGCGCTCAGCAGATGGCTGTGCTAAAAACAATAATATGGTGTTCATATTTTTCAAAATAAAATGTTAACTTTATTTGCTTTGGTATAAAGCACCGCTCCAAATGTAATTGAATCATTACAATAACATAATCCTCTATTTGATAATTTGCTCTTCCAAACCTCCACTAATTCCCCCCCCCCCCACCTTATGGACCAATAAACTGCATCTTTCTCACAACTACATAATACATGTTTTAAAGTCAGAAAATCTCTTTAACAAACCATTCACGGCTGGAGTTGGAGAATATGTATTTCATCATTATAATTACTTTGGATAGCAAGTCAAAGTTATAAGAATAGGTTTTACCGTTTCTGGCAATAAAACAGGTGTTAAGATGTTAAAACACCAAACTGAAACCTTTTGCAAGGAATCATGTCTGCATTGACCACATATACTTGTGGTGAACATGCAAATAAAAAAAAACATGCTCTGGTAGTATGTGCATTGTTCCTGAAACTGATTGGTCCACACCAGAGACAGCTTTCTTTAGAGCCTAGTCTCAAACAGTGTTAGACTAGAGGTAACAAAACTATTCTTATATCTTGACACTGGTAAGCGAGGTCCAATGAAGCAAGTCAAAGTGTTTGCCTGTTCCCATAAGGTGGTGCTCAGCTCCTGTTGCAGTGCATTGCCACCCCTGGGGCAAATTCCACATTTTCATGGCTCAGGCAAGTCTGTCCATAAGAAAGTAGTGTTGACCATAAAGAGGATGAACCTGAGTCAATCATTGCTGGGAATTAAATTCTAGGTCTCCCTTGAAAATGAGACTTCTGGTCTCAATGGAATCTAAAACAATAAAATACGATCATTTGAAGCCAATTGACTGCTTCGTACAGCAGTCAACTGACTGCTGTATGAATACCTCCTTTGTCAGTCATACAGGCAGTTTGACCATGCTTCAACACACTGATCAGGACCAGTGCAGATATCACTTGCCGCTGACGTTAGTTTTGGCCAGGAATGAAACTTGGGTCGTTGGTTTCAGGGCGCAATGTGCTAACTGCTACAACACTCAGCTGCTTGAGTTTAGGTATATCATACTGTAGTGATATTTTAGGATGGTTTATTGGATCAAGTTCTGAGAACTGGATGCCACGTCAAGATGAAATACCCCGAAGGCTACTAAGGTTGATTGTAATATTCCATACACTCTTGGGAGTCACTATCTCAACAAGTATGTGCATTTATAAATAAGGAAAAATTATTTTTTCATAGAATATAGATTACAGCAACCTGTCTCTGTGCCCGACTTGAATTACCAGTCACTCGGTGATGCCTTTTTTTATAGACCCGCTTAAATAAAATATGTTATGGTCTTCTAAAATTCTAAAACTGAAAAAATGCTATTCCTGTACTTGTGACATTATCCGCTACTGCCCTTAAGAATTTTTTGAAAAGGAGTCACACATGAAGTGATGTCTGCCTATAACAGTGAAAGATACGAGTATTAGCGAAGTTCAAGGTGATACGATCATTTAGTTAATCAGAATTATCTCTAAACTGGAATTTTTCACTGCCCATGAAAATGCCATCAGATAAATCATATAGGCCAAACGTAGCAAAAGCAGAAACTTTCACCCATATACTCTTAGGTTTTTTCGGTAAACATTAATAAAAGTAAAATAAAAATTACGACGTTTCGGAGGCAACACAAGCTTCCGTCTTCAGGTGGAACCGTCACAGCACGACAGCTGTATCAAGTGAGAGAAATTCCAAGAAAACAGTCCTTGTGTATATACTGGTTGAGGGTGGGAGGAGCCAAGGTAGGCCCGTGTCACCCATATACTCGTTATGCTGATGTAATGATAGGGTGACACCTGTTGGCCGGGAATGGTAACTACGGTCATAGCTGCATTACATAATGCCTTATTATAAGGGGGCGTATCTGGGGTTAAGGTGAAAGGCTTAGTCAGTCGAGAAGCTCCGGGAACTAGCACTAAGGTTCTGGAAAGGAGGCGTTGCCAGAGGTGGAGATTGGCCACACCGAGACAGATATAAGGGGGACCGAACCAGAGGTTCGTGGCTATTACAGGTCCTGGGTCCGGGCTGCGTCGCTGCTCGTTGTCATCTCTTTGTGTCCGATCACGTGGCTGATCTTCTAGAAGACTCTCTCCATCGCCATCGCTGCGCTGGTCGAACAGCTTGCGTAGCGAAGCCGGAGATGGGGCTACGTGTTAGGATCGCCTATGTGTAGCTGCGTTACACAGTGTAACGCCCAGTGTGCTTTTAATAAATAACATGTCTCGGAAGTCGCTCACTACACTTGTATAGCATAATAAATATACAAATAAAATGGTATGTGCTTTGAGTTGGGATCGTGTAGGTACATCATAAATGCATGTACAAGCGAATTAAAAATAAATCCAATTTCAATGCAACATTTAATGTTCTTCACTGACACTTGTAATTTAGTGCCATGTTTCAAAGAGAAGAAATCCGAATTGAAAACTGTACGCATACAAGGGTAACATTTACACAGTGCATATTGTCCGTCTGGTAAATGTCATTCTATAACACCCTTGCCACATGCTGAGAGCGTTGCCACGTGAGATTGTATGTGTAACATCCATCTTTACGCCTCTGCTCATGCATTTGCATAGGTGTTCAGCGGGTGCGATACATTAATTCACAAGAATGCCCATAGGCAATGCGACACGTATCACCGCCGGGCTCTCTGCTTGCGAGCATTAATGTGCCGCTGCATCCCAGCGTCACCTGCACAGATTTATTCTCCGCTTTGTTTCGCAGTAAATCGTTAAGCAATTGCCCCCATGAATGTTTGGTACATGCATCTGGTTCAGGTCATAGTCTTTTGTTGCGAATTTAGAATTAAAGTGCAAATGTACTGCATTGTAAGCATATCACGTTTAATAATATTGACAAGTAAAGCCCAATATTACTTTTGCAACAACAAAACTTAAACATATCAATGCACATTTTGGCATTCTCACCAACCCATTACAGACACTTAGTGTCTCTAATCTCATATACAAGCTGTGGCTTGACAGTGCTTGGGTAGGTGACCACCGTGTGTACAAGACTGGCGTTTCTTCCGTTTGCCGAACGAATGTATTATAAGGTCGCATTCGTTAAACGCAAAGTGCTTGCCAGAACTGAACCACAATACCTTGTTGATCTCGTCAAGGAGCATACACCATCACGCGAACTCTTGTTATCCTCGCAGCAGCGGCTGTTGGCTAGCCATTAAACACAGACAGTCACCGTATTGTGAGCTTTCAGATGCACTTATGCGGCCGTCTGGAAAAATCTTCCTTTCAATTTTAGGAAGCGACAGGGGGAAATTCCCTTTTAAATCTAGGTTGAAAATCCATTTCTTTAGAAGTTGTTTTTGTGTTTGTTGTCCTTCCCACACGCCTCCGAATAGCATGCTTGGCTATGCACGGTGCGAAAGAAGTTCAACATATATGTGTTGTGAGCATTGCGGCAAAATCTATTGCTGTTCTGCACTCCTGCCTTCACTAACATGCACTGACCATATTCTTAGGTTTTTTCGGTAAAGTCACGTAGGTAAAAAAATATATATTTATTATTATATATACGGGGTGGTATTTCTTGTGATCTCTCATTTACTTGACACAGCTGTCGTGGCTGTGACGGTTCCAACCTGAAGACGGAGGCTTGTGTTGCTTCCGAAACGTCGTGATTTTTAATTTTTATTTTTTTTATTTTACTTTTATTAATTTAAATTTTTACCTACGTGACTTTACCGGAAAAAACCGAAGAATATGAATCATTGCAGTCACGAAAGCTTCAAATCTAGAATTAATGCACTGACCAGCACAGTGAAGTATATTTTTCATCCCACAGTAGATTGACACTAAAGCAGGATGGACATGTGCAGCGTATATATTCGTTGACTTGCTCATGGCAATATTAGAGACTGAAGCAGTGCTTCATTCCCAGCACACAAAAAATGTTTCCATCTCAGGAAAACGTTATTATATCAATAAACATTTACGCGCAGATAAACGCCAGATGACTCGGCAACAGCTGTAAGCATTGGAATATATTTTATCGCAGAGAATGATGATAGTAATTTTTCTCCAGCTCCTGTTGCTGTCCCATGGGCTGTCATGGGGCATGGTACTTAAGTAATTTGTCAGTCAAGGTACCTTCTTGGCAACAATTATTAGTTCTCAATTGTAGAATGTTCTTTTTGACCCCACTGTTCCTCTGGAATCAAAGCCTGTGTAAAGGCTGCTGCAAATGTTATTCATGTGTAAATGAGCGTGGCATTTCCTGAAAGGCCACCGTACACTTTCGTGTTGCTTGCTGCAGATAAGTAAACATGGGAGGCTTCATTAATACTTCACGAGCTTCAGTGACAGCCAATATTATAGTTTTTAAACGTAATATTTATATTTTCAATTAATAAAACATATAAAACCAGAATCAGTATTCAAATGGTCGCCGTGCTTGGCACAGACATGTGGATCTGGAGAAGAATCTGTGTTTTAAGGCAGCAGAAAAAAAGAAGCGGATAAGAAAGAGAGAAAATAATAAAGAGATAGTGGGGAAAATTCAAGAGACAGTGATGGGCAGCAATTATACGATGGGATAAGGTCATCAAGTTATCAGCAGACCAACAAACTAAACTATTAAAAACACATTTTTATTTTACCAGGTAATGCCCACTGAGCTGTATAGCTCTTTTTTGGAAGCGACCGGCCACAAGTGATAGCTCAACGAAGTGGTTTATCACGTGGAAATTTATTGCAGCCAAATGCTCTGAACGCGTGTTGATTATAAATGTTGATGGAAACCCTAGAGGGCCCGGGGCATCACGGTGGACCCGGGGGAGAGCATACAAACTCCAAATATGCAGGTGTCAGTGTCGAGATCGAACCCACGACCTCCTGACATACCAGGCGAGGTAGTCAACATCTCGCCAAAAGAGGAACATACCTCCCTATGGACAGCCAGCAAGTCGTACGAGAGAGCCCCAAGCGATGTGAGTGTGCGGATACCTCGTCCATCAGATCCAAGACAATGTTCTGAAAGTGGGTAGACCGTGAGTTTTCCAGGATCTCATTTGTAAATTGTCTTTCCGACAGACCTGTTCTTCACCTGAGGACGGCTGCTTGCGTTGTGGCCGAAACGTCGTGAGAATTGTATTTTATTATGTTTTATTTTTATTATTTCCCTTCTACGTGACTTTACCGAAACAACCAAGAAGATGAATCCCTGCAGTCACGAAAGCTTTAAATCGAAAAATGCCTAAAGGGTTTAAAGACAAATTTACATTGGCAAAGCACCCTGGGAATTCAAAATCGTTTGTGGCCAAATATCCGTTTGGCCGCGTGTTAATAGAGGGGGACGGATGTCCAAAATAAGTATTGAGATTGTGGGTAACTTTTGGGTGGTGACAAAAGGTAGGAAAACAGGTCCGTCTTTGTAACCCGGTTCAGGTAGTGAGGGCTCTGTCGTGAGATGTATCTCGCTGTGCAGTGGGCATGTGCGTGATATGAACCGCGATACAGTGAAACCGACACAGATGTTGGCGTGGATAAACAAAATACCATTATAAAAAAAAGTTGAACGTGGAATCCCAAATCCAGTATCAGTTTCCCTCTTCCAGGAGAGACAATGTAGAGTATTTTCGCAATTGAACTTGCCTGTCCTCTATTTATTTAGAATAGTGGTTTGCCGTAATTATCTAAACATCCGAGACTGTGGGAGGAGACAAAGGGTTAGAGACCATTGAACGGAAACACAGAGATCCTTTCAAGTCCTTACAAGCACTGCTAATTTGTAAGTGTTTGAAAAAAATGTGTCTGGGTATTTGAAATGTATCTTCATCTCAGAAGGAACCAGGGTACCCATTTCCGAGAAGAGATCCCCAATGTACTTAATCCCTTGAGTGCACCAGTCACTCCATCTCAGGCCGCACTTGCACATCCTAATCAGAGGGATTCCTTCGCCAATGCTCACTGTTAGGTAAACAAGAAATGCATACTAACTCCCTGGTAGATTTAATGAGACATTGCATGTACAAAAGCTTTCAGTCTTATCTAGACCATTGCTCAATAGAACTCAATGCACTGGCGGGGCCATTGGTGGGAAGTGGGGTGGCACGTGCTCCCCCCCCCCCCCCCCCCAATGATCCGATCTAAATCCCTAATTTCGTTCGGATCATTTTGGTGTATTAGTAATACATCGGCATTTTGCGACAACCACTGCCACTGTGTAACATACTATTACGTGCCAGGGACTCTATGAGATGATAGGACAGCAGTCTGAGTCCATAATTGGCAAAAAGTAACAAGAAAAGCAGTTATAAGTGACTCACAGAATTATGTGCAGTTGCGTATACAGTCCACGACTTCCCTGAAGGCAAACCTTCAGCGAGCGCGATGCTGATCCCACAAGGTTCAAATTCGACCCTCGATCGATGGCTGCAGCCATCGCCGCACACGCGTCGAATAAAAAGCAAGGGACAAGTCCTTACTTATGAACAACTCCTATCATTTTTCATTGCTGGAGAGGTTGCCCCCCGCTACCCGAAAATCCTGGCTCCGCCATTGACTCAATGTACGGCCATTTTGTCTTTTAGACCACGGCTTAAAGAGTTGTAATAAAATGCGTCCCTTTCAATAGGCAGCAGTGGAATAACGACACAATAAAATAGTAGAATAACATTTCAAACAAAAAAACACGTGTCAGAACCATTCATGTTCTAAAAATGTAACAACTGACCCAAACTACAGAAAAAAGTATACATAGCTGATTCATCGTTCATAAATATCTGATCATACATTTATACAGATATTTATAATGTCCAGTCATAGTGAGTATTTGTTATTATTCTTACATATGCTTTGTTTAGAATTCTTAAGAGGACCGAAAAGGATATGTCAGTACATCTTGGATAGTTTGTTTGCTTAAAGACAACTGTACTTAAATTGTGTGGTGTTTTCAGTACAATATGACTCACAATGTAGAACATATAGACAGGAACATCTCTGTGAAAGAAGATAAATGATATTTCGCTGGACAAGCCATACAAGAAGCTTGCAGCATTTGTAACATTTAATAATGTCTTGTAGTTATCAATCACAAATATAACCCAAATATTTACTGCATGTGACGCAATTCAAATTATTGTACGCAAATAATGAGATGTTTGTTTAAGTATTACATACCCCGGGCCATATATAGATTTATAAATTAAATCCATAAATCGTGTGCATAATCTTTTTGACATTTCCCAATTATGGAATATAATACCAAGAAAGTGATTAGGTTGATGGAGGCATTTAGGTTGTGACCGTTCGAGCCAGAGCATGCAGAAAAGTCTCAGCAGAGCACAGGTAGCTTTTCCTCTCATTAAATTCAAATCATCATTGACCAGCACAGTGTACCCCCAAAGGTCAGTCTGCCAGTTTCAATTAAGTCGCAATTATACTGATGCCTGAAGAAAGCAATAGGTGTAATATCGCTAATGTTGCTCCAAGCTTTGTGGAGAAAAATAACAAATGACCGCGATCCTGCATCATTATTTATGGCACTATTGGCTGTGTGTTTCAGGACCCGAGAACCTTGGTTTTGCACATCTCTGAGTAATAGAAACCATTGTGATCTATAAATTAGCCATTGTGATGACGATGTATTGACTGATAATCGCCATTGAAAATATTTGTAGACAAACAAATAAATGTGATAAATACTGTAAATGCAGGTTATGTTCACAAGTTGCTGTCAGTCAGATTCAGCAGTTTTTTAAATATATTTTTTGCTGTGCAACATTGCTAATTTAAAATACGAATTCATTGTAATCTCATTGCATACTGGTGGGTTTAAATGTATCTTGAGGTTCATTGTGGGGTCATACCCAACATAATAAGAAATAAACACCAAAATTGACTAGAGGGCAAATTGGACTAATGTACCATTTGAGCATATTGAGCAAAGAAGTTTCGAATTATTGGTATGAGCCCCGAGGAGGACAAATATAATATTTAATGTCTCTCCTTCCCATATATGAGGTCCCTGTGCATGAAGTTTATTGATTGACTGCAATTACAGTTACACACATATAGGGATGCCGCTGTGCCTTCATGATTAGCACCACAAGACTTACAATCTATAGGCCAATCTAAGAGGTCATCAGTTTGATGCAATCTACAGCTACCAGCGCAGCAGTTGAAACACTGGGCGAGTTGCTGAAATCGCCCCCCCCCCCCACCTCCACCTCTGTCCACCCAGCAATATAACAAGGTACATGACAGTCGATCGGAAAGGTCACATGCGGTGCAGTTAAGTGTCGGTACTCACACATCTGGAAAATATAGAAGAGTAGGCCAAATACCCTCGACAGAACCTCTCTCGTGCTCCCTCTAGTGAGGCCCCTTCCACCATCATTGGCGTGAGCAATAAACTCCAGATGCGAATTTGTTTTCCCTTTACAAATATAGAGGTCAAAGGTTGTTCTTGGCATTTCAGTCATATGCAGCTCAGGGTATACATTTGCTTGAGTGGTTGTTACGCATACATCTTTTTTTTTCACTTTAACATCTCATCGTTTTGAGTTCACAATTTGAACTGTTGAGCATCTGTACAAGATTACGGTTATACCATGAACAATCACGGCACTCGTTCTGGGCGGTTAAATGGTCAGGGCGGATATGCGACAGATGGATATCATAGTTCACTTTAACATCTCATCGTTTTGAGTTCACAAAGGAGACTATTGTGCTTTGACGTCAGCTCGTGTGCAAGGTACTGGGTGTGCTATGAACATCGCAGGATCGTTAGGGACGGTGCTGGCATCTGGCCGTGGATTGACCGTGACTGATCGTGGTGATAGCTTGGAGTTATTAAATGAAGTGCATTTTAAATTACCACTTTCTCTTTTCAAATTGATGCCTATACAGCACAATGTCCAATATGCGACCAACTGGGACTGAGGAATAGGCGGATATGTGATGATATTGGAGATGTAAACAGCTATAGAAAATCACCGTTAAACCACCGTGGCAAATATGTTACTGGACTAAAATATTGAGCAAACTGCTTTCATAATGGATATTTGTTTTTATTGTGCTTTAGAAGTAAGCGAATGTACGCAACAATTTGAACTGTTGAGCATCTGTACAAGATTACGGTTACACCATGAACAATCACGGCACTCGTTCTGGGTGGTTAAATGGCCAGGGCGGATATGCGACAGATGGATATTATAGTTCGAAAACATGTACATTAGGAATGTGAAATGTCCACAACTGGCTTGGGGGTTATAGGCAGAAGATGAGCAATGCCAGATGGCCATTTAAGTGGAACATTGCTTTGACTTTTGGCATAATAAAAATAATATACATTTATATAAAAAATAGACGGATGCAGCCACGCCATTGATCGGGCATGCAACTGCTGGCGGAGGGGGCTCCGCTTAATGGAGCTCGAGAAAGCTATCGAGAGCTCGTCTAGATTGTATTTTGGTCTACTCTTCCATCCATGAAAGACGTCTTAGAAGTGGTGGGAGCACCCACACTTAACCCCACGACACGTGAACTGCTGATGGACTAATCTTGACCTACCCATATCCGCTCGGTGGACAGAGTCCTACCTTGATGTCATGAACCACAATACGTTGCTGATTTCGTTATAGACCATCATGCAAACTCCGGTCATCCTCGTAGTGGCTTTTGGCTAACCGTCGAACAAAGACGGGTGCTGCATCACGCGGTTTCAGATGTCCTTCTGCGGCTGTCTGGAATGCTCTTCCTTCTGATATTAGGAAGCTACTGGAATTATGCAACTTTTAAATCGAGATTGAAAACTAATTTCATAAAAACTGCTTTTTGTGTTTAGTTTGTTGTCCTTCCCCCACACTTCCAATTGGCACGGTTGCCTACGCAAGGTCCGAAATAAGTTCAACAGACATGTAAATACTAACTATACGCTGCTTTTTTTGCAACCCTGTTGCATTGTCAATATATGATAAGGAAAAATGTATAAAATACTTTCAAGTTTAATTTGTGTTTTAAACAGTGACTGCAGTTTGTTAATAAAAAATACAGATTAATAGGTTATTGGGGATTTTTTTATTTGGTATTTCCATATGCAACTCAACAATAGGCATTATTTAAAATTGAAATTGAAGTTCAGGAACCGGATTGCTTGCACAGCTAGATCTTGATTATTCAATGCTTTCCAATCCGTTATGTATATGTTTAATCACAAAGAAGTGTAATTATAAACTTTGGCATGGGCTGCATTTCATTACCACTGTTTGTCCTGATATGAATTTGTATTGCTCTGGCATTGTAATGATAATCAACATATTTCATTACTTCAAATTTGTGCTGCCAAATAAATGCCAGTTTTAAACTTGGCACCAAAGTTAAAGAACAGCTTACCCAGAAATATGATTACCATAATACACCATTAATGCACCGATCATTTATCAAATTACCACTATATTAAAGATAGCATACGATTAATCAATTAAATGAACTGGGATAAAACTGCAGTATATACCGTACAGTAGTTTTTTCTCTCCTTTGTTGCATATATAGTGTTTCATGTATTATTTTAACTGCGTATTTGTTCCGCAATCACTTCATTATTCAGCAATTATCAGTAATACCCCAATATGTATGACCACGAATATCGTAACGACGTAAATTAAAGCAATTTCACAGGTTAGCTGGAGGCGAAGGCTGAGGTGACGGGACATGAGAAGGGACGGATGAAGCTGTCAGCGACGTCGGTGTGGCTTGAGGCGACACCAATCTGGTCGCGGTATTAATCATTATAATCTGACGTACGTATGTGTGTTGAGCGTCTTTCGCACTCACGTAGCCAACGGTGCTAGTCGGAGGTGCAGCAACGACGTTTTTGCGAAATTACATAAAAGGGGGTGACGTAAATCGGCGTATTACTGTAGCCCATTTTTTTCTCGCACATCGAGGTCTACTGCCATGTGAGGTGTGGTATGAACAGTATTTGTAGTTAATAACCTATACGCCGAGATTCAGTTTAATACAGATGCAGCACAAATGCAGCTATTTCATTTTGAGTACAAATATTTACAACAGCAACAGTAATAGGAGTACATATCATCATAATATTTTTTTTCCACCAGTGCTCACGGTTTTAACAAGACAATTTGCATACAACGGTGTCTTGGGTACATTGAAGACAACATGCACACCGTGCACCTGGAGACAGCATGTAACGTGATTATGAATGTTTCAGAAAAAAAGTTACATTTTGCACATATATGTAAGTCTCGGTTGCTAAGATTGAGGAGGCACCTATTATAAATTCAAACTTTATAAATGAAATCAAATTGGAAGCTGATAAAATTACAACATAATAGAAACATGTTTAAATGCACAATACAGAAAGCCACCTGTAATTTGAGACATATCAGGATTTGAAGCACAGTTCTCACCATTTAAATATGTTTCAAAGAGACACATCACCTGCTCTTAATTCGATAGTTTTGTTATGTAAATGTGCAACTCTGAAATTGCTTGCTCACAACACTGCTGGCAGGTGCGCCTCAACTACATATATCACTACATAGCCCAACTCTGGCCAGATGTATTGCAAGAGGCTGGAGTACCCACACGAAATAAGGAGATAAAATGTTCAGAAAACTATGCTAGAAAAGATCGATAATATAATCTTAATTTTGGAGCTTTCGTGACTGCAGGAATTATGCTTTGGTTCTTTCGGTAAAGTCACGTATAAATATAAAATAGCATACGACGTTTCGATTGCAACACAAGCAATCATCATCAGGTATAAATGAAATAGCAACAAAAAATGTAACCAGAAAACTATAGACAGACATATAAGCAGACAGACATCACCAAGATACATAGATACATAGACAGAGTACCTGTATTACTCTCTCTATGTATCTTGGTGATATCTGTCTGCTTATATGTCTGTCTAAAGTTTTCTGGTTAGATTTTTTTGTTTCCATTTCATTTATACCTGATGATGATTGCTTGTGTTGCAATCGAAACGTCGTATGCTATTATTTAATTTATTATTATATCTTTATACGTGACTGTACCGAAAGAACCAAAGAATCGATAATATAGTGTATTATCCTCTTCTAGATTTGAAGCTTTCGTGACTGCAAGGATTCATATTCTTAGGTTTTTTCGGTAAAGTCACGTAGGTAAAACATTAAAATTAATAAAAGTAAAATAAAATAAAAATCACGACGTTTCGGAAGCTTGTGTTGCTTCCGAAACGTCGTGATTTTTATTTTATTTTTATTAATTTTAATGTTTTACCTACGTGACTTTACCGAAAAAACCTAAGAATATGTATTATACTCCTTAGAATGTGGCTCTTACAGTTGACAGTTGCTGACTGACTCACGTATGTACGTCGCTATGTTCGCGCACGGGTTAATTCCTACCAAAGAGTGACTAATAACCCAATAAACTCAGAGCATATGGGACGCGACAGCCATGGGCACAGAATTAATTTCTCGTGCTTCCCCTAAGCTACATTAGAACCAGTGGAAATGCCAGACGCTTGTGCACACACAGAGGTGTTTTCAGCACAATCACTCATCTTGCTTCATGTGGTTGAGGGTATTTTTAAATTTGACCCCGGATGAGAACTTAGGTTGTTAGTAAACCCACAAGTCATCCCGAGAAAACTCATCCAAATGCACCAATCCCTTGTTTTAATGGAGTGCTTTGCTCTCGGAAAGGTCATGCCCTTGCACAGTGCATTCAGAAGCACTTTCCAAGGGAATTGGGTAAAGTTTTTTTCACATTTTCCAGACTGGTTTGTGAGAGATAGAGGTACCGTCACTTTTAACCCAGAACAGGCCAACTTCAAACTGATTGAATCGTTGTCATCAGTCTTAGTCAATCAATTAAGGCCATCCTATACCACTGTCATCTGAGGTTCATTATGATCCAGTGATGCAACAATTTCCCCAGCACCTACGTATGAGTTGGATTTCATGAACACAAATTTCGGTAGATTTATTCAGGAACGTGAACAAATGGAGTTGATCAGAGGAGTTTCGATGCAATGATGTCTGTGAAAATTAATGTTTTAAAGATGGCGATTGGTCAACACATTCACTAAATAGCGACGACCAATAATTGGTATGTGTTTAATGATCTAAATACAACACTAAAAGCTCAACAGTCACTTGAAAATGTATTACAGAAGAATCTGGCTCACTGGGAAATATAGATGTTTATTTATACATAATTTATGGTGCTGTTTGCATTTTTTTTATACAAATGTGTAATGCACTGCTGGGAAAATGTATCATGGTTGTATTTTAGTTCTGTCGTAAAGACAGCGTCTGTCTTTCCGACAGGCCTGTTCTTCACCTGAGGACGGTTGCTTGCGTTGTGGCCGAAACATCGTGAAAATTATTTTATTATGTTTTATTTTTATTATTTCCCTTCTACGTGACTTTACCGAAAGAACCAAGAAGATGCATGCTGATTTTATTTTTTATTTTATTTTTATTTTATTATGTTTATTTTTATTATTTTATTATTTCCCTTCTACGTGACTTTACAGAAAGAACCAAAAAGATCTACACTATGGGGACCTCATTTGCCAGTAAAAATATGATAATTGGTTCTTTACCCTTCTATCTGGCAACAAAACTGACACCTTTTTGCAAGGAGTCATGTTTGCATAGACCGCAATACCTGCAGTCATAATACAAACAAAAGAACATAACTCTGATAATGTGCACTGTCCTTGAAGTTGATTGGTCCACACCCGAGACAGCTTTCCTTCGAGCCTAGTCTCATATGGGTTGGACCAGATGACGCCAAAAGGCGCCTTTTGGCGTCATCTGGTCCAACCCATATGAGACTAGGCTCGAAGGAAAGCTGTCTCGGGTGTGGACCAATCAACTTCAAGGACAGTGCACATTATCAGAGTTATGTTCTTTTGTTTGTATTATGACTGCAGGTATTGCGGTCTATGCAAACATGACTCCTTGCAAAAAGGTGTCAGTTTTGTTGCCAGATAGAAGGGTAAAGAACCAATTATCAACCAAAAAGATGCATGTTGATTTTATTTTATTTTTATTTTATTATGTTCAAGTTATATTATTTTATTATTTCCCTTCTACGTGACTTTACCGAAAGAACCAAGAAGATGAACTACTTTTTCATTTTGTACTACTGTATGCCCGAGAAGCACACACGTATTTCAGAGTGCAAAAGATCAAACAGAGCGCTGTGATTCTCAAAAAAATAAGTGGCTTTCTACGGAACACATCACAGCGAGGAACGAATATGGATGGATAGCACAAGTGGCTGAATGATAAAGGGGGAATGTGCACATAGGGAATACCAAGGAGCAAATATAAATACGTAATTAAAACGCTTGTGAAATGGGTTACAGCTGCATGGGATCGTGAATGTACTGTGCAGCAACAGAGCAATATTGGATGATTAGTGATGTCACTGGTGATTCCTCTATGCCGGTAAATCAGTCAGATAGTTGTATAAAATTAAGCCAATATTTATAGGTAAATTAAATCATTTGCAGTTAAACGATTATGGCCGTTTTTTTATATGTGTCGACCTTTTAAAATGCCCTTTTAGACTACGCATATGTCCCTACAGGACTCTGCAGTAAATTGGCATGAATCCCATAGGAATCTTACATAAATCCAATCAAATATATCTTGTACGAACATTGCATTCTAATTGGATATGAACAGACATATTGAAAAAATAATTCTTTGGTGCTGTTGACCAGTATCTTTTCAAGCTGCTTTTATGAAAGCATACACTGATTTTTAGCAGAAGCAATCATATATTGCACGTGGCTGCTTTTCAAAAAACGTAAGAGCATATTTGATATTTCACTAAAACACGTGTCATTGTACCTTGAAGCTCCAATGATAAACTTCAGACTTTCCAGATATATTGCTTTGAGTTGCATTGATGCTCGCTGTCGCCTTCCTTCCATGTCTATATATCTCCAACATCTACTTCCCCCGCAGCTTGATTTTTTTATTTGCAACATCACACAGAAAATCTCACCGGATTTTAAATCTATTTAAATATATTGCGCTTTAAAATTGGATGACGAAATGGACGTAATTTTAAAAGCGCAATGTCTACTAAAAATATCAAGGGTGTCATGAACAATGTGTCTATGCGCACATACATACGGTACATCTACCATTATTAGAATTGAAAACGGAGGTAGTGAGCTATCAACATAGGCCCTTAGTAAGAGTTCGTCGTACTGTATTATGTGGACCTGAAGCATGGACACTGACGAACAAGTGCAAAAAATAAAATTGCACAAAAAAACGTGGAGAGATGCACCTCCTGGAATTAAACCGAGAGGCGGGCGGGGGGGGATGCAAACCAGAGACGTAACGTTTAAATTATAAATGAACGGGCTTGGACAGTTTACATCGATGGACAGGATAATGGCTGATGAACGAGACTGGTTAATTTCTCGGCAGCCAAAGAAGAGGATGTTGGCTATCAACAACAAGGCAACTCCTATGACTAATTGGGAATGGGACGCAAGCGTAGGATTGATCAGCCTGTCGCTGGCCGCTTTTGGGGAGGGTGTATAGTGTGAAAGGCCGAAACACCCTAGGAACCAAAGGTACACTACTGACGATGCGCTCCCCAAATTTCACCAGGCTCACTGTTCATGAACTCTTGGAAGTGCTTGCACAAAGGATAGTAACATCTCATCCTGTGTTCTTGGAACCCGCCGTGGAGATGGAGCGATGAGATCAGCTCACGTGCACAGGTGAGATGGATGGCAGCGTAACGGTGCTACAGGAGCAGCACTTAGACCATATGGGGTGGCGTGGGGAGGCCTTGGTGGCTGCTGCTGATGGTAATGATGATATTGTGTGGTGCCATGCCTGCCACAGTCACTGCATCCTATAGACCTGAAGTCAATAACAGTGTCAACTAGCAAGCCAGAAGTCAATTTCGCGTGGAAGATTATTCTGGTGGCAGACTACAACTTTCGATTTAAAACTTTCGTGACTGCAGGGATTCATCTTCTTGGTTCTTTCGGTAAAGTCACGTCATTCAGACTCTGTCTTCTCGACAGACCTGTTCTCCACCTGAGGACGGCTGCTTGCGTTGTGGCCGAAACGTCGTAAGAATTATTTTGATATGTTTTCTTTTTATTATTTTATTATTTCCATTCTACGTGACTTTACCGAAAGAACCAAGAAGAAGACTACAACTTGTGGAAGAGACCGTGATGAGAGGAGACAATCTTGGGGAGCATCTCGGGCAGACTGAGGTTGAGATGTTTCAAGATGACGCGAGCAAGTGGGTTGTTCTCAGCCCCATCAAATGAACCTCATGGCGGAACCCCTGGGTACCACAGTACCCCGGCTCTCGCATAATGTCCATGATGCAGTCACTGTTAATCTGTTGATAAGTCGGCGATGCGGCAATCGACTCATCTCGACGAGCTGTACACGATGCACCGCTACGGTGCGTACCGCGAGCGTTCAGGGTTTCGGCGCAGTCGTCCTCGCTGCGTTTCGACATCGCGGAGTGGCACCACCGATTTCGGATTGATTGGTACCCCAGTCGCGGAGTGTCCCAGAAATGAAATATTTAATTGCCTCGGCCATTTTGTATTATTTGGTACCCCAGGGTGCCGCCATGAGGGTCAAATAATGCCTGAAAACAACCTGGCAAATTGTAACCCAGGAGACCTGCCTGGCAAATCCGACAGCTTTGGAAATGTGGATGGACATTTTGAGAGGACTCCTGGTCAGCCTTTGCACAAGCCCGGAACTTCATGGGCGGCCTCGACCGAGAATCACTTTGGCTACACTTGAGTGCTCCAGCTCTTTCAACCACCGAGTGATATTGTCAACCTACAAAATATGGACACCACCACGTTAAATATAATGCAGTAGCCCTGGGTCAGCCGCATCATCTTTATATAACAAAAAGGCTCAGTCCCTTTTATATGCACCTTTACATAATCCGCACCTAGTTTACACAACAAAGGCTCATTCCTAACAGCGTGCTTCAACCGCACCGAACCTCACAACAATAATATTCAGGGCCTAACCTTGGCTCCTTCCACCCTCAACCAGTATATATACAAATATAGTTTTCTTGGTATTTCTCTCACTTGATACAGCTATCGTGCTGTGACAGTTCCACCTGAAGACGGAAGCTTGTGTTGCCTCCGAAACGTCGTGATTTTTATTTAATTTTTATTTTCTTTTATGAATTTTAATTTTTTACCTACGTGACTTTACCGAAAAAAACCCTAAGAATATGAATCCTTGCAGTCACGAAAGCTTCAAATCTAGGATCAAAACAGTGTTGTTGGTTAGTGATAGACTGATATTAAGTTTACTTCGTAATATAGCATTTCGTGATACAATGTTTGGCTCAGTGTTTACTTCGTGATATAGTGAATTAGACTACCATTTATTAGAGCGATGACTGCAAATGCCTAACAATAGATCTCAGTACTGTACAGCAAGACCGTAGCCATGGAGTCAACATTGGGGAGGACCAAATCTTCCAGGGTGTCTGAAGGTCCAAACCCAGAAAAAATATCTAAATATGAAAAGTAATTTCCTGCCTAAAATATTAAAAAATTCACTAACACCTGGGATGGACTTTGTATTTCTTTTTCACAATAATATCTAATAATTGTATTACATTGCTCTGTTTTAAAATTTTCTACCATTTCCTGTTTCATTGTATGTAATGGCAGAGATTATCGATTAGTAAAGTACAACCATAACCACAATCATATAAACAGAATCTATGCATTGATGTATATGAAGTCAAGTCCAGATATTGTGGCCAAGGTTTAGCAAATTGTTATTTTTATTTACAAAGCATAGCAATTTTTTTATAGCAATATATTGGTGGGGGACATTTTGAGCATATTTGAATATTGGGGGTGGGGGGGGAGATATGCCCCCCCCCTCCGATATATAATATAATTACGGCCTTGCTGTACAGTTCCAGTGATGAGCACATTGCTACTGGAGTTGCTGGGAAAATTGCTGTCAGTATTGGGTTAACAGTGCCAGTGCCTAAGAATAGATCAGAATACAGTGTTAAGAGGGTGCCAGTAACAGTGGCTAATCTCCAGTGCAACTCGGCGATGCAACCTTTCTTAACTTTGCTCGGTCTCTCCCAAGGACCCTCAAACCTAGAGCTGTGCATCACTTTAATTCTAGATTAATTCTGTGCATCACTGGTCGGTCAGTAGGCCTCGGCAAGGCAAGGTAATTGTACCCTTTTTACCGGGTAAAAGGGTAAAGGTAAAGGTGTCGACATGCCAAGGGGTAAGGGTAAAGGGTAGGGTAAAAGGTAGGCTCGTTGTTTTTTACCTTTTACCTTACCTGCTAAAGGGTAAAAGGTAGGGTAGAGTGATTGTATTGTGGTAAGGTAAAAGGTAGGGTAAAGGTAGGCTCGTTGTTTTTACACTTTTACCTTACCTTGCCGAAGCCTATCGGTCAGTGCAAGAGACCGTAATGCTCTATGAGTTGGTGACCCTTGCACCTTTTTTCTCCGCTTGCGCCCAGTCCTGAGAGTCACTGGGGACTTGGGCAGCCCTGCCCCTGTCTGTCATCCGTGAGCTTGCGACGTCTGCACCTTGGCGTTATGCCGAGACCTGAGAGTCATTGAGACCTGGAAGCAGCCATTCCCAGCCTACCTCTGCAACCTCTGCACCTTGATCGCCATGTGCCAAAGCCTCAGAGTCTGAGACCTTGGCAGCCATGCTCAGCCTGTGTCCAATACGTGAGATTGGCATCACACCCCTGCGTCTTGGACTGAGCTCTGGACTTCAGTCAGTAACAATTAGGACTGGATTAAACTTGTTATAACGTCACCAAGTACCTATTCTGCCATTAATGTTGATCTTGTTCATGTAACTTGTGAAGCCATTGCCTTATAATCCCTGGAAATCCTTGTGTACTCCCCTGTGTTCTTTGCAAACACCAGTTGTCGCCTTGACTCCCTGTCATTTGGTTATCATATAGGTCCATGGTTCGAGACGATATCAACTAAATGCTGAGTCACATCCTGCACGTGAAGCGTGTTTTAGTATACATTGGACAGTGACCAATTCCGGTGAGAATGTCAAGAAAACCAAATTACGACTGGATTCTATCTTGTGTATACCGACGTGACTTTACCGAAAGAACCAAAGAGTATGCACTAAATGGTCATGTTCAGTGGAAACCTCTATCTTACATAGACCACTCAATAAACGTCAAGTGCTATTTTTTCATGATGTAACCCAAAATTTTGAGCGTTTCCAATAATGTTCTCCAACTATGTCGTTCTGGTAATGGCACTCGTTAAACCAGTACACCGCTGCAAGGCATCCTGTGACACCAACGCAAGTACCAGTTCCTAGCAATAGACATTCAGTGGTGTGTTAAAAAAACTGTATAAAATCACCCTGCGGTATCAGATTAAGTGAATGATAATTGTATTTAACATTAGCATGTCGTTAGCCGCTCATGAGGTATTACGATATTCCTCTTGCATATACCTGCATGCTCGAGTTTTTTCTGCTGCCCTTTTAATGTGTTGCTACAGTTAAAGCTCTGTAAAAACCTCTTAATTGGAAGTGAAATTATTCACTTGAACAAATATATCCATTAGCAAATGGAAGTTAAAGTTATTTTGCATGTATGAGCTGTCACATGAGACTTGCTTCACTGCAGATGAAATGTCTGTCGGGTAATTTGCATAACATTTGTAATACAGTACTGCATATGTAACCAGACGCTACCATTGTGCAATGGTGAAGCACACGGGATCTGCAACACGAAGGTTTCGGGGTTCGATTCTATCACCCAGCGTGACAAGTGTTTGCTCATGCCACTGCTGGCAGAAGTGCCTCCATTTAGAGGGAGCTGCGTAGAGCTCCCCCCTCGAGAATATTTGGCCTACTTCTCCCCAACGGACAGACGCCTTGGAGGAAGTGAGTGTGCCAACATTTTACCCCCACCACACGTGACCATTTATCTCTTGCTTGGTGGACAGAAGAAGAATTTAATAAACTCGCCCATTGTTTAAAATGCCAAGAGATCAACCTGTTGATCAACCAACTCGGTGTTTCTTCACTAATTTTCAGAGGGGAACCACTTTCGCTGATAAGACACCAGTGTGGGAGGGCTGCCACAAATGTGAAACCATTAGAGTTGACAGCATGATGGGGTATTTTCATATTTGTTTATTATCAGGGGCTGCACTAAAGGCCACCAAGGGCTGCGGTCCTTGTAATGAAGAGCACTAAACTAACTGGTTATACACATAATACTGATTGATGGACAGACATGGGGACATTTAAGAAACTCACCCATTGTTTCAACTGGCATTTCAGGAAATTGAACAGGTAACCCAAAGTCCAGTGGTAAACTTTACACCATGGCAACATTCCATTTCCTATATGCTAAACATTATGCACGCTGCGACATCAGTCAATAAGTTGGACATTGTTTCCTTATATAATATTGCAAATCTGATTGAATCAAACAAGTGAAATGGTAAAATACTCATCTGGGCTCCTCCAACAAAGGTACACGAGAATACAGTTAAATTATTAAAAGCGTATGTTTTCAGCACCGACAGCTCAAAAATACAACTCCCCCAGCCATCTTGAATTCTGATAACTTGTGACACCGATTGTAATTCTATGAGGAGCAATTTTACATGAATGCCAGTGGCATATTATCAAATTTGTCAAGGTAAAAATATTATTACACACGCTGTAGCCATTAAGGCCTGATAGAAAGCATGCCAGGTGGTGTATTCGTCACTGCAAATATCCTAACAATATATTAGACGAGACAAAGCACAGTCAACCGAGGCGACCGACACGGGCTTACTTGTAATTGTGTGTTCGCAATGTAACTGTCATCTTGGCATTCACGACGGCTTCTGTTTCGATATTGATACACTGTGGTTTTACAAATTGTGTTCATGCTACACGCTGATTATAATAATATGGATGGTTCCAGCGCCCGCTGTCATCGTCAGCTAATGTTGGGATAAATGTTCAATTGTATGTGATGCCCTTTTCTGTGCCTTTGACGCGTGCCTCTGCAAACCAAATGCTGAGTCACATCCTGCACGTGAAGCGCCAGTGATGCTTTAACAAACACTGCAATTTCAGTTGAGATGCAATCATCACCCTTTGGTCTCTCAAATGCTTGTATTGCAGCCTCTCAGGACTGGCGATGACACTGGAGCCAACCCAAACTTGTTCAGATGGCATTTTTAGAAGCCCGAGAGCAGGGGCTTAATGCTAGTGTCTGACCTCGGGTCTACGGACCCTGTCATCTTGTAAGATGAGAAGGAGGCGAAAGTCACCATCGCCCAGAGATTTTGCCGTAGTGTCCTGTGCGTGCGCGTCACCTAAGGACACGCACGAGTTCAACGGCATAAACATACCAAAGTTAATTGAATTTAAACGTAACTCACAACTTTGTTTTAAATATAAACATTGCCCAAGAATGTGTATTTGGTAATCACAAAAGACGCTCTGAAGTATGCTCTCGGCCTGCTCCGATCTTTCGATTGCGGGATGTTTTCATTGCAAAAACGTCCAATTGAAAGGTATGCATTACGTGCATTGGACAGTTATGACAGTCTACATCATGGGACCTCCTTTGCCAGTACCAAAATATGAGAATAGGTTTTACCCTTTTTCTGGCAACAAAACAGGTGTTGAGATGTTAAAACACCAAACTGAAACCTTTTACAAGGAATCATGTCTGCATTAACCACAATACTTGTGGTCAGAATGCAAACAAAAAACATACCCTGATAATATGCATTGTCTTTGAAAATGAAAGGCGTACAGCCCGGGCTGTAGCTGTTCTATCAGGCATTTGTAGCTATCAGACAAATTGTACAACTTGGACATCTTCTCGGCTGAGTGTCAGTATGTCAACTGGAAATACCGGAAAACATCTAAAACTTTCCATTATTGTGTTGAAGCTCACAATTATCCACGCGTTATCACATAGAATCAAAGATTAACTTTTTTATACAATTTAAAAACTAACATTGTATACCATTTATGTTCTCCAGATTATAAGAGGTTTTTTCCCCCATATCTATTTTAAGTCAACGTTGGGGTCCATCTGATGATCCCGGTAGGTGTGTGTATGTGTTTACGTGTGTGAGTGTGTGTGTGTGAGGATGTGTGTGTGTGAGAGTGTGTGTGTGTGGGGAGCGGTGGTGCAGTGGTTAACGCGCTGCGCTATGAACCTGGCGATCCGGGTTCGATTCCCGCTCACAGTCAACACCAGTGACGATTATTTGAACCGGTCCTGGGCCTCCCCTAGGTCGACTCAGCCTGAAATGAGTACCTGGTGCGGTGAGTAAACATCCCCACTGACCACCCACCCCATCGTGTATCGTTCTGGCCTTTATAGGTGCTCGCTAACAGCACTTGCCCCTACAGTCTGTTAATGCTATACGGGGGATCTTTGTCTTGTGTGTGCGTGTCATCTCGGTAATCTCGTGTGTGTCATCTCGGTCATCTCAGTCAGTCGACCCATGGCACCTGGGTCTGCCCCGTGACCTCCTGCCAGCGGTCGTTCGACACTTTACGTGGCCTCAAGGTGCACATGGCCTGGCACAAGCGTCGTGGTGACGTCACCGCCACTTAGTGGCGAATGCCTGTTGTTGTTGTGTGCGTGTGTTTGCCACCTGATTTGCATAATATTATTGACACCAGACATACATTTGGGATGCATTTTACTTTCCAGATCAGCTTATAATCTGGATAATAACGTGTTTAGTTATTATTTATCAAATTTATTATAATGACACATTTGACTTTTGGTCTTTTTTTATACACAAGGCCTATCTGCATCCAGGGAGAGATAACAGCAACTGGTCGAGCACCTTCCCTATGCTTTACATTCTGTGGTCTACTAATATGGAACAGTCTACAAGAGACCTCCAATGAAATTTATACCTAACACCAGGAGAAACATTTCCTGAATGAAAACCAAATGTGACTTTGAAATACCAATGGTGGGCCACACATTCGTCGGTACTAAACTTGCATCACGATGAGGCTGTATGGCATGAACGGTGCTCAAAATTAACCTGAAGGTCAAGAGATGACTTAACTGCTTAGATTAGAAACGCAGTGAGGCTATGGTCCTGGCAATGGCTGAAACGTAACGTTTAGCGGCCCATTCCAAAGTGATAGGCCACACGTGACCACGAATGCATTTTAAAAGTCATGTTCATCGCCCTTGCAGCTTTAGAACACTTGAGTCTGAAACAGAAGAATAGGGAAGGGGAGTCATATTCTTGGTTCTTTCGGTAAAGTCACGTAGATAGAAAATACAATTTAAAATAAAATTATGGAAGGGGAGTTCATCCAGATCAGCAACCCCTCGTGAATGCCAGTTCAGAGACCCTGAGTTTACTTGACTCAACTTGAAATGAGACTGCCACCCGCCCCCTCTCCCCCCCGCCCCCTCCCCCCCCTTCCTTCCCCGAAGAAAATGGATTTGACGCACTTACCACATAATGCTTTGGTTCTACACGGCCGCGTTGGTTGTCTGTCTGAGCCGTCCATTCCCGCTAAGCACCAGTCGCCTGTCGCGGAAGTTGTACACTCTCTCGCCTCCGGCGTGGTTGGATCAATAAAAATGATTTACAAAAAAAAGTTGTGTTCATTTCAAATAATTCCAAAGTCGCTTTACGAAGCTCTGAAACTACCCTAACTTTCATGACTAAAACCTTTCAGTGAATGGCTCGCACAGAAATAATATGTCTCTCGTTCATTGTGGTTTAATTTGCTATGACCTTCTTGCATGAATTGTAGCGACAGTAGTTATTGTGACCATCGAGGTGTATGAAATGTATATTCTTTGTTCTTTCGGTAAAGTCATGTAAATAGAAAACAAAAAATTAAAAATAAACGTTTTTTAAAAGAAAAGAAAAATCATTAAATGTCACAACTGGTAGCATTTAGAGTGTTATTTATGTGTACTGGGGCAAAATATGTCGGCATCACAAAAGCTGTTTAATTTCTGGATGAATGCACGATGAAAACTCGATGTGTGCTACAGCTGCCTGACATATAACAGGAAACCCAACATGCACCACACTTCATGTTTCTGTGACCGATTGATATGTATATATTTTATTGACATGAGCCAAGCAAGCTGGCAGAATAATACATTCAACATCGTATTTTTTTAATAAATACTTCTCAAAATGAAATATATTATGAGATATTTTTGTTCTTGAATATTTGATCATTTAATACAATTGACTTGCCTATGTTGGTAAACATTTTTTTGTCTGTGAGTGTTGATAGAAATGTTTTTGAGAAACAACGCCGATCAAATCTGAACTTTTTAAAAGCATATTTGACATACTCAATTTATATGAGTGATTACACTGTAAAATATATATTCATGGTTTAATTATCAAAACAGTGATACCTGGAAGACAGTGTCATGATCATCAGCCACCAATTTGTCAATATTATATCCACATCATCATTATCGGCCATGATCAATCCACAGCTGAATGGAGGTCTCCCCAAGCTCTTGCCATCTCGAGTGGGCCTGCAATGTAAGTTTCGAGATACACAATAATTTCCCTTCTCTGTAAAATTATACTGCAGTGCATACACTGTAGTCACTTAAAAGTCTAATTCTCAAAAAAGTTACGTGCTTTAAATTTTTTCAGCAAATTTAATATGATTGGTTTTATTTCTTTGGGTGCAGTAATCATTGAGACCATCAGCTCACGACAACTGAGGACCCGGTTTAATTCCAGGCAGCTGCCAGAATTCAAACCCAAGATCTCCTCATACTCCTCGAAAATCTAAATTCCCCAGCAGGCAAGCAAGAAAGGTAGCTGGAAAGCTACGTGAATTTTTTACCAACAGGATAAGATGGCCGTATTGATTGGTGTCAGGTTGAGTACAATTATCATGGGGCATGCTTGAATTGCCTATCATCTTTCAAGAATCAAACTTGTTGACAATAATTGGATTTAGCAATAAATTGTGATTTAATTGGTAGGTTGGTAAAATTACCTGCATCTCTGCATTCTTTATTGATGAATTTGGTTCGTGGGAAACGTATTATTTCTGTGTGTATCTGTCCTCACAATTGTAAGAATTACACTAATCAAAGGCATCCCCTGCTCTTTCGGCACTCAAGGACAGATATTTGTATTTAGCAAACGTTTCCATGTATTACAAAAATATTCTACCTAAAACTTACATTTTCAATTTAAGTAATTAAACGTAATTCGCTTTAAATGTCCATATGATCGGTGTATTTACAAACAGGTTAATACCAAAAACATCAACTGTGTAATAATAAGCATGATTTCAATCGCAATGTACCACCAATATATTAACTGTATTATAAAATTACCATCGATTGCAACATTTATGAAGATGATGCTTCTATGGCTTCTATTACAAATGTTGCAGAAATCAAACGTAACGAATAGTTCTAAGAAAGCGGTTCATGACAAATATACAGAAATGCGCTAAAGCTGTGGTCAAATGCAGGAAACAAAACAAAAGTTTTGCTATAAAACAAAAGGAAATAAAGCTTTCAAAGTTATTGACATTTTAACGAGACAATGCATATTGCTAGCTTTTACAAAGAGCAGTCTACTTAGGCAGCTCGTTTATTTGCCATTTTCCACAGCAATCTTTTTTTTTAATAGGAGGCATTGCTCTGTGTGCAACCTAAATTAAATACATTTTAGTGTGCAATGTGTCGCATGTCGTTTTAAAAATGTCGCCAATATGAAGCTATGCATCGATGAAAATCTATGAAAAATACTGAAGGAAACTGAAAATACTGAAGAACACACATTTACCACGGTTATTCAGAACCACGAAAAACACAATGACCACGCGAGAGGCCTGGCATGAGTATCAAATATATATGAAGCAAGATTTGTATGCTTTGTGATGGACAAGGTGTGGTGGGGAAGGCTAAAGGTTGACATTTTAGCTGTGCTGCCCGCTCGCATGAAGAGCCAGACAAGGCATACGCTCGACAAAAATAATATTAATGTGCAATCGGTAGTTTTACATTAAAACCCTTGGTGATATAACCAATAGACAAGAAAATTGCCTTGACTACATCAATAGCTGTAGCCTGCTGTGCTTACCATTGTTAAACATAGTACATGTGTGCCGACTGTGTGCCCACGTACTAAATTTCGATTTCAAGCTTTCGTGACTGCAGGGATTCATATTCTTGGTTCTTTCGGTAAAGTCACGACGTTTCGGCCACAACGCAAGCAGACGGCTGCTTGCGTTGTGGCCGAAACGTCGTGAGATTTTTATTTGATAATTTTTATTTTTATTATTTTATTATTTCCCTTCTACGTGACTTTACCGAAAGAACCAAGAATATGTACCCACGTACTATTTTATGAACGTAACAGAAAGTGTACAAGCTGCGTGCTTGTAATACTCAGGATGGCAATGGGATGTGCGAACAATGGCGTGTGCCTTTTTAAAGATGCACGCTTCTAATCCAACGCCATGGGGAGGCTAGGGTTGGTGGGTCACGCAAATGACGTGCACTCCCCCGTGGGCATTGAGGTGCCAGCCCCAGGCTCGCAAAGAGAAAGCGGATCAACAAATCGTGGACCGTTATCATCTTGCTCCGTCTCGACGGGGTAGCGATGGCCACTCTGGGCGCTCACCACCTGGCTGCCTTCCAGCTTTGTCCGTGGTTCCACATCATTGTGAGATGCCAATTTGCACGAACGATGCCATACAAAAGCCAACATCACTATAAAAAAAACTTACCTAAAATGCATTAAAAATTTTCCTCGAAAAAAAAACCCAATAGGTCTCAGCACATTCTACATATATATTTTCTCATATGTAAAAAAACCACATCTCAGGCATTACGTAAATAGATTATTTTAATAAAGTCTGTTGGCCTTTTTTGACTGGCAACATGATCGCACGTACCTCGACATCGGAATGTATCTCCTGAACATATTGCCATACGCAAGAATGAGCTAAAATTGCACTGGAATGATCACTGAACAGCAATGCTAACAACACACCCCGACTAAACCGACAAAATGAAAGAAGCCTTCTCAGAATACACCTGCATTCCCCACGACACTCAGTTGCTCCTTCTACACGAGCAGTGCTAGAAATCCTTGAAGATGTGCATATCAACCGATGAAAATGCCATCCATCAAAATGTCAATATCCATGGGCCGGGGAGACATGTATAGATGGGGTTTAAAACAAACTACCTCATTACGGTGATGCATTGGACCCATGGTGTATAATAAGCGAAAGGGCGACTCTGTGGGCAATTGTGCTGGCCTTTTTATTTCTGCTGCTGTTGCCGCCACCACTGCTGCCACTGCGACACGTGGAGATGGCTAATTCAAAGTGCAGTTGTCGTGCGAAAAATATGGAAGGTTCGAGGGTAAGTTAGTTGCGGAGTTTACTTTAGATGCAAACTCTTGGCCTGCGTAACTGCTGGCTTTGGTATTCGAGCAGCTCGTTTTAAAGTGGCGGCTAAAAAGGTTCGCTTGTATTGAGAGAAACAAAAAATCGTGTTGAGTCATTGTGTGATTTCACTGAAAAGCCAAGGACGCCATTCGTTTACGAAAAAAGATTCCCTCAGCATTGTGTAACATGACATTAATGAAGCATATATGTTGCTGAATTTGTGCGTGTTATGTAAAGCTGATATTAATCATCGACTGGAAAATATTATTCTCCTTCTTAAACATCATAGGCAAAAATTGTTTTTATTTCAGACCACAGAGTCCATTGAGACCTGAAGTCTTACTTTCAATAAATACATAGCAGCAGCAAACAAGTTCCAGAGTAACAAATTAACATGCAATGTAAAATATTATAAAAAGTAAATATGATAACAGAAAAATTAATATAGATAACTAAACATTTACATTAAAATGTTCCGGTGTCAATACACAGAATCACAATGTTGAGGGCCAACTAACTGCAGAAGCAAGATTGTTTAAGAAAGGTTTCTCTACCATCAACCAAATACAAACATATTCCGTTAAATTAATATAAAATACTGTACCGTTATGTCTGTCCTGTATAGACTATGAAGAGGCATTTGACTCCGTGGAAAAGGAAGCAGGCAAGCAAGTTCTTACAAACTTAATTAAAACATTATTTTGTAGATAATTATAATCATGTACTAGAATGAACAACTACACAGAGGGCACAATAAAGTGACAATATATATATCAGGAGGGGTGTCGGACAAAGAGACACACTTTCGCGAAAGTTAATCAAAGCGACGTTATGTTTTTCTGAACATTTGATTGTGGAAAATAAATGCATAAAATATTAACCATCTCTTATTCCATGGAGACATAGTCATTATATGATTGAAACGGATATGAACTACAGAGAATTTAAAATAACTTAATAAAGGCTGCAATTGGGAGTCAAGATACATTTTAGCAAAAAAAATACGTATAATTTAAGATATACATGTGAAATCAAGAGATGCTTTTGATAAACTAAAAGTAACATACCGATGTGTCTAAACAAGAGATTGTTTTTAAACAATACATGATCTGCCATGATATAGCAGAAACCTGGACATTTGACAACGAAAATGGATCATAAGTTAATTTTAAAAAGTGGAAAAGTGGACGCTTTCAATTATACCGAGAAACAAGAAAGAAAATGTGGATTAAAGAACACAATGGTTAAAGACATCTAGTCGACCGTTTGCAAAAGTAAGTGGGCTTGGTTAGGAAATGTTGCTGGATGGGATGGTGGCCGATGATCAAGAAAATTAATCAATTGATTGTGTTAATGTACCATTTTATTGAGGGACTACTACGACTGTCTGGGGTTATCTTGGTGTGGTTTGGCACTATTCTGTTGTTGTTGTTGTTTTTGCTGCCTTGTGGGCCCAAGCTTAATACATTTGACTAATATAATTAGCGTATTTATCATATGTGTATATATTTCATGACTTGCTTACCTTCTTCGATAATTTGTTGTAACTTGCTGGACATCTACAAAAGAAAAGAGCTTCATAGATCATGGGATGCCTCCTTCAGTCTCAATAAAGGTTTTAAAGGAACGCGCCTGAGAGGATGTCAACCACAGAAATGTAGCAATGAAAGCAGCTCGCGGGCAAGGAGCGAGATAGATTTTTGTATCGCAAGACTAGGAAATTGTTAGAGCTTGGAAAAAGCCTTCATCCAGCAGTAGATACTCAATGGCAGATGATAGAACAAACACTATAACATCAAAGAGGTTCTAAGCTGCAACAACATTTTAATCTAGAGTTAAATAAACTGCATCAATCAAATAGTGCACCTTAGTGGTTTCCTTCAATTGTATTGCGGAAATAAACTCAAAGTTGTAATATGCAAACCTATAAATGCTTATAAGTTATCCATTTCCAATATGTGTAAATATGAGATTTCAATAATGTTTTTGCATTGTGCATACATCAGTCTGTGACAATTTTATTTCATAACACCAATGCACTTGCCTGTTTTGGAAAGGAGGAATATTTCTCTTCACAATCTGTAAAACATAGTTTCCGACAGATCTTGAGAGCCCTCTGCTGATAAAATATGGACATAGACGCGACATTGAAATATTTAGACCCCCAAGCCACACGAGCTGACTTCGAGTGTAAGCAGTAGTTTGGATGTTTTTAATGTTCAATACTTTTGCATTTGACTAAGATTGACATTAATTTCTGGGTCACTCAAAATACGGGGGAAAATAAAGTATGCTATAACTCAAATACTTAAGGTTAGAGTATAAACTGGATGTAAGCACTTCTAATATAAACGCAGTTCTGGTATAAGCAACACATTCTTACATTACAATATTGGGAGAAAGGCAAAAGCATTAATACGATCACACTTCAGATACCACCACAGCTGGACTTGCTCCAAGTGGTGTGCTTGTATTCAACACTTTATGTTTATTTTCCCAGCATCAACTGTCCACGTTTGCAAACACAGAGCACATGTGTGTGGTACGTTTCAAAATATTGTGCATGACCATATTCTATGATTTCTTATTCATGAAGCCAACGCGTGTTGTTTACTGCCCTTTGTCAAGCCTCAGCTGGATTTAGGCATTCTCAAGCCATGTCGGTGCGTGTTGGTGTAAGAGGGCAGCCACGTTTGTGGTGTTGGCAAATGTGTTGAGTTTTACTCTATTTAATCCTGCTACACCACTGGCAATATAGTAGCAGAAAAAAGTGTAATGTTTCTCAATGGATGGGGCTTTATTGTGGTCAAGCCCTGCCTGATTTCAATGTATTATTTTGCAGGTTTGTGGCTGTAGTGACATTGTGATAATTGAGATGTAGCTTATACTTTTAAGCTATGGTACAAAATGGGGGGGGGGGGGTGTATATGCAGAGTTTGACTTCTATATTTGGGGGGGCAGGGGTTCTATTTGTTCCTCACATTAGGCATCGCGGGTGCATACATTTTAGTTATTTCTAATCTAAATTATAAACTCAAGTTTCATTTAAGTTTCAAGTTTAATTTATTTGGTATAGCCCTGTGAGCCATGCGTCTCTTGAGCCGGTTGCAATCGCAACAAACAAAATATGAACAGAGAACATCTTAAAGCGACGACGCGCAACAGAAACATCCTGGATAAACCAGCAAATCTTCCAGAAAAAAGAAACTGAACCTTATGGCGGTACCCCAGGGTACCACAGTACCCCGGCTCTCGCATAATGTCCGTGATGCAGTCATTAAATCCTTTATATTAAGTTCGCTTGCTTGCTTGCGTGCTTGCTTGCTTGCTTGCTTACGACCGTGCAAACCTTTCGGTCGTTTTTTAACCCACTTCCCGTGATCCAATCGAGCTGACATTTTGCACACAGACTCGTTGTGCGAGACAATTAATGTTCGTGAAAAATTTTTTTCCAAAATTTTACACTGTTTAGGGAAAACAAATTAAATATTTAATTACCAATTGTTTAATACTGCAGACAATCATCTGACCCATAGGTGGCAGTCATCTCAAGCCAGAGGACGAGAGGACTCTAGCCGCCACGCATATAAAGGATTTAGAGTGAAAAACTTTGTTTTTACGGGTTATACTTATTTTTAGTCTGTTGATGGTCGGCGATGCGGCAATCGACTCATCTCGACGAGCTGTACACGATGCACCACCACGGTGCGTACGGACGTTCAGGGTTTCGACACAATCATCATCGCTGCGTTCCGACATCACCGCCGATTTCGGATTGATTGGTACCCCAGTTGCGGAGTTAAGTACACCCCTGGAAAAAATTGTCCCAGAATTAAAAAAAAATTAATTGCCTCGGCCATTCTGTATTATTTGGTACCCCGGGATACCGCCATCAGGCTCAAATACTGAAAATCAATAAATGTGCCCAGTCGTTGGCCCTCTGTAGGAAGAGGGCAATATGTGTTTGTACCCTTGAGTGCTTCATTTCAAATCTCTGCTTAGCAATTCTCCTTGTTGCCCATAAACAACCATGAGAGGGCAGTATCAGACAATTCACAAACATTTATACCTCATTCAAAGTCCACTGCTAGATGAAGCCCTTCCCATGCCTTGTCGGTTGTGCGGGTTGTCTTACCAATCTTAACTACGCCGATGAGTGCACCCACACAAATCATGTTTTCGTGAAGTGTAAACAATACGGTATTAAAAACACAGATGGGCTCGATCCACACATTAAGTCTATCAACCCACATTATATTATGGAGTCTTTCGGTAAAGTCACGTAGATAGGTTCAAAGAAAAGAACAAAAATAACCTATCTACATGACTTTACCAAGAAAATGAATCCCTGCAGTCACGAAAGCCTTAAGTCAAATAGTTCCAATTGCTATTTTACGGAAAATGTATTGTAAAGACACCGGTAAGTGCTTCTAAAAATGGAACAAAGTTACATAGTACAGGTACACAATACAATGGTTGCACTGGAAACATAGTTACATTTCTGTTGTTATTGCTTCATACTTATTTATATTTTTAAAGTTTTGCTGACTGGAGGGAAGGACGGACAGACGGACGGTGACGTCCAAAGGATCTGAGAGTTTGCTTGTTGTTCATTTCTAAAAACTCTAGAATATTAAAAAAAATGATTGTGCATGCCTGACATCCACCACTGTGAAGGTGAGAGTTTGTGAATCACAAATATTGTATGTTGAGAAACTCTCTTCTTGTGAGTGACGAATTGATGGGAAAAAACACGTAAAACCAAGGCTGAAGTTCTCATGGATTATGCCCCCACGCCCACCAACCCAGAGCACAGTCCCGGACAGCTCTAGCAATGTTTTGAGTCTTGAATATAACTGATATGTGAATGGATACTTGCTTTTTTTACGTGCTCTGAAGAAAGGCCATTGCCAAAAAGTCACTTATATTTATTTTATGGCTGTGTAATTGACTTTTGTGTTGCAGTTGCCTTAAAATTTACTTAGCCGTTAAAGCTTTAAATCGAAATTTACTTAGCCGTTAACATTTTAATGAATCTGGTTGAGATGGCATCTGCAGCATCCGTGGTGAAATACCATGGAAGGTGACTCATTGCATCAGAACAGGGCTTCTCTATCTCCAGTTTTCACAACACAATACAGGTTTTCAAATTTACCCATCATCAGATGTATGCAGTGTGCAATGGCTTTATTTATATCTGTATGGGGATTAGGGTTGCCACCTGACCTAATCTTCTTGGTTCTTTCGGTAAAGTCACGTAGAAGGGAAATAATACAATAATAAAAATAAAACATACTAAAATATAATTTATTATTTTTATTATTTTCTGATTTTCCTTCTACATGACTTCACCGAAAGAACCAAGAAGATGAATCCCTGCAGTCACAAAAGCTTTAAATCGAAACCTGACCTAATGTTACCTGGAGACTCCTAATTTTTCGGTAGTTCTCCTGGAAAATCTTAAGTCTTCCCAGGATATTAAAAGTCCCGGTTGTTTTGTCAGTTGTATAATGATACGGCACTCAAAGTCAAGGCAATGTATATATGTAAGTCTCCCCTTTTCTGATACTATGAGATACGCTTCTTCCCAAGACATGTCCCGGTTTTATTTTTGTACCTTAGAGGTGGCAACCGTTATGGAGAGTTTTGAACATGGAAAGAAAGATATTGAGCACATCATTTTGAGAAGCCCTGCTTTAAAGCACGTACATTACTTTCGATCTGAACCTGACAACCTACTATATATCATTATTATTTTGCTTTTGGCATAAAATCTATTGAAAATTGTTTAGGCACTGTGCCTCATTCTACACTGCACCTCAGCAGAGGTGTATAGCTGCATTAAACATACCGTACAGTGCAAGCTGCAGCTTACCCAACCGGTTCAACTAAAGTTATATTCAATCTGTAAATTGGTCTGTGGGCATGTCAGTACATTCTTACGAAAGGCATTTTTTTTCATTGTCAATTTGTAGCTTGTATTAATTTGTATTAATTTGCATTCAACAAAACGTGCAGTACTTTACTGGAACATGTATATACGAAAAAATGTATATGGGGAAAAATATATTGTACCATTACAATAATTTTCTAAGTGTTTTCAATTGAAGACACTTTCCAGAGAAAAATGTCCTCAAACACCAGCCCTTATGCCCAGGACTTAATTTCTCACTTGATGTTTTTCAGAATGCTGCTATTTTAGCTTGGACTAGGAATTATCGACATTAAGCACGACAACTGCAGTACAATCATAATCCTACATTCTAAAAATCCAATATTATTGTATCCTAGATGCTTATATTCCTATATACAGGTTTATAGATAATTGTATTCATGTACTCACCATTGTTGTCACCGTGGTTTTAATTAACATGCTAAACTATTTCCCACAACAGCATTTCAGACTGTTCCGGCTGAAATTAAATACTGCTTATGCCTTTTCATGGTCCAAATGTCAATGTTCAACAGTCAACAGTTACGTGCTGAAACAAGATCACGAAAAGGTGCATTTCAGTTCATGTTTTGTGATTACTCTGGAATGTTTGGCGATGGGGAGTGGCGAGCAATGCAGGATGATAAACATTATGCTAAGCTTTATTGACAAAATATATAATCCTACAGGTAATGAGTGACTGCCAAGAGCCACACATTAATTAACTTCATTGTTAATCCAATATCAATAGAGTACAGTATATTATTTCAGTTAGTTGCTTACTATATATATATACACATGCCACCCACACTTTAGTTGTCGCCTGTAATATTAACAACAACACCACGTGAGCCAATGTGCAATGAACCGACTCCGCACATCATACCTAAACATATTTTAATCCAGAGGCACAAGTGGAAATCAGTAGTGCATGCATATACAACTTGTTTTTGCAATCCAATAAAATCGTCAATATATTTTTTTACGGATGCAGACAATTTAATTTGTCAATTAGTTATTTATATAAATTTGAGCACATCTGGTTTATAATGACAGGTCTGGAAATTCTACTCATGTCAAAAGCTTGCTTTTATATTTAAAAAAATATATTTAATGTATTTCAAATTGAATTATTTTATTCAAGAAATGTGAATGGAAGTGGTTGAGTGACAAAAATTGCTTGCACTTTTTGTAGAATACTGAAATAAGATCCAGAGTTCTTGTCCCAGGTTATTGTTCAAAACACTGCCACCAATGATTGCATATAAACCACGTTCTAAAAAAGATGAAGTTTTTTTTAATGTTTAAATCATAAAATGGTAAGTCTAGAATATTCTAAAAGCTTCACCAAACACTCCTCTTACTTGATACAGCTATTGTGCTGTGACGGTTCCACCTGAAGACGGAAGCTTGTGTTGCCTCCGAAACGTCGTGATTTTAATTTTATTTTAATTTTACTTTTATTAATTTTAATGTTTTACCTACGTGACTTTACCGAAAAAACCTAAGAATATGAATCCTTGCAGTCACGAAAGTTTCAAATCTAGAAATGAACACTGCAGAATTTGGTATCGTCATCAGCCATGATCTGAATGAAAGCCTCCCCAATATGTCGCCTTGCCTCACGATTCTGCAATGTAATTATCCACCAACCACCTGCAGATAATGAGTGTAAACCACATTATAAATTATGTAATGGAAATGCTTTTTAAATTTTGGTTTCAGGCATAAATTTGTAAGTCTGGACAAGTAAAAAAGCATCACCAAGCCCTATGGAAATGTGGATGTATATGTATGAGTCCTGCTCCTAACACTGTGAAAGAATGTGCTGGGAATGTAAAACAATGTTTTCACTGACCCATAATGCAGTTGACGTAATGTGTGATAAAACCCCAAGGTCCCGATTTTCTCAACTCTCCTCCCAAACATAAAAGCTCTTCTTTTCCACCTCCTATCCATTATCTCAATTATGCCAACAATTATCCCTTGCCTGAGCCCCATGCCTCATATTAAACAGCCTCCCAGAACTTAAAAGGAAAAAAAATCCACATTCAAGATTGCACTTTGATTTATGCATTTTAATATACAGTACTTGTAGAATTGAAGAGCCCCACCATCATAGATAAACTCCAATACAATATTAAACTTTGGAATCAAACATTCGGCTTTTACACCTAAAATGTAAGATAACTATACAAAAACAGATACATGTACAGTATAGGTGTATACAGTGTGTGTGCTTTGAGCGCGTCCAGACCCATTTATTATTTAATTATAGTACACTGTTTTGTAAATACGATGCCCTTGTTATGTTTGTTACACCAGTGGCTACGCTGTTAAACCCTGGCAACCTTTAATATGTTGCCCAACTCCTGGTAAACAACAGTCAAATTAAAAAGTTGTGACTCATTACATTTGAGGGTGACCAATTTTTAGATACCCCACTTAAATAAAACCACTTAAATAAAAAAAACGTTTTATAACAAAGCTTTTGCATTTCTCCCACTAATCTCAATTACACTTAAGAAACCTTCAAACAACCTTGCTCAGTAATATATGGACCCGTTGCTTTCACAATACGTATACGGTATCCAATCACCCGCTAAGAAGGGTCGCCATAAATCAGCAGCCTAGCTATACACGAAATAATGTGTAATAAGGTCAATTGAAACAATCGTACAAATTCTGGCTCTTTTGTCAATAAACTGCTGGATGAATGTCATATGTTGGTCATGCAGGTTGTGTCACCATACTTCCACCATACTGGTCAGTGTTGGTTGGCGGAGGGTGGAGGATAATGGCAGTTCATATATAATTCCCCACGGTTGCTAGGAATCTAACTTAGGTCACCGGATTCATAGCATAGTGTGCTCACCACTGCATCACCACTGCCCTCTCAGCTTATTTACAGCACAATCTTACATAGAGGGTAGCCCAAATGTGAGGAAATAGATTCATTTAATCTATTTGAATTTATTAACACTGGCATTAGAACATTTAATAATGTATTGTATTTTATATATTATCATTATTAATATCGAGTTTCTTCTTCCTGTGGGATCACCTCAAATCTGTCGTTTACAAAACTCGACCAAGAACCCTGAATGAATGGAGACAAAACATAATTGAAAAATGTTCAAAGATTACACTTGTAATCTTTAAAAAAGTCTTAAATTCATTTCACAAGATAATTCATGCATGCATTAATGTTAGTAGACTTCAGTTTGAACATTTGATAAAAGAAATGAAATAACCGTATGTCATTTTTTATAAATAAATATATAACCCTATGTATCCTGACTTATTGGCCATCTTGTATAATTTGCCATGTTATTTGATGGATGATGGCCTACTCTTTTCGATGCCTTCCATCTCACAAAAGTTATTCACAATAACATTATGAGATGGATTTTTTTTATGGGGTTGGAGAAATAAATTCATAAACATACACGGTGAAGATATTAACTTCAGTATATCAGATTTACTTATGATAGTGTCATTATAATAACCTATGGAAATGTATTACAGGAAATTATTGCCTTACTCGGAAAAGTAGGCTGGAAAGTTTGGCTCCAGATAATTGAGTGAAGCAAAGGTCGTGCACTGCAAAATATTTTACAGTGGGAATTATGGAGTCAAATGTCCTTCTAAGGATACATAAACATTGTACCAAATCGTTGTCTTCACCCAACCGGTCATATGCACTGCTTATTTTCAGATTAACATAATCCCTTATTTTAAAGATTATTACATTCATACCCCTGGGATATTTGCACGTGTAGGCACATCGTGATGACATCACCTTAATCATTTAAGACCAGAAACAGAAAGACTTCTTTGCAATTCGGGCAAATTGCCTGATGAAGCTGGCTGTAATCACCAGTGAAACGTTGTACAGTACTCTAATTGTAAATATTGTGTGCTGAATTAGTAACTAATTGCCACGTTTTGTTCACGTGACACACCTTACTAATTGATTGTGTTGGGTCAGGGTGGGTTTACAACACATTTATATTTACACTATCTAACCCAAAAAACATTATTTTGAATTGTCCTAACAATATATATGTAGAACATATTCTCTAACGATGCATGCAGAATCGCACTTCTGCAGACTTAATATGTAGTCACTCGAGAGATTTTCCTTCTCAGGAGATGTGTGGACATTGGGCAATATTCTTCCTGTCAAATCTGACCACTGCATAGTAAATATATGGCCACCGGTCTTTATTATCTTCATAATAAAGTACACGTGGGGACAGAGCAATTCAGCATTTTGTTTCTCATTCTCTTAAGTATGATGTGTAGTCACTGACAGGGAACATCAATCAAACTGAAACGTACCTCCAACTTTCCAAACCATTATTACAATACTTTCTATCCTTTACATTACATTCCTCATTTTTCATTATAGTCTGCCACTAAAAGCACCTCAACATAATTCAACATAATTTTCGTGACAACCAGAGCAGGGGGCGAGTCAAATCCTACGATATGTTACGCACGATTCCTGGAAATAGTGATGCATACGACCGGGAGTTAGAACATGACATAATACCAGATAACCGCTGGCCCCAGTGACCCTGTGGTTATTCTGTGGTTATCGTGTCATCATCCGGAACATGCTCTTGGCCATTGAATCGATTTCAACATTTGGCAGACTCTGTTACCAGGCCAAGTGGCCCGCCAAAAGGAGAGCATACAATCACCATCTAACACTTTAAAGATATCTAGATGGGCAGAGCAGCTTCATTAGATGGTTGTTGGCCAAATTACTATGCATAAAGGGAAAACTATATAATTGCACATAAATTCATAATATCAACAGCTAATGCTTCCCTGCAATATCTAGAGCGGCGTTCTTCATTGTAAGGCCCGTGGGCTACTGGTGGCCCCTGGTGACCGTTAGTGCGGCCCCTGATGTGCTGGCCCCAGACAATAGACAAATGTGAAAACACCCCATCATGCTGTCAAACCCCAATGGTTTCCAATGTGTAGCAGCCTCAACATAATTCAACATAATTATTGTGACAACCAGAGCAGGGGGCGAGTCAAATGCCTCCGATATCTTACACAAGATGCCTGGAAATCGTGATGCACACGACCGGGAGTTAGAACATGACATAATACCAGATAACCGCTGGCCCCAGTGACCCTGTGGTTATTCTGTGGTTATCGTGTCATCATCCGGAACATGCTCTTGGCCATTGAATCGATTTCGACATTTGGCAGACTCTGTTACCAAGCCAATTGGCCCACCAAAAGGAGAGCATAACCATCACCACCTAACACTTTCAAGATATGTCTTATCAGCGAAAGTTGACCGACCCCCTCTGGAAATTCGTGAAGGACACTGATCTAGAGGACTTGAAGCGACAATCCAGGCAATATGCAAGGTGGACAGAGCAGCTGCATGAATAACGATATAACAAAGTGCCATGCACCCACAATGGACATCATAATGCTGATTGTTCTGTTAAGAATTGCATATGCGGACATTGTGTTTCCCTCAGTCCTGTTCCTGCTCATGTAACACCTTTCTTCACTCAATTTGCCCTCCAGCCTACTACCTGTGCAAACACACATACACGCTCTGATTCCATAATCGATCCAACAATGACGGTACATCAGGACCTCATACTTACTTCCATTGACCGGGTGAGACACCAATGCCACGAGACCCGATGCTGCAGCCCATCAGAACGCATCTTAACGCTGGTGCCCTCCATTGATTTACGCACCTCCAATTAGCACGATTGGCTACATACGGTGCGAAAGAAGTTCAACATACATACATACAACGTGCATGGCAAGCCTGATGTATATATATGACATAGGCCACTTTTTTGCCGAAGGCAGATAGAGTAGTGGTATACCTGTCACTGTGTGCAGGCCAGATATGCCACGATCATGGTCATATAATGCAATGAATAAAGTTTGGGTTTACATAACATCTTAATGCTACCTCATCTCAATATGCTGCACACAAACTGTGGCCATATATTATTTTTATATAGAGACAGGCAGCCATAGGCAGATGAAAGATCATGAGCTTGGACTTCAACGGGGGCAGGGAGTTCACAGCCTGGATCACTGGGGGGAATGTAATTCCAGATGACAGGGACAGCGGAAGAGAATGAGTGACCTTCCACTGAGTGAAGGTTCGTCCAAGGGCTTTTACAGAATTCTGTGGTTTCTGGAGTGGAGAGTGTGTCGAGAGGAGTACATAAGAGGGGAGAAGTAAGCAAGGGGCACGTTTGTGGAAGATCTTGATGACATTGGGACCTTGACAATCATTTCTGGGTTCGATTTGCCAACCACTGGAGAGGTATGGAATGATGTGATCTTATTTATGGGAGCAAGCAAGTAGTGTAGCAGCTGTATTTTGGATCATCCAGAGTTTGAAGATTATGGATTTAGGGAGGCCATAAAGGAGAGTTGCAGGAGTAAATGTTGGATACGATGAAGGCTTGTGTGGGTCTCAGCAGCAGCTGGGGTAAGTAAATGGCAGATGCCATTCACTCACAGGGGTGCCACTTGTGCAAACATCCTGCAGATACGAGAAAGTTAATGGCATGGCCATTCTTGATTAGAATAGCATGGCCATTAGTTTATAGCTTGAGGATATTTAAACACATAGCTAGAAAAGTCAGCTACTGTATATACAACCACATATTTATATTTATCACAATTGCAGAACTGGCGAGCTATGCAGGATTATCTTTAGAGGAAAAGAGAACAAACTCTGGAACTATAGTGAGTCAAAGATGAGGTGGGAAGAGGATTGTGCAAGAATTGATGGGTTTGTTATGATAATTTCATTACATTATGCGAGGGGCTATTAAAAAGATGGAAATCATTTGATGGATCCAGCTTCAAGAGGTTGTATCGTAATAAAAAGTGATAATCGGCAGAGTAATTTACTTAATAATCGTTGCGATGGGACTTTGTAGGATGAATGTTGAGATTTATAAGGGCACAGGGTGACCAATAATGACTGAATTAGTCTGTAATAAGGTAGGCACTGATAAGGGATTCACAGATATGTTGTTATCTGTTGTATACCTGCCGTGTTTGGTGTACGTGTACAAGTAGTATTTTGGTCAAAGACAAAACACAACACAAATGGCGCTTCTTCTTTGAAAGGTTGCCGATGCTTGAGCGGCCATACGAAAGAAAACTAAACAATTTTTTACTTTACCAGGTAAGGCCCACCGAGCTATGTAGCTCTTTTTGAGAAGCGACCTGGCCACAACTGATAGCTCAACGAAGTGGCTTATGTAGAAATGTATAGCAATAGCCAAATACGCTAAACGCACATTGATTCTAAAGTTGGAGAGAAACGCTGAAGGACCCGGAGAGAATTCCACGCGACCAAAGGGAGAGAGAAAGAGGCATGCAAACTCCAAATACCAAACTAAATATAAATATTATTTATTATGATCAGGTAAGGCCCACTGAGCTATAAGGGTGTATAGATATTTTGCAGAAGCCACCTATCCACAAATGAAAGCTCAACAAAGTGACTTATGATATGGACATTTTAATGCAGCCAAATAATATAAGCGCACTTTGATTCTAAATGTGGTGGGAAAAACCGGAGGACCAGGATAAAAATCCATGCAACCAAATGAAGAGAGACATGAAAACTCCAAATATCAAACTAAATATTTGTTATTTTACCTGGTAATGCCCACTGAGATATACTCTTTTGCAGAAGCCACCTGTCCACAAATGATAGCTCAACGAAGTGGCTTATGATATGGACATTTTAATGCAGCCAAATATTCTAATCGCCCGTTGACTCTAAATATGAAATAAAAAACCGGAGGAACCGGAGAAAAATCCACGCGACCATGGGGAGAAAGGGAAAGAGAGACATTGCCAACTCCAAATATTCAGGCGGGCATGGCCAGGGTCAGGGTTCAAACCGCCCACAACGCCCTTTCCTTGCACGCACACGGCGAGCGAAACCAAGTTGGTCGGTGTGTGAGGGCTTTGGGTGAGAGGGGGGTGGGAGGAGGAGGTGGCGGCGGTGGTTGGTGGTTGGGTGGTTTGGCTGAGGGGAGGGCGATAGGAAGCCGGTGGCTCAGGGTCCCGCCCGCTCGCTCATGGCATCCATTACCGCGGGGCCGGTCCGCGCCATATTGTGATGCTGGAGCGCACGGGCGGGGGCCGCCGCCGCCATCCGCCAGCATCGGCCGCCCTTCGCTGTGAGTTTCGCCTCGCCGATTGCCTCGGCGAGTTTCCGATAACCGCAGCTACGCGTCGGCGTGGTTATGTTTGGGGTTTTATGCGTGTGTTATATATATAATTCGCAAAGCCACCCGATGGTGAAGGGAGATGGGATAGTTATTTGCATTGCTGATTTTTTGTTTGGGGGGGGAAGAGGAGAGAGGGGGGTGGAGGTGGGGGGTGTCATTCTTAGTCCGTAACGTTTTTGTCAGTCGAACCACCCCGCACCAACCCTTACCACCCCTGCCGGGACTGGGGCACGTTTCTCTGCTGCCGTTCTAGGCAAGGCGCTAGGCTTGAGCCGGTAGCGCGGGTAGCGCGTAGGCCGCAACGCGTGCTCGCTTTCATTGTTCTGCTCCTTCACGCCGCTAATTATTAAACCCCCCTCCCGAATACATCGAAGCGAGACTCCCTGTGCCGCTGTCGTCATCGTCGCCGACAGTTTCTTCGCTTGAATGAAACAAGTATTTTTTTTGTTTTCGCTTTGCTTTCGAGGCATGAAGGTGAGCGGCGGCCGATGATGCATGCAAGTGGCCAGGACGGCCGAGGAGGAGGAGGAGGCGGCGCCATGCCAGTGATGGCCCAACCGGGCCCTCCGCAACATCAACAACATTCTCAACAACAACAGCAGCAGCATCATCATCATCAGCAACATCAGGTAGTGCAGGCTGGCCGCTCGCAGGACGACGCGATGGTTGGATACTTGTTTGAGAGGCAGCATGGAGAGCAGGTGGCCGCCGGGCCTGGCTCCAAGCAGCAACACCAACAACCTGACCAGGTGGGGCACATGGGGGTGGGTTTCGTAGTGTCTGCCATTGTCTGGAGATGGTGTGGTTTAGTGCGGTCTCACTTTACAAGATGTGGCCGTGATGTCTCATTGTCTGGAGATGGTGCGGTTAACGTGACCCACTTGGCAAGATGTGGCCGGTATGTCTCATTGTCTGGAGATGTTGTGGTTGGTATCTCATGGTTTGGAGGTGATGTATCATTGGGGATGGCATGGTTAGTGATCTCGATTTTGGGGGTGGTGTGGGTTGGGTTTGGTGTCGTTTCGAGATGGGTTGGTATTTGAAAACCCTTTCGTTAGGTTGTAATTGAAGTTATTGTATGCAGTGTTTTTAATTTTGAGCTAGTGTGGCGATTTATTTCATAATAAATCAATAATATAGCAACGGTTCGTATGTACTACAAATGTAGGGTTAGATTGTACTGTTGTACTTGCAATTTTGGATATGGTACCGTGGTTTAATCACTTTACAACGTCGCAATGCAAAGTGATTAGGTCTGTCTATTCGCTGATTAACATTTATTGCATCAAACGTATATTTTTAAAACATTAGATTGACGTTTGTATGTTATAAGTTCGTGTTTATAACAAAAGATTGTCTACTTCCTGATGTTGCCTTTCCTCGCGTGCACGTGTTTCCTTTGGCGTTTTTACCGTTGTGAAGGCGACGTTAGACAATTTGAATGTGGAGCTCGCTCCACGTTCTCTTTTTTAGTGTGCATTTAGAATTATTAATTTTTAAATGAAAATATTTTAATAATGGACCCAGCCCCTCGTGCTCTTAGTACAGTGCCTAATGTACAGTAAGGCCGGCCAAACGCACGTGCATCATTGTCCCACTTTTGGAATTGATTCGTGAACACTTTCGATTGTGGCTTTTGAAAAGGGCCCACAATTAATGCCAATGTTCACGTTAAATCGCGTTTAATGGTTGCATCATAATATTCGGTTGCAATTTTTAGTATCCGTTTGTATATAATTGTTTAAATGTTAATAACTTCCTGCTTTTGACCACATGAGTGCGCACTGTACCATAGAGGCCTAGTTCTTGGAGGCTTTCGTGTGCCGACTTTTGTTGGAGTGAGGCCGGGTGGCTCTTTCGTCGTTAATTTATATTGTCAAACTTTCTTTCTCGTGACCAGGATCGGTACATTGCAGTAGCGTGTTTTTTTAGATTAAGTTCACATTATACGTCGACACAGTTTGCCGTTTCGTTTGTGCATTGTTTGCCAGACCTGAGAAGGTTCGCCTCCAGTTTTAGGGGAAGTTTTTATTTTTATTTAAGTTTTTTTGGGGGGGATTTCATTTACCATGAAGTTACGCCCCCCCCCCCCCCCCCACTGATTATTTTTATTAATCTACCTCGGCTATAAAAGTGGTTGAAACTGTGCCTGTCGTGTTGGTCTTGAGATTTTTCTTTAAAGTTTGGTATAAAATGTTTCCACAAACGATGTAGGCTTTGTGCTTTGGTCTAGATTGTTCATAATCCAGGTTTGTGATATTGGTGTGTTTTATACATGTAAATGCATTTACGTTGTTGAACGGTGGGATTTCCCTGCTGCAATGGTTATGGTTTAAGTGTCAGCTGGGAGGAAATCCAGACTGTAATGTTTGAGAGTTTTGTGTTTGTTAATCAACTGCGCATCTCAGTTGATATAGTCGTAGCAGGCGCATTATTTAAACCCTGCAAATGCATAAACAATGTCAACCGTCATCTCTTGTAAAAAAAAGGCTTGCTGTGTGACTTAGTTGATTGGGCTTGTTACTCGTCCTAAATAAGGACCTGTTTACAGCATCGACTGATTCGGTTCACAGCGCTCAATGGTGGATGAACATTTGCATTCCTACGGAATTGATTCATCTACTCGATAGATTATAAATGTTGTACCTGCTATTGCTCGTTTGAAAACATTTGGACTGAATGAAAGTCGATGCTGTGTAAAGTGTAAATGAACATTTCCAAACACTTGACTGGGGTAACTTTTTCTTGTTTTTTCAAGACGCGATTGTGTGGTTAAACGTATCTGGAATGCATGTATTTTTACATATTGTTTTCTGGAGCATTAGTGCCCTTAGAGAATTTGGCATTATGCTTAGAAATAAAATGAAAACGGCACCAAGAGGCAGTGTTCTTTGTCACTTGTTCAAGCTTAAGCTGCTGGGATTTCTATGAAACATGAAAGAATGCCTGTGTTGTTCGGTGCCATAAATTAAGCTGTGACTAAGTAAATATATTGCTGCATTGATAAACTCTGCATAATTCTCTTTGTGAACGCTATATAAATTCACAAGTGGTCTGTCTTTAATGTATTTTGAAGAGCAAGTCACGTGTTACAGAAACATGTATAGATTATAAATCGGGGTAGGTATGCTCTAAATGTGTTAGTTAATCTACTCATGAACTGTGCACATTTAATGCAGAATTGTTGTAAAATTATTTTGGTTTCAATTATGGTAACTTCAACCTCGGTCCAAAAAACTAACGTAAGACGCTTCACCCAGGCACTCTTATGACATTTAATACGATGTAATTCCCAAAGAATGTGGGGTGTTGCCAAGCCATTGTTTCCTTAAGACAGGCGTTAGATTTAAGTGTTATTCTACCACTGGATTTTTTTCTGCAGCAATTTTAGACACTAAAGGTTTGCTTTTTGGATATTGCTACAAACCTATACGATATATATTTGTGAAATATGTAAGTGGCTGTGCCTATAGTGAGAGCTTGTTCATGTAAAATAACTTTTGTAGAGAATTCCACATCAGCCCACACGCGTTTAACAGGGTGCTGTGGTTAGTACAACAAACATTAAGTGCAACCGCTGCATTTTAATGGTCAGTCTTGGATGCTGCATACACAATGGGGTTGTTGAATAGGTTGTTAAGTATGATTTAATCATTGAAGCACGCATCCAGTGAATTAATAAATTCGCTTTTATTTAGGTCATCAAATCATGTCTGTTTTTATTCATGATGTGTGAATCCATACTGAATGGATTAACAGAGTTACTGCAGTATTATGAAAATAAGACATTAATATAATTTCAAGTCCTAAATGGATACAATTCATTAAATCAACAAGGTCCTGAATTGGTTTAAACCTAAATTTATCTAGCTTCATTCAATGGATCTTTATGGGTTACTGAGTTTAATTTTAGGACACTAACTTTTTAAATTATGTATTGCTTATATTGTGGATATTGGGTCATATTGAGTATTTTCCCACTCATTTAAGTATATGCATTATGTTGTTCACAATGCATGATATTGTTGAAACTACTTCGTGTGATAAAATACAACCCAAACTTAATTTCAATTCCATTGTATTACAAACTGATTTAAATAAATTAGTATTAATGAGCCTAATGTATTTGCTTATGTATAGGTTTCCAAAAGTCAGTACAGTGGAACAAGCTGCCATTTTTTAAATAATTGTTAAGTGTTTTTATGAATGTAAAATAAAATAAAAATAAAGCCTTTCGTTGAAAATAACTTCTGCAGGAAAATTCGTCATTGACGCATATGCTGACATTTTAGTTTTCCGGAAAATTGCACAAATTGCGGTCCGTTAACTGTTGTGTCTGTTTTGGCAGGGTCGCTCCGTGGAAGATCTCAATCATGGATTCCAAGCTTTAGCTTTGGAAGGAAGGGGTATGGGTGAGGTGAGTGCCTATAGAAACTGCCTACTCAATTGCGGTATGTGCAAAGTAAAAAAAAAAATTCCATTTTAAAGTTCCCTTTGTGATACAGTTGGAATGGAAACTGAATTGTAGGGTCCATATCAGCTTGTATGGAAATGTGTGCAAGTTGGGCCTATTGTTCAAGTACTGTTTTGGGGAAGTTACTGGTGAGTGGTTGTGGCTACTATTTTCAGAAATTGTACTGTGGTGCTTTCAGGAGTTTTAGCAAATAATATTTTTGTTATGCAGCTCTTGCCATCAAAGAAATTCTGGGAATCTGATGATTCTGCCAAGGATGGATCAAAGAGCCTTTTTCTTGGTGATGAATGGAGGAACAACACGTGGGGTGCATCAGGTACGTTGTGACAACTTTGCCATTTATCCAAGGATGGAGTTTCCGTTTGACTAATGGTTAGAAATATTTAATTGAATTACTACGAATAGTTAAATTCCTTGTCTTAGTTTTTATTAAGTTTGTCAAGAAATATGCCAACAAATTTGATTGCATTTTTTTATAAACGTATCCACATACTTTCTGGTTTCTTAAAACATGTTTGTGAAGGAAATATTTGAAGATCATGTACAGTATAACTGTTTTAGTTGGTACTGGTGCATTTCATTTTTGTCGCTTTTAATTATGATATCTGAAAGTTTTTTGCAATACAGAAATTCGCCAATTAACGTTTTTTTAAATCCTTTATATTAAGTTTGCTTGCTTGCTTGCGTGCTTGCTTACGACCGTGCAAACCTTTCGGTCGTTTTTTAACCCACTTCCCGTGATCCAATCGAGCTGACATTTTGCACACAGACTCGTTGTGCGAGACAATTAATGTTCGTGAAATTTTTTTTCCAAAATTTTACACTGTTTATGGAAAATAAATTAAATATTTAATTACCAATTGTTTAATACTGCAGACAATCATCTGACCCATAGGTGGCAGCCATCTCAAGCCAGAGGACGAGAAGACTCTAGCCGCCACGCATATAAAGGATTTAGAGTGAAAAACTTTGTTTTTACGGGTTATACTTATTTGGTTGTTCGATGACTCACTTGGATAGGCTAAACCTTTTACGTTGACGTTTCATGGCTAAGCTTGATTTTAAAAACATAAACGTTGCTCAATTTTATTTCAGACCACTCGGTGTCCCGGCCAATCATGGTTCAGCGGCGCTCCGTGCCAGGTGGTTATGGGAGCAGTGACATGAGCTCGGTGCTGTCTCCACGTTCAGAAGCAGATGGCCTCGGAGTGAGCATGGTGGAGTATGTCCTGAGCCCGTCTCCTGGAGACAAGCTTGATCCCAGAGCTAGAAAAGCATTTGTAAGTACCATCACAAAGCATGATGCGACATTTCGATGTAAAGCATTCGTGACTGCAGGGATTCATATTCTTGGTTCTTTTGGTAAAGTGACGGAGAAGGGAAATAATAAAATAATAAAAATAAAACAATAAAATGCTATATTATTTTATTACTTCCCTTCTACGTGACTTTACCGAAAGAACCAAGAAGATGAATCCCTGCAGTCACGAAAGCTTTAAATCGAAAAATAAAATGCTCACGACGTTTCGATTGCAACACAAGCAATCATCATCAGGTGTGAAAACCACAGCAAGAAAATGTGTGGTTTTCGCACCTGATGATGATTGCTTGTGTTGCAATCGAAACGTCGTGAGAATTTTATTGTTTTATTTTTATTATTTCCCTTCTACGTGACTTTACCGAAAGAACCAAGAACATGATGCAACATGATACATTTTATTTTTAAATGAGAAATATGTTGAGAGCTTTACATTTAAAATAATTTGTGTCATACCTTTTCAGGGTGCTGTGGATCAGGAGTCCAATGATGTCTCAAAAGTTGACAAAAAGGGCAAATCTTCACCCTTTGAGGAGGATAAGGGTGGCGATCTGAAAAAGGATGATGAGAGCGTGATGAAAGTCGGAATGGCAATTTCAAATGGGATCGATACAGATTTAAAGGAATTCAGGTAAAATTTTTGTTTTGCATGTATGAACATAATATTTTTTGTAAAAATGTGTAGAATTTAACATGCACTTTGATAAAAATGTTTTTTCGTAAAATGATCTTCATCGACTAATGTAATGCATCTTTTTTGTACCCACCAAATCCACTGCTCTGCATGCTTTTCTACACACGGGGCAGCCGCATGCCAGGTAGCCGCCAGGAATCCCCGACTGAGGTGGCCGAGCGTCTGGGTGTCGTCATGCAGTCAAGTGGCGATGTGCTGGTACCGCTCGCTGGAAACGCTGTCCCCAAGCAATGCGTGGAAGAGTTTGGGCCCCCTGAAACGCAAAACGTGCCCATTGATCCGCTTGAGCCAGTGAGCCTTGAGTCGCTCCAGTTTGAGTATTCCAGCGGACAGGTGCCAATGGACTCTCCTGCCGCCAATGTCGGCCTATTTGACTATCCTACACAGCAGCAGGTGATTTGTGGAATTTTTTTTGTCCGACTTGCTTCTGGGTGAAATTTTCATCCTTAATTGTGTAAAATGTTGTTCGTTAGTCTATTTAATCCAGCAAATGAAAATACATGCCAGTCCAGAGATGCATGATGATTACCTATTTTGCAAGAGTGACCTGGGATACATCAAGTCGATTAGAATACAACAGCTATTTAATGCATTGTAAAATGTAAAATATGTATATGCTGTATAACGATAGTGTAATATACATTTTAATACATACAATGGTTAATTGTAAGTTAATGATACATTTGTGTGGTCCTTTTTCAGCTATTCCAACGTGTGTCAAATATGCAAGCTGTGCAGCAACAGCTGGCCAACAGCCAGCAACAGCAACAACAACAGCAGCAACAGCAGCAGCAGCAACAACAACAACAATATGCCCTTGCAGCAGCACAGCAGCAGCATGTTGGTAAGATTTCATGCAATTGGAATTGTTTTAAATGTTTTTTTATCATGCTTTTACTTACTTGTTGTAGTTGCCTTTTTAATTGTACTTTTCAATTAATTATTCATGGTCAAGGCTGTGATGATTCTCTTGCCCTCACTGAGAAACCCATTGGGTTCTTTGATGAGACTCCTATTTGTACTCATTTGAAACTGAGCCTGACCGTACAGAAAGTTTATGATTATTAGTGCATTAACCTGTCAACTTTGATGATAATGTGTGCTCGTCACTGTGAATAAGATTGTGGAGAAAAAAATTTAAAGTTGAGTTGTCTACGCAATCTGCATGTGCATTCCACAGGCATGTTTTCAGCTGGTCTTCCTCCAACAATAATGCACAATCCCTACATCATAAGCCAGGGCCCACCAGGAAGTGACCCATATTCTGCTGGGCTAGCTGCAGCTGCCACTCTTGCAGGTGAATACTTATTATTTTGGAATGAAAGGGGACAATAATTCAATTTTACTTGTGAGCAGTAGTTATTTAGTAGTTGAATGTGGTCATCTCATTTCTCACTGTAGTAATGTAAAACGTTGAGGTCGATATATTTTATATAAAGCCTCTGGTATTAATGTTTAATTATGTAAAAATTGCATATATGAATGGCCTTAGTGGTCTATAAAAGTCTGGTCTGGCAATGATGAAACATCTTGCCCTCACTGAGAATGTCCTTTGGGTCATTCAATTATGAGAGTCTTTACATGTACTCTACTGAGCCAGACCTGATTTTAAGGCCCCGTAACCACATGCGATTTCTGTTACATCTTACTTCTTTTATAATACCAATTGTGTGTTTGCATGGAAGTACTTGCTACCACAAAATATTTGTACTTAATTTGGTTGTACTTGGGTTTTTGTTTTGCCTTTCATCAAGTCACTTGGAAAATTACTTTTGTTTTTGAAAAGCAGGCCCTGCAGTGGTACCTCCCCAGTACTATGGCCTCCCGTGGGGGGTCTATCCTGCCAACTTATTCCAGCAGCAGGCGCTAAATGGTGCACCAAATGGTCCAAACCAGACCGCGGCTTCCCAGGCACAGCAAGGGCAGCTTCAGGTAAAAACACTTCACAATGAAAGCTTCATTGTCATTTGAAATTTATCACCAAAAATAGATTTCTATTTAAAGCTTTCGTGACTGCAGGGATTCATCTTCTTGGTTCTTTCGGTAAAGTCAGACAGACCTGGTTTCACCTGAGGACGGCTACTTGCGTTGTGGCCGAAACGTCGTGAGAATTATTTTATTATGTTTTATTTTTATTATTTTATTCCCTTCTACGTGACTTTACCGAAAGAACCAAGAAGATACCAAAAATAGATTTACCATTTCTATTCATTTGTAATCGTGGCTTTTCTCGACGCGTTTCAGATGTTGAGGGCGGCAAGTGGCCAGAGACCACTCACTCCAAACCAAGCCCAGCAGGTCCAGCAGCCAGGAGACAATTTGACAGCAGCCAACACTCAGCTCGCTTTAAGCCAAGGACTGGCAGCGGCAGCAGGCATGCAAGGTAAACGTTCGGGATGTAGCCTGATGGCAATGTGCGAGTAAGGTGTCAGGCACTGGCATTCCCTTGTTTTGATGTGTTTGCTGACTTCTACGTGTGCTATGATTTAGATGTGAAGACACTCGCTTAAAACCCACACTTGGGCTGCACAGTACTGACTGTAATAGTGCTTGGCCATCACCAACTTGCAAAATACATTAAGACCATATTAATTATATTAAGCTTCAATGTAAGTTAACCGGGTAGTTTCAACAACATCTTGGACTGATGGTTTATTTCTTTGTTTAGGTTATCAGGTGATTGCTCCGGTTGCATACTATGATCAGAACGGAACTCTGGTGATGAATCCCAATGTGCGTGCCGGGCTAGGCGCTCAGCTCCGTCTTGCACCCCCAACACCTGTCCTCATCAATGCAGCTGCTGCCCAACAAGGTACTTTTTTTTTTCTACACCAACTAATGTATTTGCACAAAACGACAACACTTAACTGTAATAACATCTGGCGTTTATCAGTGTCATTTATTGTTTCTGTTACCTTGGTTAACGTTTGTAATTGCAAGCTTAATGTACAAAATCTGGGTCCTGTACTGGTTTGTAAATTCGAATGCTAATTCTAACCTTTTTTTGTTATAGCTGCCCAGTCGGCCCAGGGTCCTGCCAACAGCATGGCCAACTCTGTAAACAGTCTGTTCCGCCCAATCGGAGCACAGCACAGCCAACACAGTCAGCAGCAGCAGCAGCAGCAACAACAAGGGGGTGGAAACATGGCGTCTAGCCCCTTCTACAGCAACTCCTCACTATCTGCGGCCTCTCAGGCTAGCTCCCTGTTCTCCCAGAGTGGCAGCTCTCTTGGCTTTGGCAACAACAGCTCCCTGGTGGGTGCAGGCATTGGATCAGGTCTCTCAGCATTTGCTTCCACTGGTAAGCAGAAAAGTCAACGGACTTTTGATTGGCAGTGTTTTTGAGACCACACACTTGTCGTTTGAAATGAACGACAGCATGAATTTAAGATTGCCTTATTGAAGCATAATTGCTGCTAGTGGCTATTGTAAAAGTGTATACTGTTGTAAAAAAAAACATGCTTGACATGTTCATACCTAAATGGGATGGGTTTAAATTATAATGAATCTATAGTCTGGCTATGATGATACTCTTGCCCTCACTGAGACATTGCTATATGGATGTTTATGTTGAGAACATTTTTTGTACTCTTTTTGCCTGAGCCAGACTTTAAAGTAACAATCTCCAATTCTTAATGGAACACAAGTGTTTGCACGTTGATACAATTGCATTACTATGGTCCCTGCACAGGTAACTCTGCAATGACAAGTGGATCTCGGAGGGACTCGTTGTCTGGAAGTCTCGACTACAAGCGTTCAGGCAGCGGCCTGGCCCCCATCAGCCAGTCATTTTACAATGGGCTTGGATTCTCCTCCTCACCTGGGCCCATTGGCATGCTCCCCCCTAATCATAACCCAGGATCCCTCACGCCACCACCCTCCCTGTCCTCTCATGGATCCTCATCCAGCCTTAACATTGGTATGTACCTTACATTTTTCTGTTGATCAGAGGTGTACAATTCTGGCGTTTTTCATTAACTTGGGAATGCAGTTACCTTCATGTTTGCACAAATGGTGTTTTATGTATCGTACCACATCTGTTGCATATAACTAGATTTGAAGCTTATTTCACTTTATGTTGCATACCATGAAGCTGATAAATGATGCAACTGATCATAGCATACGACTTTGGATTTTACCCAAAACACATGGTATAAACATCGAGACTCATGATAAAGGTTTATAAAAATCAGCTTAATGCAAAATTCAGCATGTTAACACCTTTTCAAATAAATTCACGTCGGTCCAATACACCAGTAACACTTATTTGGTAAAGGATGAGGAAACAAGTTCGTATTTTCTTTCATATAAATCTGTGTACACTTTTGCACGTTGCTAATTTAAAATAAATTTATATTGGCAATCCTGCAGGGTTACCAAATGGCAGTGGTCGCTTCATTTCTGCGGCACCGGGCGCCGAGGCCAAATATCGCAGTCTGAGTGGCACCACGTCGAGCCTGTTTGGTGGCTCCGGGAGCCAGCTGTTCCCAACACTGCGGCCCCGCTACACCCACAAGACGGAGATGATGCCCACTGGGCGCAGCCGCCTGCTTGAGGACTTCCGCAACAACCGCTTCCCAAATCTGCAGCTCCGTGACTTGGCAGGGCACATTGTTGAATTCTCCCAAGACCAGCACGGCTCTAGGTAAGGTTCCCCCCGCACACAATGTGGGTGCAATAAAGGTAATTGTTTCCCGATGACTCAATGCGGTGGATACATTAATTCCTAATTTTTTTGTTTCTTTAAAAAAATGTCCAGAAAAATTCTTAATACATTTGGATTGTTATTTTTTGCCCATTAACTTGGAATTGTGTAAGAAGAAATTGATCCTTTGTTAGAAAGCACTGATTTGTATTGTTGGCGTGCAGATTCATACAGCAAAAGTTGGAGAGAGCCATCCCAGCGGAGCGACAGATGGTTTTCGCTGAGATATTGCATTCGGCCTACCAGCTCATGACCGATGTCTTTGGAAACTATGTGATACAAAAGTTTTTTGAGGTAAGAATGGGATGCAATTCTTTTGCAATGTTTCACAAGTTTTATAAATAGCAATTTGACATTTTTGACATGTGAAAAAAATTGACGCATTGTTGATAATAAATAGATGATACCAAGCGAGATGTATTATTTAATAATTTACCTAACCCAAGTCTTTCTAAAAATATTTTTTTCTTTAAATTGTACATTATCACTGGCCACGTATGATGCTTGTATAGTTGTCACATTTCCACGAATGTTCACATACTATATTAAATATACCATGTAGCAGACCTCTTATACATATAAGTACATTACTTGGAGCATTCTTGAAGAGCTTAATGTCAGATATTGCAAATGTTTTTTTTTATTTTAAATACATGATAAAAAATTACATTTGATTGGCATAAGATAGCTACAAAATTATGAAAGGTCATAAGATACTTTTACCTATTGTGGTGTTTCAAAATTTTGCTTCACATATTTGTGTTCACACAATTGCTTGCAAGGAGAATCCCAAAGCTCTAAATAGGCAGGAAATATGTAGGAAACACAATGCTGGCTAGACTACAATATTGATGCCAAGGTCTTATTTGGAGGAATATTTTTTAAATAAGGTCTGCCATAAATATAATCAATTATAACATTGTAGTGGCATATTATTGATTTGTACATTGTTATTGGGCTTTGAACTTGGACATTTTAATAGAAACATGGTAATGTAATTGTATTTGGAACATTGAAAACATTGGATTACATGCAGTAATAAGTGTAAATTTAGTGAAAATCGACGGAGTTTAAATACGGCATAAACGTGAGCATGTTAAAGTAAACCAAAGAAAATTATTTAATTCTGATATTCGTACAACAGTGGTTAATTTATGATTGTATAACAACGTTCCTCTCGTCTTTCCATTATGCATACCAAAGCAGAAAATTACATTCAAGCATTATTTCTCAATGTATTGTCCAAGAACCCATTTGTGTGTACCTTGTGAGTTATCTCATGCATTGGTTTCTTTATGGTGCTCCCATTTTCTTCTCACATGCGGGGAACACTCTTAAAAATTAAATTGGCTATACATCCCAGTAAAGTTTTGAGGTTGCAATGTATTGCTTTGATAGATTCATTATGTAAGTTACTGCTGTGGTAATCTGGCAATGATGACACACTTGCCCTCACTGAGAATTGCTGTTAAGCGGTTTGGTGAAGATACCTTTAAATTGTACTCTTGTTCTGAGCCAGATTTTTTTTTATCATAAATGGCCACATGGCAGAATTTACACAACTATTTTATTACATTTTAATGTATTTTATGACTTGCACTATTGCTTTCAAACTTGCTGTGTGAAAAATCGTGTCCGTCAATGTCCTTACAGTTTGGCAGCCCTGACCAGAAGCAAGCACTCGCCCAGCGAATCAGAGGACACGTGCTTCCTTTGGCCTTGCAGATGTACGGTTGCCGGGTTATTCAAAAGGCTCTTGAATCGATTCCTCCTGAGCAGCAGGTACTTGCCTGGGATTATACAACAGGAAATAGGGGGACAGAATTGTAATTAAAATCTGATTTGGCAACAATAAAAAAATCCCTAAAGGTCTTCAATGTTTTATTTGAAAGGTGGTGATGTGTACTTACCTGAATAAATAGTAGCTTGATTGTTAAGTGTAACAGGTTGCTTCCATAGAAAAGGAAACAAAAATAAATTGCCTGAAGGATAAATGGGATATCTGTTCACCATTGCACTTAATGTATCCTCTTTAGACAAATAAAAACTGTTTCCAATCCTGTTTTTTTCCTAGAACGAAATGGTCCTGGAGTTGGATGGCCATGTCTTGAAGTGTGTCAAGGATCAAAATGGAAATCATGTGGTGCAGAAATGCATTGAATGTGTTCCACCCCATTCTTTGCAATTCATCATTGATGCGTTTAAAGGACAGGTACTGTATATTGCATTCCTCACAAATGTACTTTTGTTATATGCATACATAGTGCTGCATACTTTTCATTTGGTGTTTTTAGTCAAAAGAAATATCCATTATGAGAAAAATACTGTAGTGCGTAAAAAATATTTCTCACAAAAAACAAGTTGCCAATTTTATTCTGTTAAAAAAACATTTAGTCACAAAGCCACGGAGAGAAGGGCATGTTGCCCTAGAACATACAAAACAAACATTTACACAATGGATAACATGTCCACCATGAACCTTATTTTTTTCCAGGTATTTGCTTTGTCTACCCATCCATATGGCTGTCGAGTGATCCAGCGCATCTTGGAGCACTGCACTCCAGATCAGACCCAGGCCATCTTGGAGGAGCTCCATCAGCACACTGAACAGCTTGTGCAGGTCAGTCTGCACCAGACATTCGCCAAGCCCGGAGCTGTAAAATAATTATTTTCTTTGGTTCTTTTGGTAAAGTCACGTAGATAGAAAAATAATAATAAATACTGGCAGTCTATAATGTAGACTTATTTTTGTTCTTTCAGTAATTTAAATATAAAAAATATATAAATAAAAACAAAACCACGACGTTTCGATCGCAACACAAGCGGTCGTCATCAGGAAAAGTGGAATTAGCCTCTAAAATCAAACTGTTTATGAAGGTTTGGAGATGGGCGTAGCCCAAGTGTCAGTAGCATGGGTGGGGCAGCTAATGTTAATGTCGGAGAAATTAATGCCCACGCAGTGGGTCTACACCAATCAAAAGGGCCGCCAGGCAATCATTTGCACCTCGCTCCACATACCCACACTGCTGACGGTGGAGATTGACAAGAAACAAATCAAGTTGTGACCCAAAGTGGTTGATGACATATAACCATCCTCTCGGTTGAAATTGTCTATATTATATGGATGGCTTCATTAATTAATCTTTGTTGATAGCCACTACTGGTTCTCAACAAAGATTCGTTCATGAAGTCATGAACGAGGTGCAAATGATTGCCTGGCGGCCCTTTTGATTGGTGTAGACCCCTGCTGCGTTCTCATTGCTTTCTCTTACATTAACATTAGCTGCCCAGCCCATGCTGCTGACACACTTGGGCTACGCCCATCTCTAAACCTTTATAAACAGTTTGCCTTCAGAGGCTAAACCCCCTTTTCCTGATGACGACCACTTGTGTTGTGATCGAAACGTCGTGGTTTTTGTTTTCATTTATATATTTATTGTATTAAAATTACTGAAAGAACCAAGAATATGTCTAAAGACTGCCAGTACACTCACTGAGGTTATAAGAACCAGGTTACAGTCTACATTAGTGGTATTGTGTTGTGTATTATTTTTATTCACTTTAATTTTTTTATCTTTCTATATGAGGGACTTTACCGAAAGAACCACAGAATAGGAGTTCCTGCAGTCACGAAAGTTTAAAGTCAAAATTTGTGAAATAATTCTACATGTTAAACAGTAGCCTTCCCTTGTTTACGTTGCAAATTCTCCCTTACTATTGTAGTGGGTTCAACTGAGTCGCAGACGTAGACTTTGAAGGCAGCGCATTTATTTAGTTCCAATAGACGGGGGTACACTTTCCCTTAACACAATAACAACCTTGGGTGGTGACCACCTGGCTAATTACACTAGTTACCACGTAACTGTTACTACGGATCCGGGACCAGCAGCATCTGCCCGGGTCCACGTGCTGGAAGATCCGTAGGACGGAGATCGTAGACAAATGGTTTCTTTCCGAGATGAACAACCCCGATCCCTCTCGAGACTCTGCTTATATTCTTTGCGGCGTGGCCGGCTCCGAGCCTTGGCCACGTCCCCCCCTTCCAGAATCATTGGGAAGGACCTGGGTCTCAATCACGTGACCCCCCTCCCTAGCCCCCTCTTGGGGGCCCCCCCTGTCATCTTAACTGGTCACGTGTCCTCCTGGGTCAACCAGAATGTTACGGCCTCGGTCGACCTTCCCCCAGAGGTCGGCACCCACACACCGTGTCCTGTAGGGCCATCCAGCGATGTTACTCAATGCACACCATGCCCCTCTATGGCCGGTACTGCACCCACAACATGATGACATCCAGCGATGTCACTCCATCATGGTTAATACTGTTCATTTTAGGCAAATAATTTACTAGTTTGAACTAAGGCTAAATCTGAATTTTATTTAACATTAGTAAAAAAAAAATGTTCTATTTAGTCGCCTTATTATTACACATGTAAAGATGAGTGTCCTCTCTCCCTCAATGTACTGCCATACATCTTGTTTTCAGGATCAGTATGGAAACTATGTAATACAGCACGTTCTTGAACATGGACGGTCGGAGGACAAAAGCAAGATTGTTGCGGAGATGCGTGGAAAAGTCCTGATACTGAGCCAACACAAGTTTGCCAGGTGCAGTGTTGTTTCAGCTCCTTTGCTTCTGCTAAAACAGTAACTGGGTTGTACAAATAGTGTCTGTCCAGCGTGACCACTCGGGAGAAGGGAGGGGGGTAAATGTTTTCCGAGTGGTCATTTTGTGAACGTTGAAGTTGTTGACTTCAATGTTTTGACTTTCACTAACAATCGAATTCTACTGCTCATGCATGATCTGTCACCAATGGGTGTTTCTCCCTTTGCCGTCTGCAGCAATGTTATTGAGAAGTGCATTACTCACACGTCTCGTGCGGAGCGTGCACTGCTCATCGAAGAGGTGTGCACCATGACAGATGGCCCCCACACTGCTCTCTATAGTATGATGAAGGACCAGTATGCCAACTACGTGGTGCAGAAGATGATCGACATGGCCGAGCCAACCCAGCGGAAAATTCTCATGCACAAGGTACGTTCTGAGAGTTAATATGCCATCTGAGTAACTTCTATCGCAAGCGTTTGCAAAATTGCATTGCGGTGCACAATGCTATTGCACCTCCGTTGGGCAAAGTTGGCTAAGAACGGTGCGAAAGACGTTCAACATACAACATTGATCTAGACGAGCTGTGTAGTTGGGTGTGGCATGCTGCTGTCGAGTAATTTTGAGTTGAATTTACAAATGTGTAAATGTTTTCATTAAATGAGGTTATTATTTGGTTGTTGGCAATCTCCATGTGCTAGATGTATGCAGCTAAACAAAAAAAATTAGATTTGAACATTTGCTACCTAAGATTTGGTGACTACCTTTACCTAAAACATGTGTTTTTTTGCAGATTCGGCCGCACATACCAACTCTGCGCAAGTACACGTATGGCAAGCACATCCTTGCCAAGCTGGAGAAATACTTTGTGAAGAACAGCACCGACCTTGGACCTATTGGCGCTCCACCCAACGGAATCCTGTGAGCAAGCTTTGCTTGCGAGAGTCGTATAAGCAACCAGAGAATAATTGTTGTTGTAGTAGGTGTACATTTAAGGGAGAAAATATTTTATCCCAGGCATGCTTTAATTATTTCCAATATCATAATCCATTTTGTGTGTTTTTACTATAAGGTGTTGATGTAGTTGGTAGTGTTGATGTAGTGTAGCATTTCTAGACTTTTGATTTGTGTGAGGTTTAGGGAGTAAATTATGAAATCTCTCCAGCAATAGAATGTAAAACCTTATGCTTGAATAATAAGGTGTAAAAGTCGTGTTCGGTTGAAACTACACAGTGCAAATGTATAAAGCTGACCAAAGAAGTGTTACACTACTCATGACAATGGGCTAATGTTCTACATTGCAACATTCGGATTTTTTTTTATTGGAGATAAAAAAAAACCTCAAGGCAATATATAGTGTTGACTTAAACATTTTGGGCCGGCTTGATAAGCGCATTTGTGCCATGCAGTTTCAACTAAACATGCTTCTTAATAGGGACAAAAACCATCGTGCTCATACTTTCCCCAGTTGCCTCAAGAGTCGCTGTTACACTGCCCACCGCTTTTTTTTTCACCACCGTAATGTAGATAGAATGTAAATAAGGTGTATAATAACTTGACAGCCACAGCAAAATAGCCTTATGGTCCCTGGTACTACTGACTCAATGGTTTTCTTGGGCCCTTCACACCAAAGAGGCATGCACTGGGGAAAAAAACTATATAGTCCCGTCACTGCTGTAAAGAGAGATTAAATAGCATTCCTCGTGGTTGGTTAACCCTTGCATGAAGCGTACGTGTAAGCTTTTCGTACTTTAAATATGTGCTAATTATTTAGACTTTTTAAATTAAATGTACACAATCTGTTTTATTATAATATATACAGTAAAATATATGCATGCAAAACAAGACGTCAATGAAAACGACTTTTTTTCACTGCTAACAAAGGAAACTGCATATCTGCTTAGATTGTACATTTGTACATTTGTATCCCAGTTGATGGAAAAAGAGAACCATTTTACAACTTTTGACATTTATAAATTCAGATTTTTGTTTTCCAGCTGCAGTAGCGCCATGCATTGGGCTACCGCATGCATATATACAGTGTACATTCTCAGTACTTTGTGACTGTGGTAACATTACCTTAAACTTTTACACAGCCCGTGCGAGTTGCAAGCATTGCAGCTCTGTTTATATTTGTAAGTGACAGTTTTTATTCTGCCTTTTGAGTTATATTTTTTTTTAGATTTTATTACTGCACTGTTATAATTATACCTGTGATTGCAGATTGTGCATTGTAGAAATGTTTAAACAAAAAAGCATCGTATCTTGTGTTCCTGCCTATGTAACGTGATGGGAGCCCCTTTTTGTACAGTGGTGTATTTTTCAAGTTTGTCTACTTGTAAGTGAGCAGTGTATGATAGTGTCCATTTTTTCCCCCCCATTTGAAAATAACCCTGTTAACATACTATTATGTATATTATGTGGAAAGCCTTGTATATGACCCATCCATTGAAATGGAGGGTTTGTTCCATAAAAAAAAGAGCAGAGGCTCAAATGTAACTAAGTACTGTATAACCATTGCCTCACATGCATATATTTTCAAGCGTTTTAATGTATATTCAGCTAAGGCATGCAAATATGATGGAATGTACAGGGTGAGCTATCTAATTCCAGTCAGTATAAACACAACATCCTGATGTATGGTATACAGTAGTGTAGCAATACAATGCAAGATTTCAGACATGGATGTAAGAACTTTTCAGAATTTAAACAACTATCTTTTGGCATTTTTGAAGGCATGTGGAACAAATATTTGTCATTTGGGGAAAATATGCAGCTTTTTTGGGTTCAGTACCGTTTTCCCAATACATATTACTGGGTAAGGAAATATATATACAGTGTATATATATATTTATATGTACCTAGTCCAACTTTTTCACTTCAATCAGGTTTTCCCCTTCTGACTCCATTGCCACAAAATAAACAATTAATCTATTTTGTCGTTTGTATATGCTGTAACAAACAATTGTGAATATCACTGTATGAAATAAACTTTCTGCTCCTTTCCGTAGAATAATGGAGTACTGTTTGGTGTGGTGTTGGCATGGTTGTGTGCACAATGTTACTTATAGACACTACAGCGACTAAGAATAGGTTTTACTCTTTCTGCCAATAAAACAGTTGTTAAGATGTTAAAACACCAAACTGAAACCTTTTGCAAGGAATCATGTCTGCATTAACCACATTTACTTTGGGGGAACATGCAAACAAAAGATGCTCTGACAGTGTGCATTGTTTTTGAAACTGATTGGTCAACAGCAGAGAGCTTTAGAGCCGAGTCTCAAACCGTGTTAGGCCAGATTGACGCCAAATGGCGAACAGCACAAAGACAACGCACGATTAGGACTTTGAGAGCTCGGGGTGAGCTTCAACATGATGGGAACCTCCCTTGCCATCTTTAACACCTATTGCCAGAATGGGTAAAACCTATTATATTTTTATACTGGCAACGGTGTCCCATGATGAAAAAGACTTTGGGTTCAAATAAATGTGAGTTCAACGATTAACGTCTGTTTCTGAATGGTCACTTCAGGGCAATGATTAGATTCAACATATCACCTTTTACGGTCTTGTTTGAATTTCGCTTTGCAAATTTTGTTTTGTTCCAACTAATTTCACCATACAAGTTGCATAACAAAAAAAAGTTTCCGTTACATTGCATGTATCAACTGAACTCCCTGTGAAAGATATGACAATCTGAGAATTTGTCTTGGTAAGTCGCGCTTAATTTGTAATGCCCCGAGTTTTCGTCTTGTCAGATGGTGTTATAATTTAATTGCAGTTAAAGGTTAATAGAGGGGGAAAAACTACCATAGACATAAATAAAATTACGTAAGGGACAACTTCGGATGTTAAGCATTGAAAGTGGCAAAAAAAGTTGGTTGGTAATCAAACGTTAGCCCTTAAGATGTAACCATAAAATATAGCTAATTATAAAATACTTGGAATAATATGCAGATCTCATTGTACACTGCACTCGAGGAAACATTGTTCTTAAGATGAGGGTGTTCCGGATGTGACGACGTTAAAGCAGACCAGCTGTTGTATCAATGAATAATTCCCTAACTGCACAGATATTAAATGTCAGTCGTAGAGTTATATACTGCAATAATTAAAAATAGACGACTGATTTAAAGAATTGGACCCATTGTTTTCATCACGAAAATCCCAACGGATGATTTAGTGACCAAGCAACCAAAAACAAATTAGCAGACCACACAATCGAGCAAAGATCACAACATGCACGTTTACATTTTTACTTTAAACGTCGTGAGAATTGCATTGTTTGATATTTTTATTATTTTATTGTTTCCCTTCTACGTGACTACCAAAAGAACCAAGAATAAGAATATGCACGGTTAAGTATGGTCAAATAACTCCCATGCCGTGAGAGGAGGGGGGGGGAGGCCTTCAACGCATTGAGAAGGGGTGCTGCAAATTCCACGTTTAAATCGGACTTCATTTCTCGTAGAGTATTTTACGGCGTCCACCCGAAATACCAACCGCAGCTCTGGATGAAATTAAACCGCTGACCCTGCGGCTGATAGCGGTGGCGCACGTCTGTAATTCAGCACTGGAAGGGAAGGGTGGTGACATTATAATCTGCGTGAATCGCCCTGCTCGCGTGCGGCATCGAGGTGCCATACCCTGGCTCGCCGTGAGATGGCGGTACAGTCAAGCGTGGCCGAATCTCCATCTCGACCATCCGACATGGGGATCGAGCGTTGCCCCCTCGCACGCGTGGATTTTCTCTAAGTTGCTCCCGTCGCCCCCCCACCCCCCTTCCCCGCAGGTTAGTACTCATTAATTTTATGAACACATTTTTTATAGATGTTAAAAAAAAAACACGCAACTTGGGCAATTGTTAAATTGTTAGCACCGGCTGTCTTCATCTCTCGATTCCGAGTCGGTCTCTCTCTTCTCGAGTGAGCGAATGTCGTGCGGCGCGTATTGCGAGCTGACATTTGTTATCCTCTACCGTGTTCATCGTGTGCCGTTTAGTCTTCGTTGGACGTCCAATGCCACATCCACAGATGGCGCTGCTACACTACGAAAGGCAGCTGTGTGCCTCTTGTGCCGCGGTCCACTTGAATATTTTTCATCGGGTCAACTTAGCAAATAGGAAACGCTTTAAAGCCCCCTCCCCCGTGTTCCCGACAAACAGCAATTCCTGTTTTACCGGTGTGGGCTGGGTGACTTTTTCTTGTTCGTTTTTTTAGTAACCGCAGGGCACCAACCCAGCTAATTGCTACCATCATCGAGTAAAAACATCCGGCCTCGTGTGTGTGTGTCTGTGATTGCCCGTGCACACACGAAAGCAATTACTGCTGTTTAATCAGCATTCATATTCTTGGTTCTTTCGCTAAAGTCACGTAGATAGAAAATACAAATAAAATAAATGTAAAATTAAATTTTTTTTAAATATATATACAAATTAAAGATAAAAAACACGACGTTTCGATCGCAACACAGGCGGTCTTTATCAGGCGCCTAATGAAGACCGCTTGTGTTGCGATCGAAACGTCGTGGTTTTTTGCTTTTATTTAAAATTTTAATTTATTTTTGTATTTTATTTTTATTTTCTGACTTTACCGAAAGAACCAAAAATATGATTTGCTGCAGTCACGAAAGTTTTAAGTCAAAATCTAATCAGCATTCGTTTTTCTTTGAGGAGTAGACGTGGACAGCCGTAGCATTCGCGAGGAAAAGCCCTTAGATAACTTTCAGCGGCGCACCTGAATAAATATTGTCACCAAACCGGCCTTCCGTCTCCTGGCGCCGAGTGCTTACCACAGAAGACAATATTAATAATAGCACGTCGCCAATAATTTGTGGGGTCTAACTTATAATCATCATCATCATTAGCTATGATCAATTCACTGCTGGATAGAGACAGACATTTCGACATATTTACGATCCCGCACTTGCACGCACGAGCTGATTGAATCGCTTCATCTCCTGCGTCAGTGTCCGCTTGGATGGGTTTCTGACCTTTGACTGCCACTCGATAGCCTTTAACCATAGGTCATTATCCAGTCCAATCACATTTGCCTTTATTAAGTTTTAATTATGCCTTTAACAAGTGCATATTCTAAAACCTGCAGGGTGGTCCGGATGTCTTGTAATCCCAAATTAATTGACCCGTAACATTCTTTTCACTTTGAATATTCATTTCTGTTTTAAATAAACCTTACTTTAAAAAAATATCTTTCGTTTAAGAGAATTAGATTGGGGATCATAAGACATCTGGAGCACCCCGTGTTCATCTGTGTTTATCTCTCAATGTACTTTCAAAGCACGCATCTCTCAACATTTATTGCGCACTTTTCAAGTTTGATTCCGTTGTTATTGTTAACGACCACTCACATCGACATGGCAGCGGTGATCTCACTTCACTACAGGTTCACACAAACCTGTTGAAACATCGTGCGTGGGTTTGGACAAGACACGTGTATTAAAGAAACAATGTGTTCGAACTATGGGAACCTCATTTGCCAGTAAAAATATGATAATTTTTTTTTACCCTTCTATCTGGCAACAAAACTGACACCTTTTTACAAGGAGTCATGTTTGCATAGACCGCAATACCTGCAGTCATAATACAAACAAAAGACGTAACATTATCAGAGTTATGTCTTTTGTTTGTATTATGACTGCAGGTATTGCGGTCTATGCAAACATGACTCCTTGTAAAAAGGTGTCAGTTTTGTTGCCAGATAGAAGGGTAAAAAAACAATTATAATGTGTTCGAAATTCTGGAATAATGTCCATGACATGCAAGAAATGTAACGCGTCCGAGAGCGCCGTTTGTCCGGGGAGATGGAACGATGAAATCGGCTCGTGTGCAAGTTTTACGTGGACTCAAACATCGCAGGGATCGCGAGCGCAAATCGTAGCTTGGTGAGGGCTTGATCCAGCAGTGGATTGACCATGGCAGATTACAATAACGTGACTAAGTTCGTGGTGGATATCATCATAACGTCGTAAATGACCCCTCGTATAAGCACGCGTTCAGCTGTTTCAATAAAATCTGTCGTGCACACGTTTGGGTCTGCAAACCACGACCGCGTTGAGTTGCGATTCCAGGCCACGGCTGTCTGGAACGACGAGTGATCATCCTGACACCTCCCCACGCCGCTTCACAAACCCGCACTGACCCACGCGGTGGAGTAGAGGCAAAGTCCCACTACATATAAAACCAGCGCAAAACGTGGGGTTCTTCATCCAGCCGTGGATTTTACAAAGATCTACTGCGCATCATTGATTCGACGAGTGCCCAAGACGGCCTTCGTAAAATCAATCTCGCATTTTTTTCCACTCACCCACCCATTGTTCTGCGTGTTAAAATAAGTACCGATGTAGACACAGCAATCATTTGGAACAATCTTCTTGGTTCTTTCGGTAAAGTCACGTAGAAGGGAAGGTAAAACCAGGTCTGTCGGAAAGACAGCGTCTGATTCAGACGCTGTCTCTCCGACAGACCTGGTTTTTTCACCTGAGGACGGCTGCTTGCGTTGTGGCCGAAACGTCGTGAGAATAATTTTATTATGTTTATTTTTATTACTTTATTACTTCCTTCTACGTGACTTTACCGAAAGAACCAAGAAGATGAATCCGTGCAGTCACGAAAGCTTTAAATCGAAAAAAATTTGGAACAATGTTAGAAGTTTCACCGCCGCCCGCCCGCCCCGCTCCCCCCACCACCACCACCACATATCTTCATTCTTCAAACTCGCGTTATTCTCATGTGGTGGTGGTGCTGATTTCTGGAATGTAATTACGTAATGTCATAACATATATTGGCCATGTCGCGACCAAGCGAAGCGAGAGAGTGGGGAGCGTGAGAGTGAGTGTGTGTGTGCGTCTATATAAATATATAAGCACGTGCAAAACACACTTTCAGTCGTAAGAACTGTTGGTGTGTTGAAGAGGCTTTACTTGCCTTGCTGAAAATCTGAAAGAAGTGGGTAGGTAGGTGGGTGGGGGGTTTGGTTATATGCTCGCCCTCCCGCCTCGGATAACTTTAAACCCCCGTGCTACCAAAGTCCCTCCTCTCCTCTGGCTGCTGCATTAAACACACGCACACACAAAAGAGAGAGAGAGAGAGAGGAGGGGGTGAAACTCGGAAAAATAAAACAACAGCCGGCTTCTTGTGAGCTGTGTGTGGGGAAAGCAGGACACACATTACACACACGCACGCGCGCGCACGAGAAAAAGAGAGAAGCTTGATTTGATAGCTGCGATTGTGTTTTTTTAGCAAGGAGGGTCTGTGTGTGTGTGTAGGAGGGAGGGTGTACGACTGAACAGCTCCTGTCTCCTCCTCCTGCATGAGGGCTGCGCTTAAGGCACCGCTGGCAGGGTGAGAGGCGATCGGACGCGACCCACAAAAAGCAAATCCAAGAGCAACATCGTCATCTCTCTCTCTCTCTGCTTCTGCTCTGCTCCACACCGAGAAACGCGGCTGCCAGATTCATCTGCGTAGCCGTCCACGCAGGGTGGTTGAACAAGCCGATCAAGTCGAGGCGCTTTACTGCGAGGGATCGATCTAGTCGGCGATCATGGAGAAGAAGAAGATGATGCTTCTTCTGTTCCTGTCATTTGTGGCGCTCGCTAAAAGTGAAATGGTAAGTTGCGGGCACAAGCACTTCGATGTTGGACGTGTTGGGTCTGTGTGTCTGTGTGAGTGTACTTGCGCGTCTTTGCGTTGTTTAATATTTGATTCGCCGCGGCGGTCAAAAACAAGGGTCGACCAAGCCCGCGTTCGAATGTCAACAAAACTCACGTGGCTGCTCTATCACCTGATTTACCTGCGCTAGTGATGTATTTAATGTGGTCAGATTGGAGCGGGTATCGTAACTGGGCGCGTAAACGCTGTTTCTTTTGCCTCGATTAAGAAGGGACTTGTTGATGGGAGAGTTCCTGCAAATACAGTGCTGGCAATCCAATCAGAAACCCTACGTGTTCAGTCGACCAGTATTTGTTTTAACAAGTCGAACTCCGCTGATGAGATGCAGAAAGCGGAAAATGACCCAGAGGTTTGCCTTCTTAAACATTCGCTGCTGAATAATAATAATCGGTGGACTGCATAGCCGATGGGCTTATGGAATGAAGCTGTTTCGTTTTGATGTGGAGTGACGATAGGAAGCCTATCAGATGTCATGCTGGAGTGTATTCTCACTGTAAAACTCTTTAAATTCTACTCTACAAAATTCTTGACCACGGAATTAATCAATGAATTAGTGGCCACACGCGTTGTGCTTGGGAATCTTATCCAATGTTATTATATTGGACTATAATACATGTCCTGTATATGAATGTATAAAGTTACGTTAAAACAATAACTGGAAACCCAAGTACTGCGCTTTAAGATAATGCAAAATAATACGCACTGCATATCCACCGTGCCTGTGGAGTTAGAGCGGTGGTGCAGTGGTTAGCGCACCGTGCTCGGAGCCGGGATACCTGAGTTCGATTCAGGACCACAGCTAGCGACCCTGCCCTAATTCTATCCCCTACCACCCACCATCTTCTCCTTCACTAACCCCCACTGACCAGTATGGTGAAGTATGGTCAAACAATCTTCATGGCCAACATGGCTTGGGTCTGGCTTTCATCCAGCAATGGATTGATTGACATAGGCTGCGAATATTTTCTGTAACGTATTTATGTATATATACTGTATTATCCTCACTGTCGTTTTGATGTGCACTATACTCGTGTTTGCCCTTGATTGCATATATTATATAGCAGAGGTAAGAACGTGTTGTCACATTGTCTTATTACAATTTACTGTGTTGTGAAATGGGAACGTACAGCACATTGTGCTGCTATGTATACAGGGTGGCCCAAAAGTCAGGACACAAGGGTTATTATGTTATTTTAACAAATCACATGGGTTATTGAATTTATGTTTACATTTGTCACACGACTGCCATTAACATTCATTCGTGACTGATTTTTTTAATGTAGGACTTAAAAAAAATACTTTTGCCTTTTTTAGCATTCATAAAAAACTAATTGAACTGGTCTTTAGTCAATGTTTCTACATTTCTAAATGCCATCTGAAAGGCAAGAAAAAAATCGATGTGAATAATGATAATAGAACCATTGTATGCATAAAGCACAAACAAAATATTTTAATGCCAGTATTAAAATAATTGAAATATCCCTATGTGTCCTGCCTTTTGGACCACCCTGTATTATACCCGCACCACTCGAAACAACACCGCGCTCTGGATTAACAGCACCCGTGGGAATCGTCACTGGATGCCCAGTATTGATGGCATCAACAGCTCTTATTTTCTCTAATGAGATCCTACAACAGCGCGGGTCCTGAACTGGCTCAGGAGGACATTTAAAATGCCATTCTATGTGCTGTGCAGACAGAACATGACAGGTTATCGATTTCTCGATACAACTTCAAGCTCAAAGAATTTTGTATTCTACAGTAGCGCCTCACTTTGACTCCGGAGTATTTCTGGGGTAGGGGGCGCATAACGAGGAGATGATATAGAGAGGTTGACCTATCCGATTGCTGAGCTTGTTAAATGCTCCGAGAGGCCTGGCTGTGTTTTCAAAGAAAATGGAACTGGTGTGCGGGCACGCATGGACACTCATACATCACCTTGTTTCTTAATCATAATAATAAAGATATGTATTTATTATCAACCAGCTGCTGGATGAAGCCCCCCCATTGCACACAACATATCAAACATGAGAGTTGTTTGACCATACTTCACCATCTTGGTCAATGTGTGTTGGGTGAAGCGATGTGCACAGGGCCAGTTCCGATGTCATTCGTCGTTGGCGTGAGTTACTGGTTGGAATTGAACTCAGATTATGAGGTTCATAGTGTAGGGCGCAAACCACCACGCCACTGTTCCATCCCTTGTGTCTTATGCATTTGCAAAGATTGTGCAGAAATATGGTCAGGGATTGCATCTAGTGTTGCATGTTTGAGGAACTAATAGTTCAACATAAATAATTAACTGCTGCTCAAATGGAAAGATAATCGATGCTCTTCAGAAAAACACATTTAATTTGAAAAGTAACCGCCTGATAACATTCCTTTGCAAATTCCGAGCGGTGCAGGATAGCGTTCCATACTTAAGGCGTGCAATTTAAAATAATGAATCAGATTAAATAAAACACCCTTTAGACGACTGTGCTTGGGTGTGGGGAGGCACGAGCTTGACGAGTGAGTACAGGATGAGAAACGCGACTCGTGAACGTGGCGACTTTAACAGCACCCAGAAGGCACCTCGACACGTGGCCCGTAGTTTGGCTGACTCCAATTACAAAAGCAGTCATTAATCCTAGACCGTAGGAATGTCTATTGCTTACATTCATGCATGCGCGATGAGCTCCAAATGCTGCCCTTTTGGGAACGCGGGCGCTAGTTAACCAACTTGCCGTGAAACGAACGTGCAACCCAACAGAACGAATGGCGTCACCTCAGCCATGGCCCCAGGAGCTATAAGCGAGAACACTTGCAACAAAGCCACCGGTATCATTTTACTGGTGAGTTGCATTTGATTGTAATGCCACATGAAGACCGGCTGTGTGTTCTGACTCTGGTGCTAGCCACAGGCTATCCGTGTACACATTCCAGGAATTGGATTTTTTTTATTTCTAAAAGATCCTTGGTACAGAAAAAAAAATAGTGAGACATTGGGTTACAAGTAGGGCATATTTTTGGTCACACTGTGAGCACAAAGGGCATGAATTGCAGAATGGATTGAAGGTCGCGGTTTGGAGGAGGTTCTATTTGCAGTGGATTTGTGATTTGACATTTTACAGCAGATCGGGCATTGAAAGCAGATGTTCTAACTGCTGTCCACTGGGTTATACCAAGGGGTCGGTGTAATATTTCATGGGTTGTGGTGCCTTTGCACACCCCACCTCCTCTGACTTTAACTCTTGCTTTTGAGATTGCAGCCGTTCTGGAGGGCTGGAAAGTGGCTGTGGGGAGGTGTCTCCCTGACGTTGCACAAGTCCAATGGGATTGGATGGTTTTCTTACTTGGGGCAATCAGGTGTTTTGGTGCCAACCAATCCTGTGGAACTTGAATTTGCCTCGTAAACATCTTTGATGCAGTTTATTAGCCATTTTACGTCACGATGCATTTATTTAGAAAACGTTGTTTTCAAGCCCGCAGTACCAGGTCATTGCAAATGTAACAAGAGCTATAATACGTGGCTCTATTTTCTCTAAAGGGTTCTTTTTGTGGGGTTGACGGATGTACAATAATAAGGCAGTTTTTTTTTTATGCGTTACACATTAAGACGAATTCTCAAGTTGGGCAATCGATTCAAAATGAAATCCACGTGACTGGCACAGGATATACGTTTGGCATTAACCCCTGAGGCAATATCTGAAATTCCACTAGCTAGATGTTGAAGAAAGTGCCAAGAAAAAAAAACCCAAGTTATTCTACCAAGGTGACTGAGAGAGCCAAGAGGCAATGGTTTTTGGATAGCATGGGATTTGCAGTGCACAGTTGCCAACTGACCGTTCCAGGAGTGAATTTGTTTGAGTACATGTTTTTTTTTTGTATCACACGAATGTATTCTTGCTCAGTTGGCTGTAATATAGAAGCATGAATTAATCGTGACATTTCGCCCTTCGCGGATCCACTGCTGTGCTATTGGCCATGGGGGTTGGAGGGGGTTTGTTTGACCATAGAGTACTTCAAAATTGTGGTCAGTATGGGTTCGTGAAAGAGGTGGGGGGGGGGGCTGGACTAGTTATCATCCATGTCAAGGCATCAAACTTCGATTTGCCTGGTTCATGCCACAGTGTGTCAAACACTGCGCCACCACTCTCTTAACCATAGTTAATGCAATGCATTTCTGCCAACGGAGTACCCTAATTTTGTTAAATAACTGTACTATAAAAGAGTTAACTGTTATTTCCCAACAGATCTAAATTGATTTTTTTCCCATGCCATTAGTGCGGCATGAAAGGTAGTTTGAACTCTGGCTTGAAGGATCGGGCTATGATGCCCACTGGAGGAGATTAAAAGTGTCTCACACATTTGGGGTGCACTTCATTGAAAACCGAAGAGCACATATATCATTCGGACACCACTTTCAATGCGTTATACACGGGAGCCTTCTTGTCTTGCAAGCTATTATTGTTGCAGCTTGCAACAAAAGAACAAAATGGAATGAAAGTCTGGGCGTGTTCTTTTGTGTTATAGAACTGAAACTCCGTGTAATAAAATGCATTAAAACTGAAACACATGTACGCAACATAATTTATCCAGTTGCCTGTTTTTTTATGTACGTAATTATATATAAGATTGTTTTTATAATATGTGAAATTTATAATGCTATCGTGGCGTAAGAGTTTAATGACATTGCGATTTGTAATCCAGAGGTCCAGAGGTTACCATTCGATCTCCAAACATAGCAGTTGAAACAATGGGCACATTTCTTAAATCCCCCCCCCCCCACCTCTGTTCACCCAATCGGATACATTGGTTCATCTCACAGTTGCTTGATTGGCAGGTCACGTGTGGTGGGGTAAAGTGTTGGTATTCCCATCTCTTCCAAGACGTATATATGGCCAGCGTGTATATATGTATGCACGTATGTCGGAGCTTATTTCGCACCGTACGTAGCCATCCGTGTGTGGAAGAGTAGGCCAAATTTTGTTGCCAGATAGAAGGGTAAAAAAACAATTATCATATTTTTACTGGCAAATGAGGTTCCCATAGTGTAGATGCTTGCCCCGAGCTCTAATACTCTGATGGTGCATTGTCTTTGAGTTGTGCGCCTTTTGGCGTCATCTGGTCCAACCCATGTGAGACTAGGCTCTAAGAAAAGCTGTCTCGGGTGTGGACCAATCAACTTCAGGGACAGTGCACATTATCAGAGTTATGTCTTTTGTTTGTATTATGACTGCAGGTATTGCGGTCTATGCAAACATGACTCCTTGTAAAAAGGTGTCAGTTTTGTTGCCAGATAGAAGGGTAAAAAACCAATTACCAAATTAATCTCTGCAGGGGGCTATCTCGAGATCTCTTTCTGCCAGGGGTGAGCAAGAAAATCCAGGGCTACACTTTTACCATTAATATGTAATTTAACGGATGGAAGGGCATGTTGTACATAATATCAAGTAGGTAGAGTAGATTTTTACCAAGCCACAACCGCTTATTTTCTTGCTCTTGCAAACAGAGAGTGCCAGGGGACGCCTCCTGTCACAAGTTTACCGATGAGCCTGTGAGCTTAGCGCACACTCTGTGAAGGGGTTCGTTCGGTTGTGCAATGCTTCGCTTGCCACACGCTACCGTGCCACGATAGATGTGCAAACCAATGAACCTTGAGCTCAGAGGCAGGCATGGCATTGAAGCGGCCATACCTCACAATCCTACTCCGCTCGGTGTAGATGCTATAAGTACAGTGCAGCCATTTAAATATGTTTTTGTTTGAGATATGAGAACACAGAGTGTGTGTGTGTGTGTTTTTAATAGGATCTTTGTGTCATTCCGAGTTCCTGTGTGCAAAGGTGCTCTTAATTGCGTGGCATTCTGGGACATGTTTAATTGTTGAGGTACAATATCCAGCAACAAATTATGATCATGATATTTGCATGTTGATTCAGACAAAACTTATTATCACTAGTAATGTATCAGCAATTCAATCCATTTTTTTATACAATTCACATTTTTAGCAGTTATTTTTTTACATACCAGAACTAAACAAAGAACATTCTTTCACGCCACACATATATAAAAGGATGCCTTATACTCCAATTCGCACCTTCGATTAGCACGGTTGGCTACGTACGGCGCGAAAGAAGTTCAAAATACATAAATACTGTACATGTATATCTAAGGGTGTGGTGACATGGCTGAGCAAGTTGCAGCATTGGTTGCGGGGGTGTGTGGTTCAAGACCCACGGCCACCCTGGTTAATACTGTGTGGTTCTATTACCCGTTAAAATGTGCCATCTGATTTGCGGTAGACATTAAATATCCCACAAAATTATTTTGAAAAAAAAAAAGTAGAACACCATTGCACTGACGTCATGGTCCAAATTCGCCAACGTTTTGAAAATTACCCGCAATTTACTTAATTGGAAGAATACATAGCAATTATCACCCCCCCCCCCCTCCCAATACTGCAAAACGACTGCAGAACACGTCTGCAAACACTCGTAGTGGCTTGGTGATAATCTTGCACACCTTTAAAAAAATTAACCCGTAAAAACAAAGTTTTTCACTATAAATCCTTTATATGTGTGGCGGCTAGAGTCCTCTCGTCCTCTGGCTTGAGATGGCTGCCACCTATGGGTCAGATGATTGCCTGCCACCATTAAGCAATTGGTAATTAAATATCTTTTTTTTTTCCTAAAAAGTGTACAATTTTGGAAAAAAAAATTTCACGAAAATTTATTGTCACGCACAACGAGTCTGTGTGCAAAATGTCAGCTCGATTGGATCATGGGAAGTGGGTTAAAAAACGACCGAAAGATTTGCACGGTCGTAAGCGCGCAAGCAAGCAAGTGAACTTAATATGAAGGATTTTTAAAAAATGGTGCACAATACTGAATGTGCGAATGAATTGATAGCTTTTATTTTAGTTAGGTGCGGGACACCAATTTGACCCCGATCATTGTGAAGGGAATTTGCCAATGAACTGCGTGACGCGGTGGTGTACAGGATGGGGATGAAATCTGCCACAGCGGCGGCAGGGAACGTTCCAAAATCGGAGACGCCGTCTCGGGAGGAATAGCCGGGCGACACAATAAATCCGCTTCGTTGGGGAAAATGTGGCTCGGCACGCACGCGCGCGCAAGCGCACGCAAGCACATGGCCGGGTAACATTGTGCGCCACCGAGTACGGTCCGGCAGACATCAATATATACAGCGTTCCCTTGGACGTGTTTGTGTGCGCGTGCATATATTTTTTCACGAGATAGTCGTATTTGTGTTTACCTGCAGCACTCTACGTGTACAATGTCAGCATTGCACTGCCCCTTATTCAACCTCGCGTGATAATCGCCAATACCCCGAGCATACTGCCGTCAGTATTTTTTAAAATCACATTATATGGTAATTGCTGCCTGTTAATTTCATTCGGTTGTGCACTGATGCAGCGTGATTGTGCTGCTGAGGAGTTGCCCATTGGAAGCCTCGAATAAAATGTGTGTTGTCACTTGCCCTCACAGGATAAATGATTCATCGCACCTCTCTAACATTGGAGAAACAAATAATTATATTGTAGTGACAGATCCGAAAATGACTGATCGCATTTAGGCACTCACACAGTCTGTTGTGTGTGTGTGCTGGGTTCAGTCCTTTTGTTTCTTAAACTTAAGATGAAAAGCATGAAAAGAATTGTTCTTTGCATCCTCACTCTCTCTCTCTCTCTTTCTCTTTGTGTGCTCTGAGTATCCACAATGAAAGGAGTGAAGCAGGTGGGTCAGAGGTCAATGAACATGGGTTTGTTTTTTTGTGGACCCAGATTCTTCAGTCCCATTTCACTTCCAAGAGTCACCCAGGAGATCGTGCTGTGCAGATGCTGTTGATTCAAGGGTGATAATTAGACTGTCATTGTTCTGCCTTAAATTTAGCTTCCCCATCTCACCCAGTTACACAGGGCACTAAGGCCGATTCCTCTTGAAAATACAAATCTATATACAATATTGTAGGTATTCAATAATATCTCTCTTCTTCACATTTGAAATCTCGCATGCAATTGTGCACATGCGACCTCGGCCTAGTGCAAGTGCCGTAATGGATTTATTTGATAGACCCACATGTCAAGCCCACTTCATCGGCCCTCTGATGGTTTTCGCTTAAGTAGTCCACCAAATACAGATGCTTATCAAACATCTTCAGCATGATGCAATTGTATTTGTACAATTTTGCTTAAAATCGTGACAACATCTAGAATTGTATCGTCATTCATTATCCATTATCTACGCCCTGCTGGACGAAGGCTTTCCCGGTTGACATCGCCATCCATCTGGAACCTCCCAATGCCATAATCCATCTCACTCGTGCACGTGAACTCAATTCAAATGTGGGGGGGGGGGGGGTGACACTCCAAAGGACCACATAAATCCATTTGTTTAGCTGTCATCAGCCGTCCACCTATTCGTCGAGTGAGTTTGGGAGTTTGGCAAACGTCCACGAAGCGTTGACTTGTTTGGTAAAATGTGGAAAGAGCATTGAATCCACTTCGTTAGTGTCTATCCGAAATGTGGACACCTATTTGAATGAGCCACAATACCCGGCCCAAGGGGGAATTATTGTATTCACTTTTAAAAAGGAGTCCACTTTCTTCGCAATGGTTTGTCTTCGCTAATGGTAAAATCGCAAGGTCTTTAACCCCACGGTAAGGCAGATGGCATGCTTTGGTATTTACCTGCAGACATGACCATGCAGCTCTCCTCTGTGTTTGCGGGTTGTGCCGTGTGTTGTTTGGCATGATGTCGACGTTGTGCTCTACGTGCTGGGAGCTTCAGCTCTTGCAAACGAGCTAGGAACATCCAGGTGGAATATTTCAAAGACGCTCGCAGAACGTGGAAACGAAACGTCGGACATCGTGACGAACAAGTTCAAGTTCATTTATTCGGTATAGCCCTGTGAGACATTCGGCTCTTGAATCGGGTGCAACCGCAACAAACAAAAAACAAAAACATGAACAAAAAAACATCTTAAAGTGAATATGTGACTAAGTGCAAACAGAAAATCCAAGAAAAGACAGCAAAATATTGCAGAAAAAACACCGTTACACCAACGCTGTGTGCAAAAATCCCAGTGGGATGCAAGTCAAACAACAACAATAACAACAACCACAAGACAACTTAGATGAACAACACTCGGTGCAACCCCAAAAACACATCGGACAGCTCCATACGGCGCAACTGCAAAAGCATACGCGGTAGCACGATGCAGCTGTAAGAATAACATTTTCGATTGTGTACAAATTTCTGCTGACAACTTCGCCGGCGAGCCGCGTCCAATGCTGCGACGCTCATGGCTCATTGTCATTGCAATGACTGCAGTTTGTGCACAATTCGGTATTCATGAGCCAAACTACCCCCACTCTCACGTGAATGCATAGAACTGGCCCGTCTGCTATTTGAAGGGAAAACTGTTGTAGTGTATTTTTTTTGTGTGTGTGCTGCGTGTGGGCTGTTTATTTACGGAAGAACATTCCATCCGCTGACGCGTGATGGAGCGAGAGGAGGGTTTGTGCGCGGCGCTGCAGGGGGGGTTGGTGGGGGTGGGGCAGTGCGACAGGGGGTTACGCAAGCTGTCAGCCGCTCGTGGCATTAATTCAGCACCACCCCCATCGCTTCTTCTGCACACGACTAACCCATAGGGCCAACCTAACCGGGGGTGTGTGTGTGTGCGTGTGCCACACACACACACGCATCAACAGCAGCAGGAGGGCATGGGAGGAAATGAGTTCTGGGAGGTGACCGTCAAGTTCACAGAAGGGAATTAACCCAAACAGAAGCCCTTTTGTGTCGTCTACCCCCACCACGCAGACTTTGACTCGGGGTTCTTCTCGACAAAAACGCGTTCGTGTGCGGCAAGGGGGAAAAATAAGATGTGCTTATAGAAACGATATTAGTGTTTGTGTTACACCGTGAAAAAAGTTGATAGCTTATATATACACACACACACACGGTATAATTGAATTCCCAGTGAACATTGCTTCTGTGTGTCTAGTTTGATGTGTCTCTGCACCTGGGGAATGCCTCTGTTTATTTGTACGCATGTTGGCCTGATTTGTGTGGAGCCCTATTCTCGAACATTCCAGTGAGGTGAGGAGCACAGTCAGATGGTTATTAAAATCGTGTCGTACAGATTCTGTGGACGCGTCTGTGACTGGGATTGTGTCGCGTACCTTTGAGTGGAGCTCTGATGTGTCTTTGCTCACCTGCACACAACAAACAACAAAGGTTCCCCGTATAGCCTTGCCAGACTGTTGGGGCAAGTGCTGCTAGCGAGCACCTATGAGAGCAGGCACGGCACACGAGGGGGTGGGTGGCCAGCACCTTTGTCTCCCCAGTGGCGATGTTTACACACCACGCAAGGTACTCATTTGAGGCTGAGTTGACCTAGGAGAGGCCCAGTATCGGTTCAGATAATCGTTAACGGTGTTGGCCGTGAGCGGGAATCGCACTCGGGTCGCCGGGTTCGTAGCGGAGCGCGCTAACCGCTACACCACCGCTCCCCACATACATACATACACACACGCTGCCTTGAGCACATTTTCCCCCACAGACCTTAAAAGCTTGGTGCGATGTACTTTACATTCTCTAGTAGTCAATTGTAAATGTTGCATTTGCTGTAGAGAATTAACTAAAGCGGTGTTTGGGTATCCTTGCATAGACACTTTTGAGATATTTTTAGATTCGGAGGGTAGACATCATCGGTGTCTATTTAAATCGTGATGTGCTTCATGTGACTTGCCTTCATTTTCTGGGCACATCCCCGTTGCGCGTGGCCTCAAGCGTGAATGTAACGAGCAAACGCAAAGCATTTTACCCAAAATGCTTCGTGAAATGTATTCCATTTTGCATTGAACGGGGGGGGGGGGGGGGGGGGTCACATTTGAATGTACATTGATGAGGGCTTTTGCCTACTAATAAAGATTTGGTAATCCCGTGGCAACTGCTGAACAAGACTTGATCCGAGATCAAAGCAGATCCAGAGGTTGCTCTCTTCAATAAACCCTGCTGCTCACATTCGTCTAACAAGTCAACAGGTTGATGGACTTCGATTTAAAGCTTTCGTGACTGCAGGGATTCATCTTCTTGGTTCTTTCGGTAAAGTCACGTAGAAGGGAAATAATAAAATAATAAAAATAAAACAATCAAATAATTCTCACGACGTTTCGGCTACAACGCAAGCAGCCGAAACGTCGTGAGAATTATTTTATTATGTTTTATTTTTATTCTTTTATTATTTCCCTTCTACGTGACTTTACCGAAAGAACCAAGAAGTGGTTGATGGACATATGTTTGTATGTGGAGATGCAGAATGGAATTTTGCTTATACAGTACAGTACTGCAATTCGTTTTCTGAAGTACTTTGAAAGGCAATTAATTGGTGGTTGTTAAATAATCGCTTGTTTATTATTCACTTGGAAAATGTTTACGCAAATTACATTAATTGTCTACTACCTCAACAATCTGCTTTCCCAAAATGCACTTCAAAACCTGACTAGAAACATCGTAACTGAAATTGCCAAATAAACACATTGTTCTCATGTGACGTACAACATCTTGCAGCAGATTTTACTTTGCAACTTAATTTTCTTAATATAATTAAGTAGAATATGCATTATTTTGGTTTACATCTACTTGACTTTTAGTCGATGTTTCTGAGTTGGTAGCATCTTTGCTGCCTTTGGCTGACTGCCGTATTTATATTCCAGGGATCGGCAACCAAACTTAAAAATTTTGAATTCGGTAAAAAAATAAAATCAGTATTTCAAGAGCCGCAATGCAAACCCCTACAGCCTCCCTCTAAGAATGCCAGTTGACCCCCCACTGACCCCCCCCCCCCCAATTGGTTTAACAGGCGTCTTGGTTGACCAGTCCCCTGTTTTAAAGCCTTTTAATGTTTTTTTTTTTAAGTTGGATGAATGAATTATTTTGGAAGCGCGACTTCTACTGATGTGCAAGTTGGCAGTTGACACACATGGATATGCTGCAAAGCGCAACCAACCCTTGACTTGAAGCTTTCGTGACTGCAGGAATTAATATTCTTTGGGTCTTTCGGTAAAGCCACGTAGATAGAAAAATTGGTATCACCTCATGACGATTGCTTGTGTTGCGATCGAAACGTCGTGATATTGTTATTATTTTTATAATTTGTTCTATCTACGTGGCTTTACCGAAAGACCATGAAGGCCAAAAGCATATCCCTCCAATCGTTAAATAGTTGTCTCGCCAGAGACTATTTTGGCCTACTCTTCCACGCTGGTATGTTGAACTTATTTCGCACCGTACGTAAAATGTGAGTACGCCTACGACTTAGGAGTGGTAGGAGTACCCACACTTTACCCTAGCACACGCCACCTGCTGATTGACTAACTGTGGCGTGCCCGTTTATTCTGATAGCTGGACAGAGACGAGGAGGGGGGGATTTAAACACATTCCTCCGGAGGGAGCTGCTAGGAACGTTGGGTTGCTCGGTCAATGGCCAGGGTCAACGGCGGCGTGGTGTATTCCGCAAATATGCCCGACTGTGAGGGCGGGCACAAGCCGGCGTGAGTAGGTTAAACGCTGAGTTTTATAAGGGCACCACGGGGTGACCAGCCCCTCCCCACCCAGCCTCTCCCCACCCTCCCCTCTCCACCCAGCCCCACCCCTCCCATTTTTGGATGCACGACGGACGGACGGACACAATAATCCCCTGTGGGCTGGTGGAACCAGGTGGTTTCCTATCAGTATAAAGGCACCCATTGTATCAGCTTCTGCTCCGGGAGTGAGACTGGATTTAATACGCAGCCTCTGGATTGTAAGTCATGTGTTGCGAACCTCACCGTCATTAACACCACGATAGCATCCCGTTACGGCAATGAATAAAGATAAATGTTTTAACGCGTTTCCTATAGCTACACAACTGCACGTGGGAGGCTTATGGCTCTAAAAAAACGTTGACTTAGTAGTCTTCCTTCGTGTACATGCACTCATGTTGACTGAGAAGTCAATGATTGATCATTGTTGTGATGGACCGTGCCTGTCTCTCACAATGGCACATTCACACAGTCTGATAAAAAATATATTTTTTCTAAAGCAGTGTGTGCACCTTTTGTACGCGCAAGTGAAGGGTGTTAAAAGTTCCCCAGCTTCCCTCTGTATTAAACCGTGTCTTGGGATTTAGCAGAAACGCTACGATTCTTCAAAGTTAGCAGCAATGCCCAAGGCTTAAAGAGCAAAGCAAAGACGTGCTGCTCAACTCTAACAGATAGGGAAAGTGGGTGGAAAGCAATTCATGTTTATGACCCATGGGAATGAAATATTATGATGTTTTAACTTTCACAAGCTTTGCTGATGAAAAAAAAAGTTTCACATTTTCCTCTTCGCGAAAGCCCTGATAAGCATTCGTGTTTTTGCCCTCGTTTTTCCATATTTTTTTTGTCAAGGGAGCCCTTTGTCTCCCCTCTTTTTTCGCCGTACACACACGCACATACTTTCCGACAACAAGATAAAGCCCCAAGCGGCATGGTGGCATAAGTGATACGCTATTTGAGTGGAGGTGCTACGGCAAAAAGCCAGCATGCGCTCGGAATTGTTGGTCATATCCTGTGTGGGGTTTTTTTTTTGCTTTCCAATTTATCAGACACGTGATCTCAGCTGCTTGTTGTCGTACCACGAAGACTCGGGCCCTACCATGGTGTTATTCTTTGGTTCTTTCGGTAAAGTCACGTCTAAAGATAAAATAACAAATTAAATAATAGCATATTACGACGTTTCGATTGCAACACAAGCAATCATCGTCAGGCATAAAAGAAATAGTTAGATTTTTGTTTGCTATTTCTTTTATGCCTCATGATGATTGCTTGTGTTGCAATCGAAACGTCGTAATATGCTATTATTTAATTTATTATTTTATCTTTAGACGTGACTTTACCGAAAGAACCAAAGAATAATTTCTGCAGTCACGAAAGCTCCAAAATTAAGAGTCTCATGGTGGTTGCGGGGAGGTGGGGGTTGGTGGTTGAGGGGGTCAGGTGGGTGGGTCAGGTGGGTGGGTGGTTGAGGTGGGACAGGTGGGTGGATCAGGTGGGTGGGTGGTTGAGGTGGGACAGTTTGTTCTGCGATGCTGATTGCAGCTCGAATGACCGCATTTTTACAGCGGCAGGTGCACACTGGGGATGAGTGCACACGTGACCCTGCTGGTATGACGACACCTGTGTTTGTTTTAAGCCAAACGGCCGCTCTCCTGCGCACCTGCACGCACTAAGATGCACACACTCACACACTCACACACACAACACAAACACACACTCACTGTCACACACACACACACTTGTCTAAACTTCCCAGGTTTATTTGCCCACCAGTGTTTCCGACTTCCCTGCTATGTCTCTCCCACCCCATCCCCCTTCTTTTTTTGTTGTTTTTTCCTGAAGCGCCCCCTTCAAATCCAATGTTTTAAAAAGAAAAAAAAATAGTCAGTACGTACGATTACAAGGGGCTATCCCTACACGTGGTGGTTTTTTTGTGTCCGTGTTGTTGCCAAAGCGTTGTTTGGCACATTGTGTGGTGAGAGAAATTGTCGAAACAGCACGTGGTCAAAACACATTGCGGGAATATTGCAGCAGCACCTACCGCAACATGCTACGCTCGTGGTATTACAATGAGCTTTTTGTTCCGTAACTTTATTGCACGCTAAGTAGTATACCATTGATGTTTAAAGTATACAACGCAATACGTTGGGACCATTTTCACGTCAAATTATGCCTCGGCAGGATATGTTTCCACAGGCACGCTGCTGTTCTGGGAACGAGTTGAACAAAGAAAAAGTAGTTTTTATCTTTAAAAGGTTTTTTTTATTTGGCATATTGCTAAAAACAGCTTAATCTCTTGTTGCTTTGAATCATAAGTTCATAACGTTTACTGGAACGTTGCATGCTGGGATGCTATAAACAGCTCGAAGATAACTTATCCTACATCAGGACTCTTTTTCGTCTCATCGACAGTGTGTGTGGTTCCTGTATTTAAGTTACACCAATTGTATTTGACAGTTAGGGTTGTCATCAGTTTGGGCCCGTTTATCTCTCGTCATGTTTTGCCGTATAAAAATGACATTTGAAAATGTACAAAATAAAACGTCAATTCAAACTTCGCATTCAAGAGCATGTACATAGTTAACATTCGCTATACATGTTTTTTTTTAATCAGAACCCTAATAGTTTTGTTGCAAAAATGTTCTATCACATAACTTACATTTGATTTAATTATGGTGAACATGTACAACTATTTGTCAATCTACCGATGGAGAAAGGCCTCGGCATGCCATGTCAGTCACGGGTGTTGTTTGACCGTACATTCACCACGCCGGTTCGTGCCAGTTAGTGGAAAGGACATTCCCGGGATATCTTTCAAATATCACCCGCCGCCGATTTTAGCCCTGGCCCAAGAAACAAACTCAATTCGCCGAGTTCAAAGCGGGATCCTCATTACTGCAACTCCACACCTTCATTATGTTTTACGGCGATACATTTATTTTTCTAGCATAGGCAATCGCCAGCACCACGTGGCTTTCAATTTTAGCGCTGGAAAAAAAAGAGAGAGAAAAATCCTCGTTGTAATGTCGTCCATCTAGGGACTAATTTTTGTTCTAGATTTGAAGCTTTCGTGACTGCAAGGATTCATATTCTTAGGTTTTTTTCGGTAAAGTCATGTAGGTAAAAAATTCAATTAAAATTAATAAAAGTAAATAAAAATGTAATAAAAATCACGACGTTTCGGAGGCAACACAAGCTTCCGTCTTCAGGTGGAACCGTCACAGCACGCTTTTACTTGATGCAGCAAGCATGCTGTGGCGGTTCCACCTGAAGACGGAAGCTTGTGTTGCCTCCGAAACGTCGTGATTTGTATTTTATTTTTAATTTATTTAACTTTTATTAATTTGAATTTTTTACCTACGTGACTAATTTTCGTTATCTGCCAACCGGTGACGCAAACGCTGCCCTCCTACTTCATCCACCACGGCGTGTTTCTAGTCTGCGCAGGTACCTGGCCATGCGCAGGTACCTGGCCATGCGTAGAATAAGTTTTGATCTCGTCACTCGTGTAATTACTGATAATAAATGGGCTTTCATTTGTTTTGCTCTCACACACGGTTCCTATATCTATCGTGTAGCTAACTGGTGCGTGAGTGTAATCATAACGTTTAACTTTGAGTGAAACAAGAAGCCAAGTCATTACGAGCGTTACCATCTGCCCGAATGGCTTTCAGGGAAATGCTGTTTTGCTGATACAGGGCCACTTAGAATGATAAGTTGAAGAATCGGGATGTGCCAGTGGCGAGAAAAAGGCAAACTAATGAACACATTAGAAAACGATTAGAAGTAGAAGCTGTTTTAGATAAGGGAGCATAGGCTAGATTAAAAATACCGTGGAGCTCATATGTAGAATAACTAAACTTCACATGGGATACTTCATGGATAAAAAGTAACAGCACATCCGATTTATCACGGCTGGCTACTGCGACAGACGTTGAACATACATACGTACGGGGTTGGGGGATTAAATAAGATGTGCAAGCTAAATAAAGTCGTATATGAGCCTACTAACCATGTCACTTGTTTTATCCAGGAAAGCCCCACTGAGTTACATGACCGTCTCAAGGGGGTCTTTCATCGGGATGTTTTGGTCAATCCCATTCATTTGTTTTGCAAGTGGGATGGAACTCAAGTACCCGGCGATGCCATTCAAACGTCCACACAGAGGGGTCTCACTACCCCCGCACCTCCGATTTTGAGCACGGTTTGGCTACGTACGGCACGAAAGAAGTTCAACTTACATACACCCATCCCATTTGCTGTACTGCCGTCTCCTGGCTACCCCGCAACCCAGCTGGTTAAGGAGTTTCACGAATCTGTATCATCCACCGGCACTCGAGTCCTTGTCTCCAAGGTGCTAAACTATAGGGGAGTGCCACTCGCTCCGGGCACAATGTAAACTTGAATCCATCATTGGTCAAATCCCAGCGAGCTACTACGTTAAAACAAGCATCATCCTCGCATTAATTTGCTTTCAATTCACACTATTAACATGTGTCTCCATTTTCAAGAAGATGAATCCCTGCAGTCACGAAAGCTTTAAATCGAAATGCGTCTCCATTGTTTGAAATAAAACAACAACTCGTACTTAATATGTTGGCACGGCAACTCGTCACATTATGAAGGTAAAAAAGGTAAAATCGTGCAATCACTGGAATTGTTTGCTGACGCCAATGCTGGCAGAAAGGCCAAGCATTGGCCCATCTGCCCATCTCAATCCCATTCACCAAAGCTGTGGAGATACTGTACCTATTTATAAACCAATACCTTGTAATCAGGGTTGCAACCAGGCGGTGGTGAAGCATGCCTGTCATATACGGCACCTCCGATTTAGCACGGTTGGCTACATATGGTGCGAAAGAAGTTCAAAATACATACGCACATATCAGCACTGGAGGGGAGGGCCGGGGGATCACACAAATGTGGTGAATTCTCCCTTCCTACGGGTATCAAGACGCCATGCCCTGGACTCCACCTGTTCCCTCGTACATGTGAGAGTCTTCACCGGGTGTTTCAGTTTGTCTCCCCTATTAATGGAAATGGCCAAACATCCCAACTTAGGGCCTCGGAGCTCAGGAAATATACGGTTGCCGGATCTGTCTGTGGTCCCGCTCCATCCGTGGTTTTCCAGTGCCTCTGAATCTACGGAAACCGTGCGCGTTGCGAATTTGGATCGTTTAAATTCTTCAACTAGAGAGGGGGGGGGTGGATCTGGAGGGCATTTAGCCGACTCTTTCATTCTGGTCCAGATGGATCGGAAGAGCTGGCAGTATCCCACACACTTCACCCACCGCATCGACACACTGTAGCGTGCCCATTTAAACCGCTAAGTGGAGAGAGGTGTTGTGGGGGGGGGGGTGATGGTTTAAGAAACTTACATCGTTTTTTGAACTCCCGAGCCAGCAGATCGAACCCAGTCGAATCGGCGACCTCTGGATTAGCAAATCAACAGCACGGCAGCATCCCTAATTGCAATGCAGTGCGTTATAAACGGGTACTTGTACAGCTTTGGTGCTTTGAAAGAAGAGTGTCGCTGGTAATTTTGACCTTGCACAAAACCTACACGCCTGGTTTATAGTATTCCTCTGACAAACAGCGCCGAATGCTCGGGGCAGGATAGGGGTAGGGGGGACACGGCAGTCATCAACAGTTTCAACACTCGTGCCTACCTACTGATGATGTAAACACATTCAATGAGTGAGCCCCGAGTGTGGCTTTTAACTTCACGGCTTGAATTGCAAAGTTATCAATAATATTCTGCGCAATATACATTTTTGTCCGTTGCTGTTTGGTAATGTCACCATGGTCAGGATCAATCAACTGTTGGACGAAAGCCTCCCCCAGGTGGTGACTATCTCACACAGTCCTGCAATGCAACAGATCTATCGTGCTTCCGCGCGCGAGCTGACGTGATCGCTCCATCTCCGTGGTGGTCGAAATTCTCAGTGATATTGGCCAAACATCCCAATGCTCAAAAAATGGCCCACAAATTATTCGGTTTGGATTAGGTTCAGCAACATCGCCGCCCCCCCCCCTCTCCCACTGCCAAAAAGCCCAGCAGGACCCTCCAGAAAAAGTATTCTTTGAGACTCTGGTGAAGCTTTCCTGGGTCAACGAGTGGAATAATAACAGTAACAACAACAACAACATTCTTTCACCAATCCCATTTCTCACCATGATGTCTCTTGCCCAAGCTCACCTACCTTTTTTATATCAAACAAATTATTTTGTGGCAGTGGGGCACAAGCACAAATAAGAATAAACTCAATGCGTTTGCGTTTGATCCCGGATGGATGAGTTCCTGTTTAATTTCCCCCAAGTGTAATGACAAGCTGTGGTTCTCCAAGCATGCTTTCTTTGCATACTTTTCAGTTCTTGTTCCATCTCGTTCGTCAATTGTCCATGCTTCTGATCCGTATGTCATCGTGGGTATTAAGGAATTGTTTTAAAGCTTCCTCTTTGGGCACATTGGCATGTTGAATTTCGTTTATCAATATACTTTTGTACAAAATCACTCCGTCCTTCTCTCGTACTGTATGCCCTGTACATAGAGAGAGGCCAGAGGCATGTGCAAACAGGATTTTTTTTTCCTTGGCACAGAGCACTCGAAATATGAGAGTGATATGAATATAGATTCACATTACCCTTCGCGGCAATGCCAAGTGTTAACCGCCATAAGGCTCGTGGTATGTTCATGAACACGAGATAATATTGACCAAATATTAGAAACACGCGTTTATTTGGAATAAATTTCCACGAGGTGATACTCCACTTCGTTGAACTATCATTTGTGTCCAGGTCGCTTCTGAAAAAGAGCTACACATTTCAGTGGGACTTAGCAGATTGAATTAAAAAAAATTGTTCAGTTGTAGCTTGGTTTTAAATGAGTAAAACGTCACTGTATATTTGCGTGTATGTGTCTGTGATGAATCCTAAAAGTGGGTTGAATGCATACGTGATTTGGAAATGTAGCCATGTCAATATAATTAGACGGGGCATTCTGGTTCCATTAGTCTGGCTATTAGGCTTCAATGTGAGCACTGTCGTTAATTTAATCTTGCAATTAACACAAGTCTTCAAACAGAAACCTTCTTTGAGGTGACGTTTGATATTAACTTCCATGACCACAACACATGGTTTAAAATGGGCACGTACTTTTTGTATGGGTCAATCATTGTAATATGGGGAGGAGTGGTGGCACAATGGTTAGCACACTGGCCACGGCTTACAGCAGTATTGAATCATATCTGAACTGGTCCTGACTTCTGCCTTCTTCAAATTGCACTGATCGGTATGATAAAAAACGATAAATTAATCTTCATGATCGATGCGATATGGGAAGCAATCATCCAGCAGTGAATTAACAAATGCCTGTTGAATATTAAACATATTAACTCCGATTGTATTACAATATAGAAAGTGCATTGGTATTTTGTATATTTATTTCGTGTTGAAGATGATGGGTTTAATTCATATATTTGGGGTTAAAAATTATTTCACCTGATTTTTACAGCAAATTACAGCTAGCTCTGAATGCTCGGGATTTTCATTCATCAGGTGTTTAAAAGTCATGGCATATCAATTCGCTTCACAAAACCATGAAAATACAAACACAAGGAAAAGATACGGGGGAAAGAGTTTCGCATCAAAGTACAAAGAATGAGAGAGGTCTCACGGTTTTCCACCTCCTGAATCTCAAAAGTCCAGGACGTGTCGTGAGAAGAAGAACGCCCCACAAAACTCTGCTATGGGAGAGATACGTGCAAATGCGTGGTGTATTATTGCGCAGTTTAGCATGATGACGTCACCCTGCTGCTGCTGCTGCTGCTCTATTTAAGACCGGGCAATTCTGGCGAATTGCCCGATGATGCTGGATGCAATTACCAGCGAAACGTCGCACTCAAAAATTGTAAATGTTGTGGTTTCACTCTTCAACACACCGGTGGGCTAAAGTAGTGAACTATTTGTCTTTTGTCAACGTGACACTTTTTTTCTGATTGGCCGTGTCGGGTGGTGTAGGGTTACGACACATTTATAAATAACGCGATCTAACTCAAAAACGTTTATTATGAATATTATCGCGCAACTGACAAATAAAACGGGACTTTTATTAATGTCCCGGGAAAACTTGGATTTCCCTGAACAGGGAATGCGAAGGCTAACCCATACGTCCGAGCATTGGGAAGAGAGTGTCAGGGAAAGCAAACGAAAACTATTTAAACAATGTTTATTTTACCAGGTAAGGCCCACTGAGCAATATAGCTCAATTTCAGAAGCGACCTGGAAACATATGATATCTCAACGGAAGTGGCTTATCATGTGGAAATGTATAGCAGCCTATTACTCTCAACGCATGTTTCTAAATATGGAGGGAAAAACCGGAGGACCTGCAAAAAAATCCACACAACCCTGGGGAGAACATTCAAGCTCCCAATATACAGGCGTCAGGGTCGGGATCGAACCCGCGACCCTCTTGCACACCAGGCGAGGGAGTTAACATCTCGTCACTGCGGCGAGATGGAGCACCAGCCCAGTCCACCGTGCCGGCACCCCACTGCCACTTGCTCCAGTTACTGTTCATCCTTTTCATCCAGTCATAAGTAACACAAAGACGATTGCCCCTGGGATATGAATTATGCTCTTTCCCACAACACTGCCCCCTCCTGCACCGGGTACCATCGGAGAACCAGACTATCATGAGCAACGACGATGTACGTATGTATGCGTAAAAGTGATTTGCGTTTTTTGGTTTGTTCCACGAACAACACGTCGACCAAAAGCCAGCCACGCTCAACACGGGCAGCAACAACTGATGCCTAACGAATAAAGTACGGACGGAGACAATAATGCCTCTGTGATATTTTTGTCTCCCCGCAGTGCATCTTTTCAGCGGATTGGTTTTGATCATTGAGTAGGTAGTAGGTGGAAAAGCAACATTGAACACTATGGGAAGATACTCGCATGACCGCTTTAAATTAGCACGGCAATTAGAGTGTGTCATACAACAAACGGCGTTTGTGTTCCTTCATGCCTGGTTCTCGCACGTCAGGGAAAGGGGCCCAACTTTGACCCTGAGCCAAAGCCACACAGAGCCCACACACTCCCACGTTAAACCCTTCACACGTGTACATCTGATCTCCGTTGCCCACACCCATGTTCCCAGAGATGAAACCTCATGCTTTGTGGCCAAATCCGAGGTTCTAATTCCCTTTGTCAAATACGGGTGTAGTTGTAATTCAGGTTATGGGGGCTTCAATGGCGCCTTGTCTAAATTTTCCGGTGGAAAGTTTAGCTGGGCTTTAGGAAATGTATTTTAGTCACATTCTTTTTTTTCACCTCCCTTGTTTCAACACTTTTAAAAGGGTGGTTCCAATAGAATTTGTGATTCCATCGGCTTCATCCATAATTAATATGTACGGAGCTTGTAATTAAAAGATAAAATTGCCCTGTTTCAGATTGTCCTTGTTGGGGAGAAAAAATAAATGTCAGCACAGCAAATTCAATTGTATTAGATTTATGCACCAAGGGCAATGACTTTTAAGCAATTTCCGGCAGCGTTTTAGTGTGCTTCAGCAATATATATGTCCTCTTGCGTTATTAATATTGCATGTAATTCCATTTCTCCCCGGTACCTAAATTGGGATGAAGCAAGACCAAACGGTGACGCAAGATAAACTACGTGGGAGATGTAACACTGTAAAGGTTTTTTTCATCCTTCGACCCCAAGTACTCTTAGTTCTTTCATGAAGTACTCTTAGTTCTTTCAGTCATGAACTCGGGGTCACGACGGCGAATTTGAAGGACCATGATGCTGAAGTTATCTCCGTGTAGACGCCAATCGTTATTATAACCCAGCCTTAACCCTTACCCTAACCGCGCACGTCTAAAGGTTTAAAACGACAAATTATTTCTAGATTTGAAGCTTTCGTGACTACAAGGATTCATACTCTTAGTAATTTCGGTAAAGTCACGTAGGTAAAAAAGAAAAGAAATTAAAATTAATAAAAAATAAAACAATAAAAATCACGACGTTTCGGAGGCAACACAAGTCTCCGTCATCAGGTGGGACCGTCACAGCCAGATTTGCTGCATCAAGCAGCAATGATGACGGAGACTTGTGTTGCCTCCGAAACGTCGTGATTTTTATTGTTTGATTTTTATTAATTTTAATTTCATTTTTTTTTTACCTACGTGACTTTACCGAAATTACTAAGAGTATGAATCCTTGTAGTCACGAAAGCTTCAAATCTAGAAATAATTTGTCGTTTTAAACCTTTAGACGTGCGCGGTTAGGGTAAGGGTTAAGGCTGGGTTATAATAACGATTGGCGTCTACACGGAGATAACTTCAGCATCATGGTCCTTCAAATTCGCCGTCGTGACCCCGAGTTCATGACTGAGATTGACAGCCAAGGCAGTTTATTTGTCACTTAAGTTATGATATTATCTGTGCACAAAACAACAAATTGCGATTGCCCTGTCTGACGAGGACTTGCCAGTGCTCTGGACAACCTTGAGTTCACAAATTCCAATTCCATAGTAAAAAACAATCATCTAAACTAGAGGGTATACTTTGTTTTTCCTTTATATTTAGTTTCATTTGTTGTTATTATTCTGAGTGTCTGCTATGTTTTGTTAAATAATTTGAGATTCTTGATTTTTTTAAAGTGCTTTATATGTAGAATAATTCCCATGGAAGTAACGGCGCAGCCCTCAAATGTCTTGCTCGCATCACCGCTCTGCAAGAAGGGCCTCCACCAAACGGCGCAGTAGTAGAGAGCTCCTCTCGCAGGGTATTTGGCCTACTCTTCTACAATAGTCAGACACCTTGGAAGAGGTGTGAGTTATACGCACACCAGAGGTCGCAAACGGGTTTTGATTCCTTACCCGGGTCGCAAACGGCTACCCGTACCCGTACCCGGCAGGGTACGGGTAGCCGGGTATCGGGTAGGGTACGGGTATCGGGTACCCAGTTGCGACCTCTGATGCACACCTTCCTCCACCACACAGGGACCTGTTGAGGGACTGTCACCTCAACTGAAGAAAGCAAAATAATGCCCCTTGTTCATGTTCTCGAAAGCACAAGAAGATGATTGTCACATCTGAAACTACACCCCCTTTTACTGAACATTTCTTCGTATTTTTTTTGTAACAAGGGCAATGTTATCGCTGAAGTTGTAGGCTTCGCCTTAAGTGGCTGCTTCCGAACCGCATTTGTTTTGCTGAAAGTGATGTGCTGTGGCACAGGGCTGGCTTTCTTTGAGGTTTAGCTGGCAACATCCCAATGCAGTGCTGCTGTAGTACACCCATGACCGTGTCGTACGTTTTGAACTAAGCTTTACATGCGCCGGACCTTGATATGCAACGCCGCTCTCTGAGTAAATATTTGTTTTCATGAATTTCATACGGTAGTTAAACTTGAGGCATTAAAAGCAATGGAAACAAAGTAAATAATAATAATTCAACGTATTAAGCGCCTTTCATCGAGGATTTCAAAGCGCTACACAAGGAACAACAGCAAACACACGACGTAAAAATAAATCGTCAAACGAAAAATATGATCGTAAAATAAAATTTTCAAAAGCCATTTTTTGAATCAACATTGATTTGAATCAACATAAGTTCCTGAGTCCGGCAACCACATGAGAAAAAGCTTTGGTCGCCCTTCTTGGTTCTTTCGGTAAAGTCACGTAGAAGGGAAGTAATAAAATAATAAAAATAAAACATAATAAAATAATTCTCACGACGTTTCGGCCACAACACAAGCAGGACGGCTGCTTGCGTTGTGGCCGAAACGTCGTGAGAATTATTTTATTATGTTTTATTTTTATTCTTTTATTACTTCCCTTCTACGGGACTTTACCGAAAGAACCAAGAAGATGAATCCCTGCAGTCACGAAAGCTTTAAATCGAAACTTTGGTCGCCCATCGACCGAAGCCTCTATGACCTAGGAGCAGAGATCTTAGACACGTTGAGGGGGACAAATGGGTGCTGCGTGTCTCTGATGTAGGCTGGAGCAAGGTGTTTCAGAGCTTTCTGAGTTCGCAATTCGATTTTAAACTGAATCCTACGTGAATCTGGAAGCCAGCGCAGAGTCTCTTGGATACACGTTTTCTCCCTTTTGTGTGGCAGGGTGATTAGCAATGTTATTATATGGTCACAAGATATGAATTCATTAAAGAGATGGAGTTTTTTTTCTATTCTAGGGGGGGATTTTCAGGGTGTTTCAAACAGAAGGACCTAATTTCAAAGTAGTATATTTCACGATGGCAACATGTTCGAATTGCACGAAAAGTTACAAACGGTTTAATGAGTTATCAAGTTTTACTAACCATTTTATAAATGCTCTATGTGCCCTCCACTTGCTGTACGGACAACATCAAAACGATAGTTGAATTCGTCCCAAACTCCTCTCTTCTCACGTTATCCTCTGAGGTGCGTGGTCGCTCTGTGCTCTTCCCCTTACATCAACAACAGCCGGCTTCCTCAAATTGTCGCTACCAACGACGAATGCTCTTTGACATTGGCGGATCAATGCCAACACGCCGTTGAAACGCACGCTGCACCACAATTACGGATTCAGTCTTGCTGAACTGCAGAACGCAAAACGCCCCTTGTGTTACGGGGTCACCATCTTGCGAATGACTGAGACTAGGGGCTGTTTGTGCGCTGGGAGAGGCAGCGATCGGCAATGATTTTAAACTCTATGCCCCGCCCCCTCTATGCCCCGCCCTCTCTATGCCCCGCCCTTTCAAGTGGTAAGAGTTTCATTCATGGGCGGTTCGTGGTTGCAGAGATAGAGCGATTTCAAATCGGGTCCATCTCTTTCAAACACCCTGTACTTAAATATTCGGTCAGGGATCTTGTATATATTCTGTAAGACATCACATTTAACTCCCCACTCCCAGTGCAGTTTTCAGGGCAGGGTACGAATGTCATCTTGTATAAAGAGTAAAAGGGATTTGTCCGCTCAAATGGGTGTCGAGGCAGTGCTTATCTCCAGTTTACAGCTCTGAGAGCCAGTGGTGAGAACTCCACATTCCTATGGTGAGGGGCAAGTTTCCTATTGGACAACAACTCTGGACTTCCCCACAAACTGGTACTAATTTTATCGAGCCTGGAGGGCTGATAGGCTGATGGGCTGAACCAACCCCCAAACAGGATCTGAACTCACAACCTTCTGAGTGCAAGGCCAGCCCTTGCTCTACTGGTGAGCTACCTGGTGAGATTACTTTGAATAGATGCTCACAAATAAAACTCCCCCCCTAGTAAAGTATGTCTTTTTTATAATCTTCAGTAAATGATTTTCCCAGGTTTAAAGCAATTTGCACTTTTATTTTTCGCCCAGTAAATTGTTTGTGCATGGTGGAAGCTGTCATTTATATACAGTAAGTCCTCGTTCTTGGTTCTTTCGGTAAAGTCACGTAGAATGGAAATAATAATAAAATAATAAAAATCAAACATCATAAAATAATTCTCACGACGTTTCAGCCACAACGCAAGCAGCCGTCCTCATTCAGACTGTCTTCTCGACAGACCTGTTCTTCACCTGAGGACGGCTGCTTGCGTTGTGGCCGAAACGTCGTGAGAATTATTTTGTTATGTTTTATCTTTATTATTTTTATTATTTCCATTCTACGTGACTTTACCGAAAGAACCAAGAAGATGAATCCTTGCAGTCACGAAAGCTTTAAATCGAAATTCAGTAAGTCCTCGTTTAACGCGGTAGATGCACCCCTAAAAAGTTCCGCGTTAAGTGAATAATAACCCCGTAAATAATGTAACGACGAAAAGGTGCGGCGAGATACGATGTACACACACACACCGCAGTAAGATTGCGGGACAAATAACCGAGGTTACGCCGCTGCGTTACTGTATCATTCCGCGTACCCTATAACACCGCTCAACCGCGTAGCTCAAGAAAGTAGTTCGTCGTCGACCGCTTAGAAACCGCGTTAAAACGGGGCGCACCTCCGTTTAGCACACTCGGCTACGTACGGTGTGAATGAAGGTCAACACACACACGAACGTACGTGCTTGTGGCTTTTTTCGCGAAATCGCTATTTCATAAAAAAAAAACATCATCCACTTTTTATTATATTAAGTTCACTTGCTTGCTTGCTTGCGTGCTTACGACCGTGCAAATCTTTCGGTCGTTTTTTAACCCACTTCCCGTGATCCAATCGAGCTGACATTTTGCACACAGACTCGTTGTGCATGACAATTGCTTAATGGTGGCAGGCAATCATCTGACCCATAGGTGGCAGCCATCTCAAGCCAGAGGACGAGAGGACTCTAGCCGCCACGCATATAAAGGATTTATAGTGAAAAACTTTGTTTTTACGGGTTAATTTTTTATGCTTTCGCAACAAACGGGCGGATTTGCTGACACATAACGGTGGCGTGTAGAAGGGGGACTATCACGAGACGCGCCGGGCAGAAAAGCCAATGCGTGGTGCGCGCACACAGACAAAAGCACATGGTCAATAGAACAAACGCTCTGCTGGACCACTAATAATTCGTTTAAATCGTCATGTTAAGAAATGCATACCTCTCAAACCCATACGGTTTTACCCAGTATTCTTGCACAGGGAAATTGAGTTTGCAGGTCCATACAGCGTACAGCCGTTTCAATGCGGGCAAAAAAAATTTTTGTTGTCTGTTTGTTTGTGTTTCTCCCTTGTGATGGGACTTTTTGTGGGATAAACGTTGAGATTTATAAAGACCACGGGGTGACCAACAAGGTCTGACTTGGTCTGTAATAAGGTAGGGGCACTGACAAGGGGTTGACGGGTATGGAAATGCTTTCGCAAACCCAGTGCATTGATGAAGGGCGGATTTGCTGCGCGTTGCCTTTCGTCACAGGAGATGCAAACGGGACGTGAGAGAAGCACCGACAAGCTGTCTGCCGGCGTTACCTCTTTGTCGCCTGTTTTTTGCGAAGTGTGTGTCAATGGAACGTGTTTGTCGTGCACCTCGACTGCATGTGTTCATCATGATCGTTTTGCTCGATGTGCATTTCAAGGGAGAACAAGGGTGGATAACACTGGTCCAAAAAAAAATTCTGGCCTGGACTTTTGCAGCTGTTTTAGACTAATTTCAGGGTGCTGATTCCAAATCTGATCTCAGAGTTGCTCTATCACATCTCTTTTTCATGCTATCGGCATACCCCATTTTCATTGATTTTACCCGAAATTAACTCTGTCACTTATGATTGCAAGTTGTTGCGAGTCAGTGACTGCTTTAGTGTTAAAATACGGTGCTGTATTTTTAGGATAGTGTGTTTATAATATCATTTTATGTAGATATCCGCATTTATTTAATATTTTTCCTCTGCAGTTTTTATTGAAAATGCAATATTTGTTATCTCAAAAACCTGATGTGATAGACAAAAGCTGATGCCAAATTTGGAATCAGCACCCCAAAATTACCTTGAAACCGTTGGAATACCTTATGCCAGAAAAAGTGTGTTGACCAGTGTAATTGGAAGCGATCGACAACTGCGAATGCACGTGTGCGTATCTGTATGAGAGAGGGGGGGGGACAGTGCACTATGAGGACAGGTTTGGTTACATGCTACGCATAGCGTAGAACCACTTTTAGAGATAACATAAAGAAAGTGCCGTATAAATGTGTTTCCATGTCCCGCCTTTTTATGGTTGCAGGTGATGGTAGATGTTAAGCAGGTTCAAACATGCACTATAAAAGCACCATTTAAAATCAAAGCAGTTCTGACTTGTTATCTGTAAATGTTGAATGGCAGCCGCAGCTTTTGTGAGTCGGGATAATTTCATGTTTTCCTTGTAGCGAGTGCTGATGTAAATGTTATCTTTGTCTTTTCCTCTCAATGCACACATTTTCCTTTTCTGTAAAAAGAAAAGCGGTCCTTGTCATATTTTAAGAGGGCATCTGTTGCGCTGCCTGTGGCCTGCGTACATTCTCCAGGGTCGAATTGCTCGGGCTAGTCTACAGAGACCAAACTACTTAAGTTGGGGTGAAAAATATAACCATTTACATTTCTTAATCCACCTGGGACGAAACGCTGCATCTTAAATTAAAGTAACTGGAAAATTACAATCTCCGCAATGCCTCTTGGGAATGAACGTGTCATAATTACTGTCCTGGCTAATTATTTCATTACCAAGTGAACAAGGAAATGGCTCAGCGGAAGAGTGAGGAGATCTTGCAACGAGATAATTTGGAGATCAAATCCCGGGCTGGTGGTTGACTTGGACCAGAATCCCTGTAAGAGCAGTTAAAATCTCGCCGCAGTGGCGAGATGTTAACTACCTCGCTGGTATGCAGGAGGTCGTGGTGTCGATCCCAACCCTGATGCCTGCTATATATTTTGAGTTTGTATGTTCTCCCCGTGATAGTATAGTTGTGTTTCGGATCCTCCGGGTTTTCCCTCCACATTGAGAATCAACACGCGTTTAGAGTATTTGTCTGCTATCAATTGCCATGTGATGAGCCAATTTGGCGAGCAATCATTTGTGGACAGGTAGCTTCTGCAAAAGAGCTATATTGCTCAGTGGGCATTATATGGTGAAATAAACAAAGTTGTTAAGTTTTAATGTAAATAAGTTCTGTTTTGTGGGAAAGTCAACGGTGGTTGTCCTATGGATAGACTCACCTATGACATAGGAATGTGGAATTTAGACTGGCACAGGTAGACTGTGGCACAGGTAGACTGTGACACAGGTAGACTGTGGCACAGATAGACTGTGGTAGACAGTGACACAGGTCGACTGTGACACGGGTAGACTGTGACACAGGTAGACTGTGACACAGGTAGACTGTGACACAGGTAGACTGTGACACAGGTAGACTGTGACACAGGTAGACTGTGGTAGACAGTGACACAGGTCGACTGTGACACGGGTAGACTGTGACACAGGTAGACTGTGACACGGGTAGACTGTGGCACAGGTAGACTGTGACACAGGTAGACTGTGGTAGACTGTGGTAGACTGTGGCACAGGTAGACTGTGGCACAGATAGACTGTGACACAGGTAGACTGTGGTAGACTGTGACACGGGTAGACTGTGACACAGGTAGACTGTGACACAGGTAGACTGTGACACGGGTAGACTGTGGCACAGGTAGACTGTGACACAGGTAGACTGTGGTAGACTGTGACACGGGTAGACTGTGACACGGGTAGACTGTGACACAGGTAGACTGTGACACAGGTAGACTGTGACACGGGTAGACTGTGGCACAGGTAGACTGTGGTAGACTGTGGTAGACTGTGACACAGGTAGACTGTGACACAGGTAGACTGTGGTAGACTGTGGTAGACTGTGGCACAGGTAGACTGTGGCACAGGTAGACTGTGGTAGACTGTGGTAGACTGTGACACAGGTAGACTGTGACACAGGTAGACTGTGGCACAGATAGACTGTGACACAGGTAGACTGTGACACAGGTAGACTGTGGTAGACTGTGACACAGGTAGACTGTGACACAGGTAGACTGTGGCACAGGTAGACTGTGGCACAGGTAGACTGTGGCACAGGTAGACTGTGACACAGGTAGACTGTGACACAGGTAGACTGTGACACAGGTAGACTGTGACACAGGTAGACTGTGGCACAGGTAGACTGTGGCACAGGTAGACTGTGAAACGGGTAGACTGTGACACGGGTAGACTGTGAAACGGGTAGACTGTGAAACGGGTAGACTGTGACACAGGTAGACTGTGGCACAGGTAGACTGTGACACAGGTAGACTGTGGCACAGGTAGACTGTGACACAGGTAGACTGTGGCACAGGTAGACTGTGAAACGGGTAGACTGTGACACAGGTAGACTGTGAAACGGGTAGACTGTGACACGGGTAGACTGTGGCACAGGTAGACTGTGACACAGGTAGACTGTGGCACAGGTAGACTGTGACACAGGTAGACTGTGGCACAGGTAGACTGTGGCAGACTGTGGCACAGGTAGACTCTGACACAGGTAGATTGTGGCACAGGTAGACTGTGACACAGGTAGACTGTGGCACAGGTAGACTGTGACACAGGTAGACTGTGGCACAGGTAGAGTGTGACACGGGTAGACTGTGGTAGACTGTGGCACAGGTAGACTGTGGTAGACTGTGACACAGGTAGACTGTGGCACAGGTAGACTGTGGCACAGGTAGACCTGTGCCACAGTCTACCTGTGCCACAGTCTACCTGTGGCACAGGTAGACCTGTGCCACAGGTAGACTGTGGCACAGGTAGACTGTGACACAGGTAGACTGTGGCACAGGTAGAGTGTGACACAGGTAGACTGTGGCAGACTGTGGCCCAGGTAGACTGTGACACAGGTAGACTGTGGTAGACTGTGACACGGGTAGACTGTGACACAGATAGACTGTGGTAGACTGTAACACGGGTAGACTGTGAAACGGGTAGACTGTGACACGGGTAGACTGTGGCTCAGGTAGACTGTGACGCAGGTAGACAATGTAGATGACAGTATGTGGTCTATATCTGGCAAAATTATTCACGCTTATATAGTGCACGTAACGTGATTAGTAACACGCTGAACGTTACTGTATGCGATATACAGTTGTAAGCATCTTTGCACACCCTGTGAACTGATTGTCATTTGTCTTATGTCTTGTTTTAGTAAAAAATTCAGTGGATGCTGCCTCGGTGTAATGTTTAGCAAACTGGACTCGTGCATCCAGAGGTCGCCGTTTTAATCTCCCGGCGTGGCAGTGAATGCATATGATTGCAACACATTATCACACTCTTAATGTCTTTGTTGTAGCCGCAGATGTCTGTTTGTTATTTGGCTTTTGCTCGAGCCAAAACTAGGAGAAGAATGAGCCATACACCAAATATCAAAAACAAGGACAATACAATCCATTTCCAAAAGTGCCAAGACTATTTTTTTGAGAGGACATAACCTGAACTGAAGTGCAGATATAAACGTCTCGTGGACGTTATTGGCTGGTTGTGACTGCTTGATAGAGACTTCTATTGATGGATGCCTGTATTATAGTAGCATTTATTTTAAAGATACTAACGTATCGACTTTTTGAAACCGATGTTTTTACCATCATTTCCCATGATTCCGCTTTTAATTTGAACAGCACAAGTACTTCTGTACAAGGCTGAACTTATGTAGATGGTGGCCTTCCAGCGAACATCACATTCGGAGAAAGGGAACTAAAGACGCTACTGAAATGAGCTTCCGATGGTTATCGATGACATCCATCAATACACGTTGGCCCTGTAAGATGTTCCGTGGATTTTAGTGGACGGGTGTATTGTACAAACGGACCTCAGTCGTTGCTCCATCAAATGGCTCCTTTTGACAGGGTGATTGATGGAGGCGGTCCACAAAGGAAAGCTTTGAAATCAAATTAGACACGAGGTGGTTATTCCTTGCAGCGTTACTGACCCACCCACCCACCCTGACTCCCCCCACCCACCCTTACTCCCCCCACCCACCCACCCACCCTTACTCCCCCCACCCACCCACCCACCCTTACTCCCCCCACCCACCCACCCACCCTTACTCCCCCCACCCCCACCCACCCACCCTTACTCCCCCCACCCACCCACCCACCCACCCTTACTCCCCCCACCCACCCACCCACCCACCCTTACTCCCCCCACCCACCCACCCACCCACCCTTACTCCCCCCACCCACCCTTACTCCCCCCACCCACCCACCCACCCACCCACCCTTACTCCCCCCACCCACCCACCCACCCTTACTCCCCCCACCCACCCACCCACCCTTACTCCCCCCACCCACCCACCCACCCTTACTCCCCCAAAAACCACCCACCCACCCTTACTCCCCCCACCCACCCACCCACCCTTACTCCCCCCACCCACCCACCCACCCTTACTCCCCCCACCCACCCACCCACCCTTACTTCCCCCACCCATCCACCCACCCACCCTTACTTCCCCCACCCATCCACCCACCCTTACTCCCCCCACCCACCCACCCTTACTCCCCCCACCCACCCACCCTTACTCCCCCCACCCACCCACCCTTACTCCCACCACCCACCCTTACTCCCCCCACCCACCCACCCTTACTTCCCCAACCCACCCACCCTTACTCCCCCCACCCACCCACCCTTACTCCCCCCACCCACCCACCCTTACTCCCCCCACCCACCCACCCTTACTCCCCCCACCCACCCACCCTTACTCCCCCCACCCACCCACCCTTACTCCTACCACCCACCCACCCTTACTCCCACCACCCACCCTTACTCCCCCCACCACCGGGCCCAACTTCCACCTTCATTACTCTGCAAGATTGCAGTTAATTGGCCTGCGGTCTTGCACCTGTGCTGGTACATCCTGTGTTATCCTCTTCCCCCACCACCCACACCCCCCTCGCCGTTCAGCCCCAGCTTCCTGTTGTGTCGGGGAGACGAGAAGTGTGGTCTGGCTCGCTCGCGTTCGGGACCCCTCTCCCCCCACCCACCACAATGCTGCTTGTGTGAACAATAGCCTCGCGCAGCCAACATTTTTAATGGGTGAATTTGAGCTCAGCAAAGTGGATGTCAAAAGCGGGAATCGGACGGGCAAACTTTAATAATAAGATGTGGCGGGGGGGTGTCGTGGGGGGTTTGGTGGGTGGGTTGGTGGGTGGGTGGGGGAGTTGGTGGGTGGGTGGGGGAGTTGGTGGGGGGGTTGGTTGGTGGGTGGGTGGGTTGGTTGGTGGGTGGGTGGGTGGGTTGGTGGGTGGGTGGGTGGGTTGGTTGGTTGGTTGGTGGGTGGGTGGGTTGGTTGGTTGGTTGGTGGGTGGGTGGGTTGGTTGGTTGGTTGGTTGGTTGGTGGGTGGGTTGGTTGGTTGGTTGGTGGGTGGGTTGGTTGGTTGGTTGGTGGGTGGGTGGGTTGGTTGGTTGGTTGGTGGGTGGGTTGGTTGGTTGGTTGGTGGGTGGGTGGGTTGGTTAGTGGGTGGGTGGGTTGGTTGGTTGGTTGGTGGGTGGGTTGGTTGGTGGGTGGGTGGGTTGGTTGGTGGGTGGGTTGGTTGGTTGGTTGGTGGGTGGGTGGGTTGGTTGGTTGGTTGGTGGGTGGGTTGGTTGGTTGGTGGGTGGGTGGGTTGGTTGGTTGGTTGGTGGGTGGGTGGGTGGTTGGTTGGTTGGTTGGTTGGTTGGTGGGTTGGTTGGTTGGTTGGTTGGTGGGTTGGTTGGTTGGTGGTTGGTTGGTTGGTTGGTGGGTTGGTTGGTTGGTGGGTGGGTGGGTTGGTTGGTTGGTGGGTTGGTTGGTTGGTGGGTTGGTTGGTTGGTTGGTGGGTTGGTTGGTTGGTTGGTGGGTGGGTGGGTTGGTTGGTGGGTTGGTTGGTTGGTTGGTGGGTTGGTTGGTTGGTTGGTGGGTTGGTTGGTTGGTGGGTGGTTGGTTGGTGGGTGGGTTGGTTGGTGGGTTGGTTGGTTGGTTGGTGGGTTGGTGGGTTGGTGGGTTGGTGGGTTGGTTGGTTGGTAGGTGGGTTGGTTGGTGAGTTGGTTGGTTGGTGGGTGGGTGCGGGGATTTGGTGTGGAAATGTATGATTAAATAGGCTCGGCTATTAAACGGTGCATGTTGCGTGTTAGTATTCACTGCGCGTTCCGCTGAGAGCTTCTGTTGCTTGCCCGATGACGCGGCGAGTGGAAGGGATGGAGGGGTTGTGGGTGTCTTTATTTTTTTGAGCAGCTAAAAGTGCCCTGAACTCTGCCCCATTCTCTGCGGTTAGAGTGTGACAAGATGCGGGGGGGGGGGGTGAGGCCCCCACTCAACATCACGCATAAACATTCTGTATGTCTTCATAAGTGTCTTCTTCATACGTGCGTGGGGACTTGGCTCCTTTCTGTCTGGGAAGTGAAATCCTCTTTTTAAGGCTTCAGGACACGCCACGAACACGCCGGAACATGTTACATGCTTGTGCATTGACAGCTCTCGTATTTCACGTGAAAACAAAAGACTTCTCATTGGAAGCACGTGCAGAAGAAGAAAAAAAAACCCCAGTGCTATATTTGTATGTTAGGCATGTTACAGTGTGTTCTCCTATAACGTGCGTTTTCACAACGCGAATCGGATATAACGCAATGAATGTATTAGGGAACGCCTGTTTTATATAGCGCGAGTAGGAATACGCGGTTGTACGGCTGCCTCGGCGTAGCCGCACACAAAGCACACAAAGTGGGATGCTGCTGGATGCCTCGAGATGCTACCCACGCGCCTGAGTCTTTTGTTCAGCCTGCGCATCTCCCCCCCCCCCCCCCCCACTATGTTATTTATTGTAACGCGATGTGTCCATAACGTGGTGTTCTTGGGGAACGCAACTACCGCGTTTATAGAACAGACGGAACATCGATGTCCTTGGAGGTATCTCTCTTGAGTTTCCCTCTCGTGGACATCTGCCAGCAGTGTCAAGGGCAAGGCATTGCAGGGCTGCACCTCTACAGATTATGGACAGCATGTGCCTTCGTAAGTTAATGTCTTGGAGCAGGTGGATGTTACCGACGGATTGAGGTCATGCCAGATATACTGGCACATCCCGTTACAATTTTTTTTTGCCCTCTATTTTTAAATGGTCCCTGCATGAACCTATAGAGTGTAGAGCCATGTGCTATTGATATTTCTAAGTGAAATATATTAATAGCCATTATTTGTGGTTGAACCACACCGTGCGGGCAATGCATCTATAAGGCTTAGACGCATGTTTATGTTTCGCACCGGGGCAATGGCATCGATCCATTATTTCCTTAGGAATAAGTAAAAGCGATTTGAAAAGGAACGTGTCTCCTCGTAGTTGATAACATTTTTGACGAGACGTTGCAAAATCCCGTGCCTTCTCCTGCCCCGAGCCAATTCTCTTGACACATTGCACCGTCTCCGTGAGTCTGCAAAGCCTTCTGTCGCATCAATTTGAAACATTAAACCTTCGTGGCGCAGCTCGTGGTGTGTGTGTGTGCTGAGTGGCTCGGCCTAGAAAGTCTTGACATTTCAAGGGGCCAGGTATACAGTGAGGGAAAAAAGTATTTGATCCCCTGCTGATTTTTGTACGTTTGCCCACTGACAAAGAAATGAAGGAGCTGAAGATTCGAGTTGCCAAACGTCAGCCTCGAAACGTTAATGACTTGGAGAAGATCTGCAAAGAGGAGTGGGACAAAATCCCTCCTGAGATGTGTGCAAACCTGGTGGCCAACTACAAGAAACGTCTGACCTCTGTGATTGCCAACAAGGGTTTTGCCACCAAGTACTAAGTCATGTTTTGCAGAGGGGTCAAATACTTATTTCCCTCATTATAATGCAAATCAATTTATAATATTTTTTGACATGCGTTTTTCTGGATTTTTTGTTGTTATTCTGTCTCTCACTGTTCAAATAAACCTATCATTTAAATTATAGACTGATCATTTCTTTGTCAGTGGGCAAACGTAACAAAATCAGCAGGGGATCAAATACTTGTTTCCCTCACTGTAGGACTACACTATGAATGAGGGCAGCAGCAGCAGCAGCAACAACAAGAATAGAACGATTAAACGAACTTGTTTGGAAATTTACCAACGGTACATTGAGCAAGAGCACACCTAGTGAGTTGTGTTTGCCGAAGGTCGTGGAGTGTTAGACCGGACTCCGACTGCGTTTGGCACGTGCTGTCGCGGGGACCACGAACACACGCTAGCATTGTACAATTCTCAAGCCGTTGTGTGTTTCTCTTCCATCACGCCGTTTACAAAGATAGCTCTTCGACGAGTGTGCTTCCAAACGAGCTGTGCTGACGGAAAGCGGCATCGAAGCATCACCGCCACTACCCGCGCGGGTTTATGCGCTTGCGCTGTTCGACCGTCCGATGTGTTTTCAGTTGTTGCGCCGCGTGCTTCTTAGGCATGATGTCTGACGTTTCGCGGCCGCACTCACTCGAAGCTTCTTTGGAAGCTGAAGCTCCTGGCATGCCGTGCAGCCCAATACCCATTGCTAATTTACACACGCAGTGCAGTTTGTGATGGCTGTGGGAGTGACCTGAGTTGAGTCTCTTGAGGGCAATTCTGGGTGTAGCTTCAGATCATATCAGATCGTCCGTGGTTCAAGGCTTGGGCGAGATAAGCATCTGTGCTCGGTGATTCTAACTCCATGAGCAAAGTCTAAAAATGCATGATCAAAACTGCCCTACACACTGCTGTAAAGCCACCAGGGAGAGAAATTTACATTTGTATCGTCAATGAACTGCAACCTTAAGCCGTTAAAAATAGATAATATTTGCACGGTGTAACATGGTGCAAAAAAATGACAATCGTTAAAAAAAATGTCACATTCATTATGAGTATGCTACTTTTGTGTTTTGCTTTAATGAAAAGTTTTTTTTAACAGTGGGGCAGATCGGTGTCACAGCGGGATTAGCGTGTTTGTGATATGAACACGCAAACCCGGGTCCGCTTTCTGATTGTGGCTAAAATCAGTGGTGAGTGTTACGTAAACCGGACATGGCCCGTCACCTTCACCAACCCTCACTGACCAGCGTGGTGAAGTATGGTCAAAAACCCAATGACAGACACGGCGTGATGGGGCCTTCATCATGCAGCGGATTTAACAGTGAACTCTGATAACCATAATCATTGGTAAACTCGTGTATTTGAAATGCAATGAAAATTTAACTTTGCTTAAAGGAATATTTGAATTGCACTGATTAAATTGCACTAATTTAAATCCACAAAGCATACTTGCGGGAAAATAGAAAAAACATCTGATAAAATGGTCTGCCAAGTACTGTAATAACAATCTGCTCCGCATGAAGTCCCAGTAATGTGTTATCTCTTGGTGGAAATGTTTAAATGTGCCCTGCTGTGCCAAAGCATCCCCTTTCAATAGACTCTGTGGCCTGTGAAATGCGAGCAACCAGATGGGTAGAAAGCAAACTCAATGTTTGTTTTAGCCACAATCACGGGGCCCGACTTTGCTCACAACCCGCTGGAATTATTGGCCCCATCGCCCGCGCAAGTGTTTACAATGTTTACACTATGAGACATCTCCTTTACCAGTGGCAAAAAATAGTAATATGTTTTTACCCTTTCAAATGGTACAAAAACTGACACCTTTATACAAGGCATCATGTTTGCAATAACCACAACACAAGCAGTCAAAATGCAAACAAAAAGAAACAACTCTGATGATGATAATGATATGCACTGTCCTTGAAGTTGATTGGTCCACACCCGAGACAGCTTTTCTTAGAGCCTAGTCTCCATTGGTGTTGGACCAGATGACGCCAAAAGGCGTACAATTCAAAAACAGCGCACTATCAGAGTATTGAGAGCTCGGGGTAAGCATTTACACAATGAGACCTCCTTTACCAGTGGCAAAATATAGTAATAGGTTTTTACCCTTTCAACTGGTACAAAAACTAAAGGTGTCAGTTTTTGTGCGTGAAATGTTGCGCTGCCCGAGAGAGTGTGTCCGCATCGAATTCCCACCTCGCTGCCCTCGCGTGCGTTGTGAGTTGGTTCGCCGCTTGCTTCGTACCAAACACAGCCTCGAGCTTTCGTTTGGTTGATGTGTTGTTGTTTTTTTTACGAGCGGCGCATTGATTTGCCTTTGAATTAAGTCGGTGATTTAAAGCCCGGATAAGTTTGCGAATGCAGCGGAGCAAAAAGCAAAAATGATGCATTTGCTTGATTTTTATTTAGTGGGAAGATTGCTCATCTACGAGGGGGTGGAAATGATTTACCATCTTCTGGGGTTGGTCATCTTATCGGGCTTGTTCTGTCCTTTGGCTGCCATTCCGTCATTAGCCTTGTCCATTGGCCATCGTCCCTGAGAGCGATGTGTCCTGCTTAAGCAGTCCGATTATCACGGTTGGCTACGTAACGGTGTGAAACACATTCAACATACATACCTAGCCCACTAGTGCTGCCATTAGCATTCAACGTGTATGATTTTCATTTGTCCTTGATCCGTGGGTGCCCTGTCTCGGTGTTATTCCCAGCATAAATCGCTTCTTTCGCATGTTGTTGTGCACGTTTTTGTGTCTTTGTTTCTCTTTTAAAGAGGCGAACAAAGGCAGGGTGAGCGTACTTTATCAAATTGAATATGATCATGAAAAGCAATAAACGCCAATGTGTCTGACGAAGATTTTATTTTTGTCCAATCGGTCAATATTTTACCCCCTGCTACGTGAGTGAGAAACATGGACACGACGTTCAGAAAACCCTCCGATGTGTCCGTGGGGTTGTACCGTGCGTTCTTCAGCACGAATGGGCGACGTTTTGCTTCGACTGCTGCTGGCGGAACGTCGGGCAACTGTGATAACTCGGTAGTGCAAGCACACGCGATTAGAATCAAACAGCGGTTACAATACACGCGATTCAACGGATTTCCATCCGCTCATGAGATCAACTTTTTTTGCCCATAGAAAGGGAGAGCACGAAAGCACCACCACCGCCCCCGTCCCCCCCCCCGCCTCCAACCCACCGCACATACTCGCATGTTCCAGCCAGTGCCCCTAAAATTCGTCACACAAGTGAAACTAATCCCACAGTGTGTGCGTCGCTCCCATAACCAGCTGCATTTGGACACAAAACAGCCCTAATACCTGTAATTTGGGCCTCTTGCGTATCTGATTGCAGTTTTAAGCCACTTCTTTTTTAAGCTTTTCAAGCTTTGAAGGCCAGCCCAAAATCGATCGCGTAAGGCTGTCATTTTGTGGACAATAGGCGTCCAAGCATCAAAATGAATAAAATTGAACCCGGGGTCCGGAGTTTATGGATATTTTGCTACGTTGAGGCATGTCTAAGATTATTCCTTTTGACCTTCGCCTCACTCGGGCGTGCGGAGTACTTTCGTGTTGCGGTTATTTTTTTTTACGGCACCGCGGTCTTAAAGAAGAACACAGTGTGTGGGACTTTGAGGGCTCCAGAGTTGAAGGGGTCAAGCGTTCCAGCCCGGTCGTACACCTTGACCCTGCTTTTTAAACGTAGATGGCAGATATGGGTGCGTGTCTCCCAACTCTTTGTTTTATGTATTACCGTTGTCTTTTATGCCCCGTGTTGTTTTTTTCACGTAAAAAAAAAATCCGTCCGCTAAATTGTCAGTCACCAATGTGCTGGGCTTAATGCAGGGTTTGCAAGACTCCAGTCCTGGCCACCGAGCTCGTACCAATATACAGTACTCCGCCCATTTAAAATACAACTTAACTCGCTCGACGCTGCACGCGCCTGATGATTGTTAAACACGTCTCTCCCACGTGACATGCAACACGTACACACGCGCACTCACTGAGATCTCATTCTTAAATTTGAATCGACTCCATTCACGCAGACAGCGTTAATTGCTCCGCGCGCCACGTGGATCATTAGGACTGGAGTTTGAGAAACTCTGTGTTTAATGTATTTTCTGAACAAGGCTTCCCAGAACCTTTTTTTTATTTTAAGTCTAGCTAAAGTTCTATCATACATACTAAATTGTTAAATGTGAAAAAGTAAATAAATTCCATTTCACGGTGATAGCGTTGCATATCATGATAACATTATCTTTAAGAACTCAGGGGTTGATACACATTGCTTTGGTTATTTGTACTACGGTTAGCAATGGAGTGATCATCATGATCAAGACCTCCCCCCCCCCCCCCCAAGCTGTTTCCAACTCTCATGGTTCTGGGATGTAGCAGCAGCAGCAACAACAACAGCCACTGTTGGCCACCTCAGTCACGGCGATGTCAACACGGCGCTTGTGCCAGGCTAGGTGCACTTCGAGGCCACGTCAGGTATCAAAGGCTCGCTGGCAGGAGGTCGTGGAACAGACTCGGGTCTCGAGGGTTGACTGACTGAGATGAGTGGCAGATGCACCACCTGTGCCGCTCACTTGCCAACTCCCCACAGGAGGCACAAGGGACGAAGCAATCCACCGAGCGCCTGTACACGAGCTGAATTCGTTGATCCATTTCATCAGTGGATGTACTTTCGTACGCGTTCCCTTCCTCGGTTTGCCACCGTAGCTATTCTTGGCCTCTCGAATGATGAGAATGCAGTTTGTAAGACGTCGCACTTGAATAAGGAAACGTCTCTCCCCTTTAGAGCGTGAAGAGGAAACATTGGCGAATTTTGTCAACGAAAATCAGAAGATGGTGAATATTCACCAACATGTCAATCGTGGTCTTTTTTTTGTCGTTTCATTTTAATTCACTTAACATTATTTTAAATAGTTCACAGCCAGCACGATTTGTAAACAACAAAAATAAAATGTACATCTTTATTTCCCCCCCCCCCCCCCAACAAAATGCTACGTGTAAGGGAGGTGAGTTGCGGTGATGGAACATGATGCGAAGACGCAGATCTTAATAGGCAAACCGCTTATGCGTACGGCTGAATGAGCTCACGAACACGTGAGCATCCTCCCCATGTGGCTCCACGGCGTCTACTCAGTTACCCAGAATGCACCCCGTTATCTCAGATCTCGATAAAGCACGAGCAGCTTGTTTTGAGTCTGGTTGTCGCTGGGAATGAGCGACCGTCACGGATAAAAGCGTTTGCTGTGAGCGTCATAGGCAAAATTAGCTCCATAATGATTATTCCCTTTCCCCCACCTCCACCAACTCGCACTGACCATGTATGTATGTTAAACTTTTTTTCGCGCCGTACGTAGCCAACTATGCTAATCGGAGGTGCGGGGACGGACGACACAAAAAGCGGTCCTAAAGAAATGAGTTTTCATTTCGATTTAAAGCTTTCTTGACTGCAGGGATTCATCTGTCTTTCCGACAGACCTGTTCTTCACCTGAGGACGGCTGCTTGCGTTGTGGCCGAAACGTCGTGAGAATTAGTTTATTATTTTTATTATTTTATTATTTCCCTTCTACGTGACTTTACCGAAAGAACCAAGAAGATGAATGAGTTTTCAATCTAGATTTAAAAGTGCATAGCCCCAGCATTCCAGGCGGCCTCAATAAGCGCGTTCGAAAGCGCGCAATGCAGTGGCCGTGTTTGTTTAACGCTGAGCCACAAAAGCTAGTGTGGTGAAGAATGACCAAATAAACCTCATTAGCCACGTGGCCTGGGGGAGTTGCTGATCCAGCAGTAGATCGACAAACGGGTTGTGCACGTACACGCAGCTGCTGGACTGGATCAGGTTCTTTCACGCGCAGTCCTAATGTGCAGTGAGTCAGTCGAGGTGTGCGCCAGCCCTTATCTGCTTAGGGACCCGTCCATAAATGACATCACGCGATTTCGCCAGTAAGTGCTGTGCGTCACCTGCAATGTATAGTAGAACAAAAATAATAACGTCCGGGGCTTTGTCAGTCCACTGCTGGATGATGAAGGAGTCAATGCCACGTCGGTCAATGGGATTGTACTGACCATACATCATCACACTCGTCAGTGTATACTGGTGAAGGGAGCGGGGTGTCCAGGACCTGTTCAGATATCACTGGCCACTCGTGTTAGCTGTGGCTAGCAATACAACTCGGCTCACTGGGTTCATACCGCAATGCATGAACTCCACTGTTCTGCCCATTACAGACATGTTATGTTGCGTATTGTATCATGACTATAGCATGAATATTGAACATTTAATGTCAGGAGAGGGCCATTTAATCATTCTGGGCTAACCAGCTTGGCTGAACTGAGTGATTTTCCTCTTTACAGCTTGGCAGTTGGTCAAATTGGATAGCAAAAAAGGTCTCCTGAAAAAATTTACTGCAACAAATGGAGCCTCAGAAATATTGGGCTTGTTTACGCAGTGAACCTGTTTTTATTCAAATATAATACCCCTTAATGCTTAGAGATGCTGCCTCGGTGCAATGGTTAGCGCTTTAAAATTACAATCAAGAGGCCCTCAGGCAAGGGAACCGCATTAATGAGTTCACCACAGTTAGTCGATCATGTGCGTGGTGTGGTGAAGTGTGGGTGCTTCCACCGCTTGCGAGATTATCATGACTATGTAAAAGTGTGGGCTAAGATACCCTCTATTGCAGGGGTGGGGAACCTTTTTTCTGCCAAGGGCCATTTGGATATTTATAACATCATTCACGGGCCATACAAAATTATCAACTTAAAAATTAGCCCGTTATATTTGGTCAAAAATTTAATTAACTCACCCCTAATGTGGTGGTTGGAACTGCTTCTCTTTGGCGAGGCGTGTGATGTTAGCTGGTATTGATGATGATGCTGCTGCTACTCGCAACTGCTTTTCCAGGTTTGCTCCTAGATTTATTGAATTTCGAGTCCCGCCTGCGGTTGCCTTGGCAGGGCCACACCAAATGATTTCGCGGGCCTCATACGGCTCGCTGGCCGGACGTTTCCCACCCCTGCTCTATTGGAACGCGAGCAAGCAATTGCATTGCTGCACTATTTACTTGTTATACTTGTATGCACACACGCCGTACACATTTAAATTAAACGAATGCAATGGCAGGCATAGAACACCAACTGATGAATTTCATCGAGGGACCTTGAAAGCCTGAAGCTTGCTTGGAAAACTATGTGGGTTTGACCGGAAACCTGTGTGGTTACTGTTGTGACCACGGGTCCATGCTAAATATATTCCGTGAGGAGTGCTGTGGGTTTGAATATTGGTGGTCTTGGGTGACTCCCGGGAGCTGTGGGATTATTTTCTGTGCACCTCGCTCTGCTTTATTTTTTTTGGGATTATTTCAGCCCAGCAGCATGAGGGCAAACCCGATCGGCTCAATTCCCACAGTCCATCATGGGTTGTGGTCAGAACAGAAGCCCACGTGGCGCCAAGGGCATTAGTATACGGTGGTGGATATTATTATTCTGTGTGTTTGAGTTTTGTTATTGTTTCATTCTATTAACTTTTCTTCATAATCTATCACGTGAGTTGCTTCATGTCAGCAAGGGCTGAGCTCCAGAAAATATCGCCCCTCCCCCCAATCTTTTGTCGAAAGGATTGGGGATACCTGGAAAATATTTAATGAGTAATACTGGTAGGAACCTCCTGGTTACACCAGCCCACAGGGGATTATTGTGTCCGTTCGTCGTGCATCCAAAAATGGGAGGGGTGGGGCTGGGTGGAGAGGGGAGGGTGGGGAGGGGCTGGGTGGGGACGGTGGGGAGGGGCTGGGTGGGGGGTGGGAGGGGTGGGGTTGGGTGGGGAGGGGCTGGTCACCTCGTGGTGCCCTTATAAAACTCAACGTTTAACCTACTCACGCCGGCTTGTGCCCGCCCTCACAGTCGGCCATATTTGCGGAATACACCACGCCGCCGTTGACCCTGGCCATTGACCGAGCAACCCAACGTTCCTACCAGCTCCCTCCGCAGGAATATGTTTCAGGCCTTTGTCAGATGATCATAATAGCGGAGTGGTTCCTCACAGTTTGCTCTTTAAACCACATTGACTTTGCTTCCCACGTCATTATGGGTTTGCGTTTGATGGTTGCCTTTGCCAAATCAACCACAAGTGCATAAATGTGAGGGGAAAAGGAAGGCATGTTCGTAAGTGTAAAAAAGAAATACCGCAAATGAAACCACAAGAGAAATCAAGTATCGATATAGGATATCCACCTCGTCAAGCAAACTGTTAGCATAAATAAAAAAAATATAAATGTTATGCTATGAGCAATGACCACCCACTGTTTTGCTTATAAAGTGCATGCCAATAATGCTTTGGTACAAAATGTGACTTCCTAAATGTTAATTTTTTTTTTAAGTTAGATGTTAATACAAATGGGTGTGTTAACCGCGAGTAATTGTTTGTAAAAACACAACAAATTTTGCAGATACAATGTGTTTATTCACAAGCAATCCAAGTTGGTCGAATAGCATTATGATCTGTGGTGATATGTATTTCATGGGGAACATTTTGTATTGCTGTTACATTTTTTCAGCGATAAACCAATCCACATCGTTTTTAGGATAAAGTGTTCAACCATATTTCTCATTGACCGTACATGAAAATTAAGTATATTTATCTCCCAATTGAATCAGGTTTGCTTGAATGGCAATCGTGCAAATAGAATTCATTTGATCTATTTAGTATAGCAATTTTCGAAGTTCATTCTGTCGTCTAATTATTTTCTGAGAGAATTGAGCATGATAGCTGATGCACACTGCGTGCGAAGGTGGATAACTTTCACTTAAATTGAATTACGGACACATAAATCGGCTGCTTATCGTGAGAAATGTGTTTCAGCTCTGTGTCTATCTATCGCACCATACTTACTTGTTAAAGTTGCTAGGTCAACACCACCTCTGCCTTTTTGTCAGCTACTCACTCATCACCTCTTCAGTACCAGAAGCACAAATCCACTGGCGACTCGCATTAAAGCAAGTCGACCTTTCTTTGGAAGACCCTCGGTGTTTAGTGCAGAAGCCAATTTGAAACTGTTTTTGAATGTTTTGCCTAAAGAGGTTTAAAGTGGTTTTTCTTTTTGGTTCTTTCGGTAAAGTCACGTAGAAGGGAAGTAATAAAATAATAACAATAAAACATAATAAAATAATTCTCACGACATTTCGGCCACAATGCAAGCAGCCGTCCTCAGGTGAAGACCAGGTCTGTCGGGGAGACAGCATCTGAATGAAACACCACCACGCTTGGAGTGTATATTTAAGCTGGGTTGGAAGGGGGGAAGGGCGCCTTGACAAAACTCGGGTCGCTAGGAAAGGCATGTGATGAGCAAAAAGCCACTACCAAAGGGCCAGTCAGCTGAGAGATAAATCGGAGGCACTCACTCTGTGTGCTCGGGAAAAAAAAGTCATATGACACACACGATTCTGCTGAAGACAACAAACCAAATGGAGATGCTTTGCCTACAAGTGGGTTAAGTCGCTAATTACTCCTATCGGCTGATGTCGGTTGTTCAAAGGCAGTTTTGTTAGTTTTCATTTTGGAGTTCATTACAGATGAAGCTCTGATCTCAGGGGAGGCAATTATGTTGCTTGCATAGGAAAAAGTTTGAACAATGGTGATATTCTGTACCTATATATAACATAAACATGAAAACTTTCGGAATAAGGAGGGATTCATAAATAACTACTGCATGCGGCAAATCATAATCATTTATTTATATTCGTGCCATTTAATAGTACATGGAACGAAGCTACTTTTTTCTCTTGAGACAGTAAATCTAGCTGTGACAGTCTCACCTGATGACGGAGACTTGTGTTGCCTCCGAAACGTCGTGATTTATTATTTTATTTCTATTATTATTTCAATTATAGTTTCATTATTCATTTTTTACCTACGTGACTTTACCGAAAAACCTAAGAGTATGAATCTTTGCAGTCACGAAAGCTTCAAATCTAGAATCTACTTTTTGTTGGCTTAACTTTGCCTTTGTTATATTTGTAAAAAAAAAATTTACATTTTCGGATGTGGAGGAGCACATTGCTTCGCCATGCGACAAAACTACATCGACCCCCAGAGTTCAACACCTCTGTCGTTGAAACTGACCCGGCACGCCGTGGTCTTACATGAAAAGTCTTACTCCATGCCCTCAAGCATTGAGTCTCCAGCATTGGTGGCCACTGACTGTAATGGCATTCAATCGACAACCGCGTGTGGCCACATGGCAGTCTCGTGAAAAAACATGCATTTATCTAAAGCCACTAAACGTACAGTGGCAAAGGGCATGAAAGAAAGCTGATGCTGCGTAGGATTTCGCGACTGTGCTTTCTTTTGTGCTCCGTCGAGTTTTCAGGTCGCACCGCATCTTGTTTCGGTCGCGCTGTCTTGTCTGACGTTTCGCCTCATCACCCGCCGCGAGCAAAAACGTCGAACGAAATGCCATGCGGTGCAAAACGCCGCGACCTGAAAACTACACGGGGGAGCCAATGCAATATTCTTTCGGCGGGCAGAGCGGCAAATTCTAGATTTGAAGCTTTCGTGACTTCAAGGATTCATATTCTTAGGTTTTTTCGGTAAAGTCAGCTATCGTGCGGTGACGGTTCCAGCTGTATACAGCTATCGTGCTGTGACGGTTCCACCTGAAGACGGAAGCTTGTGTTGCCTCCGAAACGTCGTGATTTTTATTTTATTTTACTTTTATTCATTAAAAATGTTTTACCTACGTGACTTTACCGAAAAAACCTAAAAATAGAGCGTCAAATGTAACGCGCGCGGTGCTGACTCTTGTCAACATCTCAAGAGCGTCGTTGAGCGTGGCTTCACCTCTGTGCGTTGTGGCATGGAGGTTCCGTTAAAAGGGGGAAATCGCACGGAAAGTGTTTCGTTGTCGGTGAGGAGGAGGTGTGGGGGGGGGGGGGCTCACGGCCCGTTGCTCGCTTTACTGTGGGGAATAAAGATTCACTGGAATTGGCAATGCAGTGACACAGTGAAGCAACACGGGCCATTAACATGTCATTACATACGGTAGGTCCGTTTGGTTGGGTAGGGGAGAAGTCGACTGGAACGATAAAAAAAACTACTTTGTAAGGATTAATCCCCAGCGCACTTCCCGCTCACAACTCGCATAGCCCATTGTGCAGTGAGCAGCGTTATAGATGTGAAGCCATCTGTTTTGAAATTTTTTTTAGCAAAATGTGTGTATGTTGAACTCATTTCGCATCGTACGTAGCCAACTGTGCTAATCAGAGGTGTGAGAGCCACACAGTGATAACACTTTTGTGACCAGGACGGTGATATTTTTAAATGTACCTATTCTCAATGAGAAAACGTGGTGTGCATTTGTGTCATTCCTTCACATTAAGTCCTGGTCACAAAAGCAAAGTTCGTGGGGAATAATAGCCATTTTCTCTACTTTTGAGGCATAAGCAATTAGAAAAATAACGCTTACTACCCAGGAGCAAAAATCGTGTTACATAGTGTAATGTTAGTGGGTGCTGTGAGCACACAAGACCTGCCATCCAGAGGTCACTGGTTCGATCTTCTTGGTAGCAGTTGAAACGGCGGTGCAAGATTCTTAAAGTCCCTCACTCCTCCCCCTGCCTCTGTCCACTCAGCAGTATAAACCAGAGGTCGCACCAGGGCCGGGTACGGGTACCCGTTCCCTACCCGTACCCTACCCGAAATGAGTGACAAACGGTGACTCACCAGTGACTCACAGCCTACCCGTACCCGTACCCGGCCGCACCAGGGTCGCAAACGGGTACCCGTACCCAGCCGGGTACGGGTTGCCGGGTATCGGGTAGGGTACGGGTATCGGGTACCCGGTTGCGACCTCTGGTATAAACGAGTTCCACCACAGTTAGTCGCTTGGTAGGTCACGTGCGGTTTTGGTTTTGTATGGCCAATGAAAAGCAACTGCTGCAGCATTCGGTTCCACGCGATTTGACCTTTCAGTTGCCTTTGTCTGAGAGTGCGTGAATTGCCGGAGCATCGTGTTCGCATTTGTGTTCGGGGCAGTGCGAGGCTACACGGCCCACAGTCACGAGTGCATTAGGTATCTGCACGTGGTGGGGTAAAGTGTGGGTACTCTCACCTCTCGATGGCTAAATACCATCGAGAGGGGCTCTCTATAGAGATTCCTCTACTGGAGGCCCTTTCTAACAGCAGTGGTGTCAGCAAGGAATGGCAGCGATATCATTGCAGCTGTATCACCGGTGAGACTGGGCCCTAAAGAAGGCGTAGGCCAATCAGTTTTAAAGACAATGCCCATATTTCGATTTAAAGCTTTCATGACGGCAGGGATTCATCTTCTTCTCGTGACTTTACCGAAAGAACCAAGAAGATGAATGCCCATATTATCAGAGCATGTTCGTTTGCATGTTCACCACAAGTACTTGTGGTTAATGCAGTACTTTCTTCCTCCATTTGAACCTCTGTCTTGCAAAAAAGGTATTTATTTGTTGTTTGAACATTTTTAAACCTGTTTTATTGCCAGTAAAGGTAAAAAAGAAACGTATTTTTCAAGGAATTGCAGGGCTGGACGTTTTCCGCCATTACCATTTCATTATACACGTAGCGATCCTCATTGTAAGAAATAACATAACATCGGCCTTTTTTTTTTAAAAGCACTTTGTACTTGATGGTAGTGAACATTGCGCAACTCTTATGACCTTGATATATAAAAAAAACTACTCTTAAAAACAACTCTGAAACAAAGAGTCCAGTGCTCCGGTTTAGTTAATGGATCCTCATTTTATTTATATATATATGCTTATATTCTATATTGCTTATATTCTACACAATGACGATCAAACATTGAGAATTCACGTGCACATTCACCCGAGTGTCTCCTTTATCTCATTGCTTTGTTTGAGTGTTTGAGAAGTGTTATCTGTTCGTACACGCATGTAATCATTAACCTTTGGTGGCAATGCAATGTGTGGATTTTTTTTTAAACTGTATTGACTCACCACTCGGACAAATCGACTTGCGTAACCTCCATTCGCACGATGGAATCGCAGAGCTTGGACAGTTACTGTCGTGCAGGCGTATGGGTGGAAAGGTTGGTTGTGTCTAAATCTGCCTTGTCCAAATTTAACACATTCCTGCGGAGGGAGCTGGCAGGAACGTTGGGTTGCTCGGTCAATGGCCAGGGTCAACAGCGGCGTGGTGTATTCCGCAAATATGCCCGACTGTGAGGGCGGGCACAAGCCAGCGTGAGTAGGTTAAACGTTGAGTTTTATAAGGGCACCACGGGGTGACCAGCCCCTCCCCACCCAGCCCCACCCCTCCCACCCCCAACCCAGCCTCACCCTCCCCACCCAGCCCCTCCACACCCTCCCCACCCAGCCCCTCCCCACCCTCCCCTCCCCACCCAGCCCCTCCCTCCCCACGCAGCCCCTCCCTGCACGACGGACGTATGGACACAATAATCCCCTGTGGGCTGGTGTAACCAGGAGGTTCCTACCAGTATAAAAGTAATCGATCATTATTGTTCCGACGATCGGTTAGTTTGCTCGACAAAATCAGATTTCTAGTTTGGGGAAAAAATAATTGGGGGGAGGGGATGGTTACCTCTGTTCCCATGTGTGCCGCTGGACGGGAAGTAATGGGGGGGGGGGGAAACTTGATGACGACATCATCCTCATCTGTGGTTTGTAGCGGCGGCTGCCACTTTTAAATGGGCCCAAGGAATTGGTCACTAAGGCAATTGATTATGACTTTGAAATGGATAATTGACGCTGCCCTTTAACCAATGCCGATTCTTGGCTGTCTTTACAGATGGTAAAATGGTGCATCGCTTACAAATGCATCAGCTGCACCTGGGCCATCTCGATCAGCTGCTTTGAATTGAATGGCTACGTCCGATTATACACTGGTCAAAAAAAAAACACATTTTTTTCTGGCCTGGACTATTGCAGCTGTTTTAGACTAATTTCAGGGTGCTGATTCCAAATCTGATCTTAGATTTGCTCTATCACATCAGTGACTGCTTTTTTTAGGATAGTGTGTTTATTATATAATTTTATGGAGATATCCACATTTATTTAATATTTTTCTTCTGAAGTTTTTATTGAAAATGCAATATTTGATATCTCAAAAACCTGATGTGATAGACAAAAACTGATGCCAGATTTGGAATCGGCACCTCAAAATTACCTTTAAATCGTTGGAATACCTTATGCCAGAAAAAGTGTGTGACCAGCGTTATAAACACACTGAGCGGTGCAGATAGGGTGTGACTGTTTGCAAACAAATATTGCGTCATAAGAATGGCACAATCATGTTTCCTAAGCTGTTACGACTAAGCACTGTTTTCAATTAATTACGGGTCACGGTGCTGTAATTTAAAATCTAAGCATACACAATTATTTGTTTTTGTTTACAATTGTGTATTTTACCACCGCTATGCAATTTGATGGCACCGTAAAATGCATTATTAACAATCCCAATGCGGTTAAAGTCCTGTGATATTAAACAATACCGGGGTGAAGATTGAAAACGAATTCATTTCGAATTTTATTTTTGCGTTTGGTTTGTTGTACCCCGGCCGCACCTCCGATTCGCACGTTTGGTTACGTGCGGTGCGAAAGAAGTCCCACGCACGTACACACATAGACACGCCAAGTGGTGGCGCGGTGGTTACCGCATTGTGAACTGTGCACCCAGTGACCCGAGTTCAATTCCCAGCCATGGTTAATGTCGATTTAAAGCTTTCGTGACTGCAGGGATTCATATTCTTGTTTTTTTTTCGGTAAAGTCACGCAGAAGGGAAATAATAAAATAATAAAAATAAAACATAATTAAATAATTCTCACAACGTTTCGGCCACAACGCAAGCAGCCGTCCTCAGGTTCTGATAATTTAAGCGACAGCATGTCAATAAGTCCGTTTCATATTAGTTTCATAAAACGAATGTTTTCTCACCTGAGGACGGCTGCTTGCGTTGTGGCCGAAACGTCGTGAGAATTTTATTTTATTATGTTTTATTTGTATTATTTTATTATTTTCCTTCTACGTGACTTTACCGAAATAACCAAGAATATGGTTAATGTCGGTAACAAGTAATCTGAACTGGGTTTTGAGGCCCCCATAACCGGTTGTTATAGGCTTGCATGGCGTAGGGCAGTGAAGCAAAATCCATAGTTGTACTGCACTTCTATGCTCCCACGTCTATGCTTCCCACTTTCAATCTCACACTGACCAGTGTGGTAAAAACGAAGGGGAAAAAACCTGCAATGGTGAAGGCCTTCATCCAGCAGTGGATTGTCAAATGGGATGTGAATTAATTCTGTCATTTCCTTGGTTCTTTCGGTAAAGTCACGTAGAAGGGAAGTAATAAAATAATAAAAAATAAAACATAATAAAATAATTCTCACAAACGTCGTGAGAATTATTTTATTATGTTTTATTTTTGATTATTGTATTACTTCCCTTCTACGTGACTTTACCGAAAGAACCAAGAAGATGAATCCCTGCAGTCACGAAAGCTTTAAATCGAAATTTAATTCTGTCATTGTTCTGATAATTTAAGCGACAGCGTGTCAATAAGTTCGTTTCCCATTCGTTTAATAAAGCGAATGTTTCGTGCAATTGTAAAGTGTGTAATGGGGGTGTGGGGTTCCTTTAGTAATTAGCCGAGGCAGTGACGTTTGCGAGCAGAGCGTTGCATAATGTCAGCTTGGGTCCTGCTCAAGGCCACAGATCGACTCCATGCGAAGGAGGGCTAGAGGATGCAGGTCACTTTCTAGCTTCGGACTTTCAAAGGCTCCATGCCAGGTGTGACTAATTCGAGTTAAATGAATGTGATCGTAATCCGTGGAAATCCGCATTCTCTTTATTAACCTCCACCCGGCCTGGGAGAGACCCATGCTGGCCCCGCGTTGCTGGCTCAATCCCACTGCAAGAGCGAAGAATTAGCGCACAGCACGTTACTGGTCATTGGCCAAGAAAAATAAACGATTACCTTGCGTCCCAGAGGGGGGGGGGGGGGGGGGCGTTTAAGTGTTATTTTAATGATAAAGTATATATGTTGAACCGTGCTTAATCGGACGTGATACAAAAGTGTTAATATCCAGGGCCTACCTTGGCTCCTCCCACCCTCAAGCAATATATATACAAGGACTGTTTTCTTGGAATTTCTCTTACTTGATACAGCTATCGTGCTGTGACGGTTCCACCTGAAGACGGAGGCTTGTGTTGCCTCCGAAACGTCGTGATTTTTATTTTTATTTTACTTTTATTAATTTAAATTTTTTACCTACGTGACTTTACCGAAAAAACCCAAGATTATGAATCCTTGCAGTCACGAAAGCTTCAAATCTAGAATGATAAAGTATATATGTTGAACTTCTTTCGCGCCGTACGCAGCCAACCGTGCTTAATCGGACGTGATACAAAAGTGTTCAGGCAACCCCCCGTTGTATGTACGTACGTTGAACTTCTTTCGCGCCGTACGTAGCCAATCGCGCTAATGGCGGGTGACGCTCTGTGAGCAGAGTTCGGACAGTCTCGGAAGCAGTTTGCTTCCAAAGACGCTCCCAGCCTCCTCGGCCGTCCGCTTCGGCGACGGCAAAGTTACTGACGCTCGTCCCCCCGTTCTCGTTGTGCTTGTTCGCGATGGGCACGAGTTCAATCAGGGACAGCAGCGATGCCATTGGTGGGTGGGTCAGTAGAGACGCGACCCTTGCCATTTCTTACTCGTGTAGAGGAGTAAAATGGGGACGTGACGTCAGGTGTGCCGTTCAGTGCGATGACGTCACGTCTCCTAGGGTACTTAAGGGATACCCTGTGACGTAAGCGGGGTCACTGTGGGAACGGGTGGAGTAAACAGGGCGAAGAGGGAACCAGGGGTAGAGAGAGGGATCGGGTAGTGAGTCTGGGGAGAAGCCGGTGGTAGCCGTAGAGGTGCTTCTCTCTCCGCTCGGTGGAGTCAGCAGAGTCCCTGATCCGACACGAGAGAGAGAGACCGGAGCTAGCCAGCAGGGACCCGGACTCAGAGTAGGACCCCTAGCCCCTGGGAGTTGTGTACCCTGCTGTGTAATATTGATAAGCTTTAATAAACCCTGGCGGAAGCCCTTAACTTACCTCCGTCTCCGAGTGCGTCCGTCGAAACTTCTCGACACTCGTGCCACTGCTGGTGGGGAAAGCCTCCAACTAAGGGGAAGCACAAGAGAGGCCCTTCTTCCACGCTGGCCAGATGTCTTCAGATGAAAAAGGAGTTCACGAAATCTACCCCAAACGCACGTAGCCTTGTCGATTTGGCTAACCGTGGGAGTACACATTTATACTGCTGAGTGGACAGAGACGTTGAAGGGTTTAAGAAATGTGTCCTCATTGTTTCAGCTGCCGCACCGGGGAGATTGACGACCTGGGTGCATCTTGTTATCACAAGTCCAGTGTGATAATCGTTGCACCACGATGAACAGTGGGCCCCCTTTTTTGGAAGTTGCCCTCGCCACGCTCTTAAGCAGTGGTTCTTAACCACGGGCACGTAAGTAACAACTACTTCGTTTCATCGAACCTATGTATTTATTAACATAAAAACTAATTTACGCTTGAGAACCAATTGGGGGGGGGAGGCTGCAGTCAAGTTTAAGAACCACCGGTCTAAAGCATTCGAGGGTTGCGAGACCGCGTGTGTGTGAATCGACTTTTTACTACATATGTAGTAGCTACAACACGTGTAGTAGCTACAACATGTGTAGTAGCTACGGGCCCAGCACTTTTAAGGGCCCCGCGCTAAACGCTTTCAAGCTATAAATTCTGGTTCAGTGATTCTGCACTTGCTCTATTACTATAGTACTATACTGCCTTCAACTTTTACGAACGACTGGGTGCTTAAGGTTAGCGATTTGTCGTATTATATGGCTGTATAGCAAATAAAAAAAATACAGTTACTTTACTATGCAAGTAAAAAATGTGTTTTTTAATATTTACGTTTTTTTTTTTATTTAGGGCCCCTTTATAACAAGCTAGCTTAATCCGGCATCGCCACCGCCACGGTCACCGGGCCAGGACGGCAACTTAAGAGGCACGCACACTGCCTGGTTTGCTTTCGACGGTGGGGGGGGGGCGCGCCAATTTTCCATCACACGAATGTGCCATCAGTCTCCCCGCCCGCCTGCCCGCCCCCCACCCCCCAGGCCTTGAAGTGTGATTGTATAAATATGCAGCGTTGACTCCGTTGGAATGCAAGTTGTAATATTGTTGTCCTCGCTTATCAGATACGCAGATTGCACCGAACACAATGACTTCACTCGAAGAGCTGTCACGGTCGCGTGAGCCCACTCTCGTGCAAAAAAAAAATTCGGACTGAACTCACGAAAGAATCTACACTATGGGAACCTCAATTGCCAGTAAAAATATGATAATTGTTTTTTTACCCTTCTATCTGGCAACAAAACTGACACCTTTTTACAAGGAGTCATGTTTGCATAGACCGCAATACCTGCAGTCATAATACAAACAAAAGAACATAACTCTGATAATGTGCACATTATCAGAGTTATGTTCTTTTTTTGTATTATGTGCACATTATCAGAGTTATGTTCTTTTATTGTATTATGATAATGTGCACATTATCAGAGTTATGTTCTTTTGTTTGTATTATGACTGCAGGTATTGCGTTCTATGCAAACATGACTCCTTGTAAAAAGGTGTCAGTTTTGTTGCCAGATAGAAGGGTTAAAAAACAATTATCACAAAAGAATGTCACGTGCGCTTTGGCTGTTCTAAATGCTTCGAATATTGCGTTTGTGCTTTGCGTTCTATGAATGTATGTATGCATACATTAATTACGCGGGGATGCATACAGGCTACATTGCAGTTCTCTTTTTATATGAGCAGGCTATGTGTTGGAAACAATAGCCTTTGTCGGGGGGGAGGGTGTGGTTTCTTTTTAAATCCTTTATATTAAGTTCACTTGCTTGCACGCTTACGACCGTGCAAATTTTTCGGTCGTTTTTTAACCCACTTCCCGTAATCCAATCGAGCTGACATTTTGCACACAGACTCGTTGTGCGTGACAATTTATTTTCGTGAAAAAAAATTCCTAAATTTTCCACTTTTTAGGAAAAAAATTTTTTCCATATTTAATTTAAAATACCAATGTGATAAAAATGAAACTCTTACTCAAGAAAAACAGAAATGAATACAAAATAAAACCGATGCCACGCATATAAAGGATTTACAGTGAGAAACTTTGTTATTACGGGTTAATTTTTTAAGAATGTAGGGTGTCGTCACCAATTCGCGGAGCTGACGCTATGACTCGAGATAAAATAACAGTCTCCGCTTCCGTGCGAAGATGGCATATTTGTGTTCCACAATGAGTGAAGTGTTACGTAAAACAAAGTGGTGTGAAACGCATACCCGCTGTAAAATAAACACGCATCATTCTCCATTTCATCACAATTATAGTGAAGCGAACCCAACGCGGCCCAGAAAGCAGCACGATGGTTCGTATGTGATTAGGAAAAACAAAGTGTGCATGGTAGTACAATGTACAGCTGCAAGCAAGCGTGCTCGTCTCACTCTCAGACTCTACTCTGCCACACATGGCCGGGTGTTTTACTGGTAGGAACCTCCTAGTTACACCAGCCCACAGGGGATTATTGTGTCCGTCGTGCAGGGAGGGGCTGGGTGGGGAGGGAAGGGTGGGGAGGGGCTGGGTGGGGAGGTTGGGCGGGTGGGTAGGGGCTGGGTGGTGAGGGGCTGGTCACCCCGTGGTGCCCTTATAAAACTCAACGTTTAACCTACTCACGCCGGCTTGTGCCCACCCTCACAGTCGGGCATATTTGCGGAATACACCACGCCGCCGTTGACCCTGGCCATTGACCGAGCAACCCAACGTTCTTACCAGCTCCCTCCGCAGGAATGTGTTTTGAAGACGTTGAAATACCCTACGCTTCACCCAGCCACACATGACCTGCCAATCAAATTACTTACGCTGTACCCATTGTTTTTTTTTAATACATATATACTGTTGCGGTTGACAGATGCGGGGGAAGAGGTTTTTTTTTTTAATTAGAAACGTGTACACCGTTGTGTTTCACCTGCCGCGCCAGGGAGATCAAACTGGAGCCCCTCTGGATATTTAAAATCCAGTGTGCTAACCATCGCACCGTGAAAGATTCACGGAGATGTAAAATGTGCACCTATGTACATTTTACGGTGCTAAGCCTTGGCAAAGAAACAGCACGGCTATATGTTTGCGTTTTTTTCTGATATATATAGTATTAAAGAAAAAGAAGTGTGTGTTTTGTGCACATATAGTTTGCATAACCTTTCTGGCTGTAATTTGCTTTTTTGCCTTGCACCCTGCTGTCACGCGTTTGATAAATTGCCACGTTGAAGCCACGTGGTCTGCCTGCTGGGAGGCCTAATGCTCTGACACGTTCACTAATCTCTAGACTCCAAGCATCCATGACCTTTTTTGAGCAGTCTGCTGTAAATGCATAAACAAAAAATTAGCCAACGCTAAATTGAATTCAATGATGGCGGCTTTCGGGACCAATGATGGGAAATGACGCTGCTGCTTTCATCAGAATTCGTTGTTATTTTCGATGCAGTGATTGATGGCCTAAGATAATGTTAAAAGGTGACATTTTAGAGCAGGTGGTGATTCGGCAGTTGTAAGCTGTTAGTCTTGGTGAGTGCTGGTTGCGACCACTGGTTTGCGTGTAAAATACAAATCTTATTTTGGAACTGGAATTTCCACCATCGGATGAGGGGAACATTTTGATGGGTTTTTGGTTTTATGAATTCTGCCGCATAACTGTTTTGTGAAACGAATGCATGTGTGCATCAAATGATAAGTGCTGTGCAATTTGTGAAACTAGCACCGTGTACTGCATAGAGTGCTGGGAGTACATTGCTGTGAATGTCTCAGCCTGGCAATGAATGAATGGTCATGATTTTGGGGGTCTATTCAGGATTGTATACCTATTGCAAACGCTGCTGTGAATTGCCACCTCCAGTGGCCGCAGATGTCACTTGAACTAATAAAATACCTGGACGTGTAAAAGTCCGTTTGTTATTCCACTGCTGCATGAGAGCCTCCCCATGCGGTGTTGACCATCGTGGTTGCTTGACCATATTTCACCACGATGCTGTTCAACGCAAGAGGGTGAGGGGTTAGGACTCGGTACCTGTTCAGATATCACTCACCACTGATGTTAGCCGTGGCCAGGAATCAAACTCTGGTTTGTAGGTTCATGGCACAAGTATGCTCACCGCTGCAGCACAGATGCTCGGGTACAAGATAACAACATCGTTGATCTTGTGCAACTGCGGAGAGTGTTGGGGACAAAATAAAATGGGTTAACTCGCACGTACATAGCTTCATACACACGCGTGCATTTCACTGTTATTGTCCGCATCGTTGGGTGTTAATCTGAGCCTAAAATTAACCACGACAGTATTGCCCGAATGCGGTCCTAATCATCAGCTCTTAAGCTAAATTCCCAACTAGGATGGCTTATCAGGGCAGAACAGCAGTGGTGTAACCAAACAGTACCATTCTGCTTTAGGGCAGTTAAACAGTTAACAAATAGCAATCTAGTAAAATTATGGGGGGTTTTTTTTCCAAATGGTTGCCTCTAGTAAACGCATTAGCATGTGTTGTTTAAACGCTGAACATGCAATTGTTTAATAATATGATCCCTGCTAATATTCCAAGTTATCTGAATTGTGAGGAGGTTGTTTTTTCTTGTCTCTCTACTTTGTGTCGATTGTTAATTCTGACGGTGCATTCAATAAATAAGTGCAGTGTTTTATTACTGTCGTTTTGTGTGTGTGTGTAACCTGTGTAGCCCTTTTATTCATCCCATGCTGGATGAAGGCCCCCTTCACTCTTGTGATCGAGCCGTGAGGGTTATTTTACCATATTTCATCACGCTGGTCAGTGTGAGTGAGTGAAGGTGGAGATATTAACGATCAAGAAATACAATATTCTTGATTCTTTCGGTAAAGTCACGTAGAAGGGAAAAATAAAATAATATAAATATATGACAATTAAATGTTCACGACGTTTCGATTGCAACACAAGCAATCATCATCAGGTGTGAAAACCACAGCAAGAAAATTTGAAACAAAAAATGGCGTTTTTCTTTCCTTCTACGTGACTTTACCGAAAGAACCAAGAATATGAATCCCTGCAGTCACGAAAGCTTTAAATCAAGAAATACAATGGATGTTGAGCCAATGCCTTCTCCCCACTAGCTTAGCCACACGTGCGTGTATGTAGTGCCGTATGTATGTTGAATTCATTTCGCACCCATACGTAGTCATTCCACTGTACGTAACAATCAACTGTACCCAGTGGGTGCCCATCCACAACAACTGCTCGGGCTCAATTCTGCTTAGCTACCGAGATCTGACGAGATCAAGGGGAAATCCAGGTGATTTGGTCACAGCCGATTTTAAAGGGCAGTGAATGCACCTATGCGGAAATATGCTTCGGAATCGCAAGATAATATGCTGGGAATGTATTTTGTATATTCCTTCTTCATGCGAGAGTTTATTTCAGATACTGTACTTCAATGTCACTGTGTATTTTTTTTTTTGTAATACGCGTCAGCTTAATGCAAAGCACTTATTGCATCGGACAAGTCTGAGCATTTTTGTCATGCAGGCATCTGACGACGGATCGTTACATTAAATGAATATTAATCGTCATGCGATTCATGCATACAATCATACATTTGAGGATTGATGTTTTTTTTTCAATGTATCCAGCGGTGTAATGGTGCTTAAGCTCAATGGCCTTGAAATCCAGAGGTCGCCGGTTTGATTCTATTGCCGATATGTGTAAATTATCCGATGGAATCAAGCCGATGGGGAAGTTTGTTCTTAATCCTTCCTGCCTCGGTCCACTCAACATAAGTATAACCCGTAAAAGCAAAGTTTTTCACTCTAAATCCTTTATATGCGTGGCGGCTAGAGTCCTCTCGTCCTCTGGCTTGAGATGGCTGCCACCTATGGGGCAGATGATTGTCTGCCATTATTAAGCAATTGGTTATTAAATATTTAATTTGTTTTCCCTAAACAGTGTAAAATTTTGGAAAAAAATTTTCACGAACATTAATTATCTCGCACAACGAGTGTGTGTGCAAAATGTCAGCTCGATTGGATCACGGGAAGTGGGTTAAAAAACGACTGAAAGATTTGCACGGTCATGAGCAAGCAAGCAAGCACGCAAGCAAGCAAGCGAACTTAATATAAAGGATTTAAAAATGGGTACAGCACGGTTGGTTAATCAACGGGTCGTATGTCTTGGATTAAAGTGTGGGTACTACCACCTCTTCCAAGGTATCTGGACAGCATGGAAGAGTAGACCAAAACATCCTATAGAGTGGCTCTCCAAAGATTTCTCTTAATTGAGGCCCTTATTGCTACCAGTGGGCGCGAGAAAGTTGTTATTAAAATTATAAAGTGTTCATAAACGATGGGAAGAACCCATCACAACAACAGGAGCAAGCAATTTCGGGGCAACACATCTTTACCTTCATCTGCAAACGATAATTCTTACTCTTGATTTGAAGCTTTCGTGACTGCAGGAATCCATACTCTTTGGTTCTTTCGGTAAAGTCACGTATGTATAACATGACATAAATCACGACGTTTGGGGCGCAACACAAGCGTCTACGTGACTTTACCGAAAGAACCAAAGAGTATGATCATTTTCTTCTTGGTTCTTTCGGTAAAGTCACGTAGAAGGGAAGTAATAAAATAATAAAAATAAAGCATAATAAAATAATTCTCACGACGTTTCGGCCACAACCAAGCAGCCGTCCTCAGGTGAAGACCAGGTCTGTCGGGGAGACAGCGTCTGAATGAAACACCACCACGCTTGGAGCGTATATTTAAGCTGGGTTGGAAGGGGGGAAGGGCGCCTTGACAAAATAATTTGCATATCAAGAGGAATTTAGCATATGTATGGGAAAAATGCAGGTATGTGATTAGTGCTACTTGTGAAATTACGTCACGTGTTCATGTTAACCGAGCGGACGAGACTGCACAAGCTAGGCATAGAAGGGTAAAAAAGAAAAACCACGTGATATTAAATTTCGATTTAAAGCTTTCGTGACTGCAGGGATTCATCTTCTTGGTTCTTTCGGTAAAGTCACGTAGAAGGGAGGTAATAAAATAATACAAATAAAACATAATAAAATAAAATAATTCTCACGACGTTTCGGCTACAACGCAAGCAGCCGTCTCATTCTTCACCTGAAGACGGCTGCTTGCGTTGTAGCCGAAACGTCGTGAGAATTATTTTATTTTAATATGTTTTATTTTTATTATTTTATTACTTCCCTTCTACGTGACTTTACCGAAAGAACCAAGAACACGTGATATTAAACAAGACCTCGAAACGTGACAACTCATGGCATTTCTGAATGGCTACTCGTCGACTGCTACGCCACATGACGAGTCGGAGCCGTGCGTCACGTGGGGGCTTTCATGAAACGCCGTTTCGCTGTTCGGCGTCGTCTGGCAGATGTAACATCCTTTGTGTGCGTGCGCGTGTTCGCACGCCTGTTCGCGTGTTCACGCGCATGTGCGCGCATGTTCGCGTGTGCCAGCACTCTGCAATTCCTACAGCGCTGCAGCTGTGTTTATGCTACAGCTGGATCAGTGTGTGGGAAGGAGGATACAATGTTTTTGTCTTAGCGGATCACTGGGCCTGAAGCAGTTGTTTCTGCACTTCTTGTTTTGAATAAGCAGACCTTGCGAGTTTCCCCCCCGCCTGCCCGCCCGCCCTGCCCTTACAAAAATAGAATGCCTCATCGTGGCGCTTCTAAAGGCATTATTTATTGTCTAGTGCCATTTAAGACGAGCTCAATTTTAGGAACACGAAGGGCATCCCATTTTATTTCAAACGCGGTGCGCGGCTTACTGCTTTCAAAAGGGTACGTGGTGGGATATTCGGGTGACCCATGAGTGGCATTCGGCGACAGCTGGCACCATTGTCCCTTCGGAAGGAAGGAATGCTTTGTTGTATTGACATGCCTGCCTGCCTGCCAAACAAGCCAGCGGGGGGGGGGGGGGAAGTTGGTTTGGAACCAGACAACATTGGACTGGGGTGACTGCAAGGATTCATATTCTTAGGTTTTTTCGGTAAAGTCACGTAGGTAAAAAAATTAAAATTAATAAAAGTAGAATAAAAATAAAATAAAAATCACGACGTTTCGGATGCAACAGACGGAAGCTGAAGACGGAAGCTTGTGTTGCCTCCGAAACGTCGTGATTTTTATTTTTATTTTACTTTTATTAATTTAAATTTTTTTACCTACGTGACTTTACCGAAAAAAACCTAAGAATATTGAACTGGGGACCAGGGGGCCCAGCCACGCTGTGGAAGTGTTGGGTTTCCTGCTAGCGAATGGTTACCGGTGGTTATTGGTTATATCACCGTTGGAATATGGATATTTCGCCCCCCCCACCCACCACCTACTTAGTCACGGATAAGAGGAGTTCTACTTTACCGCTGTGCATTGAAATCAAAATGTGCGCCACTTTTTCAAAGGAGAAAAAAAACACGGCCACAAAAAAAAAACATCACGGTTGTTGTGGGCGTCTTGCTTGGTCACAATCTAAATATATTGGAAGGTGAGTTTGCGGTGTGTGTCCGGACACGCACGACAAAACAACAATAACAACAACCGCCACTCGCCACTAAGTGTCGGTGACATCACCACCGCCCTTGTGCCAGGCTACGTGCACCTTAAGGGCCACACGCACAACAGCCCCACTTCACCACAACCGTACGAGTGAGAGAACTGCCACCATTAAATGCCAAAAAAATTACCTCCATGCCGCTGCGTGCCAATGCAAAAGTGCTTCTCTCTCTCTCTCTGTGATATATGGTGGCACCTGCTTACCATCATTCTGGTCTTTATTCGCGCGCATTCATTCTCGTGAATGCTTGACAATCTCAAACAAACATAACATGCCTTGGCTCTGCTTAGTGTTGCGGTGCCATCCTTTGTCGCGAGGCCCGGCGCTATTTCGCAGTTCCGTCTCTACCTGCCTGCCCCTGTGTTATTGTAGCGTACAATGCGGGCGGGCGGGAGGGAAAGAAAAAAAACCACAAGTCGTTGTTTGAACGCATGGCTAGGATTTCGGGGAGTTCGTCAAGCAAAATGGGCTAGATTTTCAACTGCTAAAAGATATTTCTGTCGAGTGCTTAGAGCCCAGAGGGCAGAGGCTGGATTAGCCGTGCAAAGCAGGTCCTCTCGGTGAAGAGTTTCATTTGCTTTGAGAGACAGTCATCGCCTCAGCCCAGTATTTAGCACAGACCAGCAACTTTCATTAAAGTGGCTTTGTCAACAACTTTATTTTAGTACGCCGCAGGCTTTCACGGCTGTCCTGTAGATCTCGCGGGTTGTACCACGCGCTGATTGGGCACGATGTCCGACGTTTGCCTCCCTGTGACGGGAGCTTATTCAGGAGGGAAACGTAGGACGTCGTGCCAAAACGCCACGCGGTGCAACGCGAAAACATCTGAGGACTTTATTTTACATTCTAGGTGAATGAAAAGCTTGGGCAGATAACGACAAAAATGCTGTCGCCACACTGATGTTGATCCAAGTCGTATCTCTTAACAGATTAACAGTAGCAATGTTGTCAAATTTCCATGAGATCTGGAAACAACTGAAGTAAATGCACACAGTTGTGCAATGTTTTCAAACAATACGTATTCTGTAAATGTATGTGTAAAGATTGAGGGAGAGCTGTTATGATAGCATCGAAACAGAAGCCGTGCAATATGGGTGTTATGGTTTGCCAATGCTGATTCATGTCACAACTACAGCATTGTAGTCAAGCGCTGCGATGGCCACCGTGCACAGTTCGGTGATGGAATGCGCGCGTGGAAAAGGAGCCACCTCTCCTCTGGGCGAATGTGACTACTGACTCCGCCATGGTGGCGAGATGTTAGCTACCTCGCCTGGTCAACGGGAAGTCGTGAAATCGATCCCGGCCCTGATACTGTACTTGTATTTCCCCCGTCGTCGCGTGGATTTGTCTCCAGGTCCTCCGGTTTTTCCCTTCTCCACATTTAGAAACGTGCTTTTAGAGTATTCGGCCGCGATACATTTCCACGTTATAAGCCACTTTGTTGAGCTATCATTTGTGGCCAAATCGTTTGCGAGAAAGAACCGTATAGCTCAGTGGGCCTTACCTGGAAAATGAAACAAATATAGTTTTAGTGTTAATAGTTAATAGTTAGAACAATTTTACCACAAACCATGTCACTTCTAACTGCCCCAAAAAAAAATGTGAAGGTGGTGGTGTATCGGCAATTCACCAACTCCCAGGCAGGGCAACTTGAAAGGCTAAATCACTTAGAACTGAATCTCTAACAGTTGCCCTTCATTAGCCGTACACAATTAACATCACCACCGCAATACAGTACAATCAAAATATAGTAAAAAATACCAATCAAACACAGTACAGTACTCATAATCTAGAGGTGCAATGCATGAAATAACGTACAATACTGTGTGCGTGCATGCACACATTATCTGTGTCAATTTTCCGTGGGGTGTGTGTGTGTGGGAGGACTTAAAAGTTTGGTGTTTTAAGAAGATAACATTGCTGTAGGTCAAATGTTGTTCTTGGCCGCTGTGTACAGCTTTCTGGGCTGGCTGTTGGCTAAAGTCTTTATACAAAGCGCACCACCTGCTTCCCTTGATGTTGTTTGGTCCGAGCCGCCAGATTGATGAGTTTCATTTTGTGTGTGAATAGGCAGAGATGCCCAAGCAGCCCCAACCCCTTTGCAGGGAGCTCACTCGCTCTCTTCTGAGAAGCCCACTCCACTCGTGGTTGCTCGCGTTCTAACGCAACAGCAATTTGTTAACTGTGTATGTGTGTACGTTGAACTTCTTTCGCACCGTACGTAGCCAACCGTGCCAATCGGAGGTGCGGTGGGGGGATGGACAACAAACAAAACACAAAAAGCAGTTCTAAAGAAATGAGTTTTACATTTTGACTTCAAACTTTCGTGACTGCAGGCATTCATATTCTTGGTTCTTTTGGTAAAGTCACGTAGATAGAAAAGAAAATATGATTATTATCAAACACAGTACAAATAGAACGAGATAATATGATTATTATCAATTTTTATTCTATCTATGTGACTTTACCGAAATTACCAAGAATATAAATGCGTTTTCAATCTAGATTTCAAAGCGTATAAGCCTCAGTGGCTTCCGAATAAAATATATAAGAGTCGGGCACCTCTGACATGATGTTTTTATGAATGTTTACCAATCCAAATACTCCAAGCAACTTCTCCATCCAGTGATATTTTCTTGGAACAATTCCATTCGTTGAATCGGTGTACATTCAGCGTTGTTGACATGAGCAAATATGTTCAAAATTTTGGCAAAAACAGCGTGGCTTTACAATTACAATACAGGCACTATATCACTGCAGTAAGCGGCAAGACTATTACAAATTATCCCGAGTAAATGTATTTCATAGGACCTTCATGGATTTGATTTTGAAAAACAGTACGACCACCAATAGTGCTGTGTAATTAAATCAGCCGTAACGTGGCCCGTCTCATCAACTCTCGTAAGCTCAGCAGGTTTGAGACTGGATAGCGATTGGATGAGTGACCACAACGCACAACTTAGAAAGTTGTATACTGCTAAAAGGCAACAATGTCAGTCGAGGGTGAGTGCCGTTCTTGTTCTCTATCATGCTCCAAAACCTATGCGCCATGTCTTCAACGAACTGCACCAACCTGTGCGGTGAAGTATGATCAAATAACTGCCACAACCCAAATATAATGAGGTGTGCCCTTATCCAGCAGTGCATCTACAAAGGAGCTGTAAGTGTACGATACCACAAACCCATTCATATTATACTGTTGAGCCGGACTCTTTTATCTCTCAAAATATATGCATATATAACGTCACAATTCAATTACTGTAGCTTAAACCTGCACGTATACGTACATATATGTGTATGTACTCTATGCAGGTTTAAGTATAATTAAAATGACAAAACTTTGGAACTACGCACAAGGTCAGTAAAGATGGCATTGAAAATTAAATGTGACTGTTTTGTACCTGAGAACCATTGCACAATTGGTTTAATCAGCCAAATAATTCAGATCCTGCCATGAGATTATCCGGGGCCTGATAAAACCAACACACATTGTTGTCTAACAAACAGCCTGAATAATGACGGGGGGGGGGAGGGAGGGGAGTTACTTCAGAACAAACGTCCGCATGACATTTGCCAACTGAACCACTCCTATTGGGAGAAAGCTACATAGCAGGGTTGGCTACGTACGGTGCAAAAGAAGTTCAACATGCGTGTGTGTTCCTTGCTTGCTCTTTTGTGATTTGAGTGCAGGGGTTAGTGCACTGCGGCTATGAACTCGGCTGCCACGGGTTTAGTTCCCAGCCACAGCTTAACACCAGTGGAGAGCGACACCTAAAACCCGTCCTAGGCCCCTCCACCTTCACATATACATCGACGCATTTCTCTTTTTTTGGTTTTACGCTGCTGCTCTTTTTGGTTGAGTGGTGGCGAAATGGTCAGCGCACTGCGCTGTGCGCGCTGACAATGCATGGCGTGGTGAAGTATGGTCAAAACAACCACGGCAGTCGCCGTGATGTCGGGTGGCCTTCATCCAGCAGTGGACGGACACAGTACTGGACATTATTATATTGCACTTGACTGCAGATGCACAATGCTTCATGGAGAGTCAGCATTTTGAAGGCACCGCCAGCACTCACCGTGACCAGCACCGCTTTTTGTTGTTTTATTTATTTCAATTTTAAAGATGCCTTTAGCAAAACAACAAAGCTGTCGCCCAAAAACATTACCGATTTGTTCACTGAATCATCCATTTGCTCAAGAGGGCGATTCAATATGTTCGCAAAGCTCGACTGCAGTGTGACAAAAGTTAGCGCGTGAACCCTTCCCGTGGGTTTTGTTGCCAGTACTGGAAGCTAAAGGTGGCTTGTCATCTTGTCTCCGGGCTTGCGCCATGTCAACGTGGAACATGCGACGAAGGAAGCTCCGGACACTTCCGCAGGCTGTGTGTTGCACACTCGAAACGAAGGACGTGGGCAGGTGCTCCAAATCGAGGGCAAGCACATTTATTTATTGTGGTTAATAGCAATCTTGTGAAGAACAGCACCGTCACTCTGTAAAATGCAACAGCACGTGTTACACGCAGCAATTCTTCCGAGTCGCCATTAACCACGTGGCTGGTTTACACGTGCGGTTATTCATTAACCCTGCCAGCCACCTACAGGCCCAACTCAGTCATCGCATGCTGCTGTACACACTTGCATTGATGTACTGCACAGCACATCAGGACTTGCACAGAACCACACTTTACTCCCTTGCTGCACAAGGACATAATTAAAAGAGTGATCCATTCCTAATGTGCCACATGTGGCTCGTGCTAACGATCGCCGAGTCACGAGCCCTGCGATCGCCAGACAACTCTGACCTTTTGATTCTGAAATGGAGATGCGATGGGGCCTTCTGGACAAAGTCGATAAGGCCTGAAAACTGTTTAGGCGCGGTGTCAGTGAAGGTTGCGAGAAAAACAACGAATTTAGTTTGCCAGCGAACCTCGTTTCGCAGAGAGAATGGATCGTTGATGGATGAGATATTTGAAGAGGCTAAAGCTCTCAATATTCTGGTGAAGCATTGCTCGTGACATTTATGAATGTCGCATGTATCTTGATGGTGACGTCAAATATCATTCACCATAACTAACTTTTGACAAACATGTTCAAAAGTATCCACCGACTATAGTTGCGAACAAAGAACATTTCATTTTCTGTAGAGTACTTTAAACGTACTTTAAAATAACTCTGCAGCATAGGGCCTGATTCTGATCATTCAAGTCACCATTGCAATGTGCCCGTTCTCGTTGAATCTCGTAAGCTAGGAAGGGTTGAGCCTGGTTAGTACTTGGATGGGTGCCACCAGGGATTGCCAGATGTTGCAGGCATGGCGTTGGGAGTTCGCTCGGAGGTAATATCATTGAGTTCCTATTTCATCGATGGGTTTCTTTTCCAGGTGCTTCAGTTTCCTCCCACATCCAGGACCGTTCCTGAAAGAAATATCTTAATCTTCAGACTCGCTTCATGCTCTAGAGAGCCCCCTTCCTTGAGGCTATTTGGCCCACTCATCCACACTGGGCAGACCTCTTCACGCGCCACACGTGACTTACCGATTGGCGAACCGTGATGTACACGTTTATATTCCTGCGTGGACAGGGGTCGGAGGATTTAAGAGAATTTGCCCTTTTTTTTGTTTAACCGCCACGCCAGGAGTTGAAGTGTGCTCACCATGACAATCTCCTGCGGCATTCCTGGGTAAAGAATTGGAATGTTTTATCACTGTTGTTGCTGTCGTGGTAAAGTGTCTCCTGGATCACATTGGGATGTCGAAAGCTTGCCAAATCCAGTTGCCTTGAGATTCACGAGTTTTCTTAAGACGTTGCCGGCATGCCACGCCATTGCCGGCTTGCGAAGGCCTCCTGTGTGAGGAACCAAACACACCCTGAGGAGAAGCTGCCTTTGACCACTGTTGCGGTCTTTCATGCCAAAGAGCATAAGGCACAGCATTATGCCCATGACATTTTTAAAATGTGAACCATTACAATATCGTGGGGTGTGCAGTACTATCCAATTATTACGCTTTGTAAAATACAATTTCACAGCAAATGGCGAATTAAAATTTTGCTAAGTAATGTGTCTGCAAGCTGTGTGTGCGTGGGATTACGAACATGAAGGCTGATACAAAACATAATAATGGGGGTTTTTTTTACGTGTTGTTTTAAAGCGAGCATTTGTAGTTAATTTAGTTTAGAGGAATGTGAAGGGCACTGCCTCATGTATGAACCTTTTTCCCCGTGGCTTCAGTTAATCCGCACCTCCATTTCGTATGTGCGGTAGTCACAGGAGGTCGTTGCTTAATCGTGAGCACACTGCACGTGTTTGTGTGTGCTACTAATGACTGCAGCATGGTGCAATGGACAACACACTTCAATGCTTCAAGGCCAATGCTTACTTTGAAACAGGTAAATGATAGCTGCTGTAACATTCCCATGCGGGGTTTTTTTTTAAGTGGAACACTTCGATTTTCTAAGATTGAAGAAAGCCTTACCATGCAAGCATCACACAAAACAACGCCTCTGTGACGAGGCATTATATAGAGAGAGGGGGGGGGGGGGTAAAGAAATTAGCATGTCAATGAGAGCGGCAGGGGGAGAGAAATTGGAAGTTTTGACAACCCTAGTAAAACAAATTAGAGAGCGGCAGGGGGAGAGAAATTGGAAGTTTGAGAAAACAAACCTAGTATACTTAAAAATGTAATGCAATGCAACACAGAGAGTCGGCTAACACAAGAGTTAACACTTTACCTGGTTGATTACGTTCTTCCAAAGATTGCTAAATTTGAAGTTAAGTGTGAGGGTTGTCAAAACTTCCAATTTCTCTCCTCCTTGCTGCTCTCATTGACATGCTAATTTCTCTGCTACCCCCCCCCCCCCACTCTCTATATATAATGCCTCGTCACAGAGGCGTTGTTTCTCTGTGTGTCTCTGTGTGTGTCTCTCTCTGCGTGTGTCTCTCTATGTGTCTCTCCCCCATGTGTGTCTCTGTGTGTGTGTGTGTGTCTCTCTCTGTGTCTATCTCTCTGTGTGTGTCTCTCTCTCTGTGTATGCGTCTCTCTCCGTGTCTGTGTTGTCTCTCTCTCTCTGTGTATGTTTCTCTCTCCGAGCTTACATTCATTCACACCTGATGACGGTTGCTTGTGTTGCAATCGAAACGTCGTATTCTATTATTTATTTTAGTTTTGTTTCTACGTGACTTTACCGAAAGAACCAAAGAGTAATTCCTGCAGTCACGAAAGCTTCAAATCAAGTTTGAATGTAGAATAACGTTTTCACTGGTGTAAATTACAAGCTGTAAAATAAGGGACTGAAAACTCGGAAAAGTATGCAAAGAAGCGCAGAGATGCGCGCTGGAAATGAAACTGAGAGATAGAGAGAAGAGCTTGCATCAGGGAACACACAAACAATCGAGGCGTGGTATTTCCCGCACCTCCGCTTAGCATGGTCGGCTACGATAGAAGTTCAACATACTTACGTACAGTTTAACACGTGTGAGGCTTTCGCGACCAATATCATTCATAATCAACGTTTTTTGGTTTAGATCGCGTTATTTATTAATGTGTCGTAACCCTCCACCACCCGACACGGCCAATCAGTAAAAAAAAGTGTCACGTTGACAAAAGACAAATAGTTCACTGCTTCAACACACCGGTGTGTTGAAGTAGTGAACTATTTGTCTTTGTCAACGTGACACTTGTTTTTACTGATTGGCCGTGTCGGGTGGTGAAGGGTTACGACACATTTATAAATAACGCGATCTAAACCCAAAAACGTTGATTATGAATACGCACGTACGTACATATTAACTATTACCGCAACAGGGCATGGGCAGGACACGGCCAGAACGGATGATCACAACCGGTGGACAACACCGGCAACGTGATGGCAAGAGGACGACCGCCACGACCATGGGCCATTGAGATCGGCTCTGTGGTGGCTAGGAGATGTTAACTACCTCGCCTGTTATTCAGGAGGTCGTGGGTTCGATCCCGACCCTGACGTTTGTATAATCGGGGTTTGTATATTCTGCCCATGTGGTCGCGTGGAGTTTTCTCCGGTTCCTCCGATAAGCCACTTGGCTGCGCTATAATTTGTGATAGACAGGCAGCTTCTGAAAAAGAGCGATGTAGCTCAGTGGGCCTTACCTGGTAAAATAAAATAAAAAGTTTAGTTCCTGTGCTCGAGCGACGGAGCGTGGGATGGCGACTTCATTAAACAGTGGATAGAACATGGCAGACAATGAATTTACCACCCTCGCTCAATTCACTGGAGCTTGTTTGACCATACTTCACCACGCTGGTTAATATGAGTTGTTTGGGTGGCGGAGGAGGGGGATATTAGACCATATTCACCTCCTGTCTCCGGATGTTAGCCGTGACCAGGACTCAAACTCGGGTCGCCACGTTAACAACTCGGTGCGCAAAACCACACACATTTACAGCACGTTCAGCCTTGCACATCTTCAGGGAAGGTATTGCCAGCCAGCACCTATTGAGGTCGGGATTACACACGTCAGTGGCGTGGCCAACACTTGAGGCAAGGCTTCGGTGGTACGGCCATGTGATGCGAAGTGAAGAGTCATCAGTGGCCAAGACTGCCATGCGTATTGAGCCAGAGGGCCGCCCTCCACGCGGACGTCCGAAGAAGCAATGGATGGATCGAATCAAGGAAGACGTGAAGACGGTCAACGCATCCCCCAAAGATGCCCTGGACCGAGCCAAATGGAGAAGACAATGCCGAAAAGCGGACCCTGCGCCACAGCGGGAACAACGCTAGGAAGAAGAAGTGGCGTGGCCAACACTAGGCCCGTAACAATTTGCAGCCACTGCGGGCTGTATTAAGAAGCCGGGGTCCAGGGATTCAATTACAATGCAACAAAAACAAACGGAAAATGCTTTCTCAAACAATTCGGAGCATGTATCGCGAGCGCAGGAATCAATTTAATTCGTAAATGAAATCATTGTAAACACCCGTGGCCAACGGCTGGGCCAAATCTCCGTCTGCCAACTGTTGCAGCGCTCTGCACGCATCCACACCAATTTATTAATTTAATACTGAATTGACCACGGAGATGCCCAGACCGCAACTTAGATCTTGCAAAGTTCCCAGAATTAAGCCGCAGTGGAGAGTACTAACCCACTGCACGAATGCAACTAACCACCCTAACTTGCACCACTCTCTCCGCACGCGTGCATGCACTGACAAATTAATATCGCCTATGCATTCATACACACACACACATTTGTCAAGTATAACATGAGGTCATTCATTTTTGCTCGAGTCTGTGCTCACTCCACAACGGCAATCTGCAGTGACAAGGCACAGGTTGTGGAGCTCCGGCGGTGAAACGTGTGGACTCGTTTCTTTTTTTTTTAAGATCTCTCGAACAGTATAGTGGACGGCCGCTCGGAGCCAATGACATTTCGCGGATGTTTGGACCACTTGACTGCCGTCGACTCTGACCAGGGGCGTACGTGTGCGCTGCAAGATTTGTGAGGGCCTCCACCCCCCCCGTGCGCACGGTTGCTTGACGAGGGGTGGGATGGCGGTGGGGGGAGGGCGTGGGGCGCACCGTTGGCGTGTGTCATGTCGCAAGGCGCATTAAAGTATATTGAGCAAGGCCAAAAAAAAAATCTGTTTCATCGCCAAACCTTCGTCGTTTCCAAAAGCAATTTAACGGTTGCCCGGTGGAGTGTTGCTTTAACACGTGTTTTTTGTAGCCCACACCTCCCTTTTGCACCTTTCCAAATCCTATTCTGCTCAAATACCAAATTGGCCCGGGGATTCTGCGCTGATGTCACGGTTAGCACGCTGGACTTGCAATCCGAAGGTCGCCGGTTCGATTCAATCTCCTGGTTGCAGCAGTTGAAACGATGGTGCAAAGTCACTTTACATCTCCCCGCCGCCTCTCTCCCGCCCTCCGATTATCACAGTTGACTACGTACGGTGCAAAAGAAAGTTCAACGTACATACAAAAGATCCCCTGTATAGCCTTAACAGACTGTAGGGGCAAGTGCTGTTAGCGAGCACCTATGAAGGCCGGAACGGCACACGAGGGGGTGGGTGGCCAGCACCACGCCCGACCGCCTTTGTCTCCCTAGTGGCAATGTTTACACACCGCACCAGGTACTCATTTGAGGCTGAGTCGACCTAGGGGAGGCCCGGGACCGGTTCAGATAATCGTCACTGGTGTTGGCCGTGAGCGGGAATCGAACCCGTGTCGCTGGGTTCATAGCGCAACGCACTAACCGCTACACTACCGCTCCCCACAACGTACATACACACACACATACATAAATGAGTGCAACAGAGTGAGTCGTTCGACAAAGTCGTGGGTAGTGGCATAAAGTGTGGGTAGTCCCAGTTCTTCCGGGAGAAGGCCAAAATCCTCTCTAGATGGGCACTCGAGTTCACTTCAGGAGAGGCCCTTACACCAGCAGTGGCAGTGCTCTTGACCTTTTACCAAATTGGCCCATGCATGATACAAAGTTTGGTCGAGGAAAAGGCCACACGGGTCATTGTCACTCAGAACCGATCAATGTTAATGGGAGAACTCGCCCTGCTGGATAATTCTACACAGGGGAACTAAGAGGCATAGTCTTACTTTATGCAGCGATGGCTTTAAATTGCCAATTTGCGAATTACAGCGTAGGAAGAAAAAAATGCTGCATTGATTTTTGTCCTCGTCCTGAACTTGTACAAGTGTTCCGTGTTTTGTTTACCGGTGCACAAATGTATCTGATTGCCAAACACTGCGTGCACATCCGCTTAACATTTTTATGAATGTTATAAAATGATAGCTGATCACCGGCACAAGTAAGGGCATGTTCTTTAATGCAATTGTTTCTGAGTTCTTCACATTTATGTAGGTAGCCAACTCACATGTAGGTAAAACTAAATCTGTTTTCTCTAATGCCCTCTTATTTAAAACAAAAAAGTAAAGTTGCAGCCCAAAAGTGACTTACTAATGCCATGCTGGTAGCAGGGCCTCTACCGGAGGGAACTCATCTTCTTGGTTCTTTCGGTAAAGTCACGTAGAAGGGAAATATTAAAATAATAAAAATAAAACATAATAAAATCATATAGTATTTTTATTATTTTATTATTTCCCTTCTACGTGACTTTACCGAAAGAACCAAGAAGATGAATCCCTGCAGTCACGAAAGCTTTAAATCAGAGGGAGCTCATAAGGACAGCCCCCTCTATCGGGTATTTGGCCTACTCTTCCCCGCCGACGAGTCATCTTCAGAGTGGTTGGAGTTGCCCACAGTTGACTCCACCACTTGCGACCTGTTGATCGACTTGACTGTGGTGTGTACATGTATACGGCTGGGTGGAGAAAGGTTCGATGGATTTAAGAAACTTGTTCCTTTGTTTCACCCGCCATTCCCAGGAGATCGGACCTAGACGGTGATCTTCGGATCGCGAGTTCACGGTGTGCTAAGTTGTAACCAGTACACCCTAGCAGAGCAATAACTCGTTTATGTAATGTTACAGATCTCCCAATAACCTTGGTCCTCAATTAATAATTGACGGGTGTGAGGATATGTGTCCGCGTGTGCCTGTGTGTGAAAATCAATTTGTCATTTTGATCACACGTTTCTGCTTGTTACAAATGGTGGAATGTTCTTACACGGAGCAGCCTGACCCAAAGAGAGGTTTGTGTACATAACCGTAGTTCAAAGCCACCCGAGAAATCGCATGGCACGGCAGTGCATTCCTCTCCATTTCCCTTATAGAGGTGGATTACAGCCTAATGAATGAGACTCCTTTGCCACGTTTTCAATAGAAGCTGATAAGATTGGAATCGAAAGGCCCTCCAATGGCAGAAGATAAGTTGACGGTGGTAGAAAGGATTGTAATTAGTGTCTCATTTAAAAGTTCTGGTGCAGCTGGGCTTGCGCTCGTGTTCTTTAATTAAATGTTCTGCAAATTACATTTTTAAGTCGATTTTTTTTGGTAACATTTACTGTTATTCATTTTAAAGGCGGGTGTAAACTTTCATACGTGTCACCAGATCCGAATTTGGAAAGCAATACCTCTTCTTTCTCAGCGTGGTACAATATTAAGACAGGCTGTAATGTATCCGTCAATTACAGGAAGCCGAAGGCTTTGGTTATAGAAAATGTTCTGTGTATAAAAAAAACAGTTTTTTTTAATACAGAACAGGAAAGATCATGTTGAAGGCTTGTGATATTCCATCTGTGACTCCTGGTAAACATCCAGTCATGAATCTGCTGGTTCTCCAAGTGTGAACAGATGTACTCCGTGGCTTCCATCATACACAAAGCCTCCTTTTGTTGTTTTAGGCCATTTCTGGCAGCTTTCTTAGTTGTAAACTGGGCAGGTTTTCTTTTAGCAAGGCTTTCCGATGGATTTTGACATATCATGATCGGGCGCATGAAAATACTCGCTCCTTCTGTTACCAAAGTAGATTTTGTGTCTGTGTGTTTTAAAGGCAAAAATGTGGTCTTTTTAAATTCTAGATGGTGATTCAGCAGTCGTGCAAACATGTGTGTTTATGCTGCACAGTAATTTATCTTGTATTTCTAAAGAATGCGGATTTATTTAAAGGAAAGTTTTTTTTGTGTGCTCAGGTCAATACCATTTTAAATACATTTGATAGATGCCAATGTGGCTTAATTTCTGCTTGCAAACCAATTGTGTCAAAACGAGTTCAAACTGAGTCCTTATTCTTAAAATAACTTCTAATTAAATTGGTGGCCATGTCCCAAGGAAGCTTTGCACAGTTTTATGGGTAATTTGCTATAAAAGCTTTGTGATCATGTTTCCATCTGTTGAGGGCCATTGAGCTTCTCCCCACGAAAGGAAACCAAAATAGACTCCTCCACTTTACCCAATCAGCATCTCCAGTGCTTCATCTTATCTTCTTGGTTCTTTCGGTAAAGTCACGTAGTAGGGAAGTAATAAAATAACAAAAATAAAACATTATAATTATATTATTTTATTATATTATTTTATTATATTGTATTATTTTATTATATTTTATTATATTATTATATTATTTTATTATGTTTTATTTTTAGTTTTATTTTTATTATTTTATTACTTCCCTACTACGTGACTTTACCGAAAGAACCAAGAAAATGAATCCCTGCAGTCACGAAAGTTTTAAATCGAAATTGTTTCATCTTCGCCGGAATAGTCCGGAGCGCTGTTCTCTGAATTACCTTAGTACGCCACATCCATCTGATCTTATTTTGTTTCCCCATGCATCTAATTTTTTCAAAACTTGTCCTAAGGATTACAGGATTATATGGTGCAATAACGTAGGATTAGTATGGATGGGTGTCCCGCGTACTCGACGCTGGTACTTACTACCTTGTTGAAGAGAGAAAAACACAGGCAAAGAAAATAAATATCATGAGTTTTGTCCAAAATGTTTTGGTGTCTTAGCCACATCTAAATATAATTTCGGTGTTTAGACACCCACGATACCCTATAGGGGCGGTTTTTCTTGGGTTAGATCGCGAAAATATAATTGTGTCGTTAACCCACCATCACCCCATATGGAAACAGAAAGACTTCTTCACAATTCTGGCAAATGACCCGATGAAGCTGGTTATAATGATCCAGCGAAACGTCGTACTAAAATTGTAAACGTTGTGGGTTTACTCTCAACCACACCAGTGTGCTGAAGTAGTAACTAATTAGCACGTTTGTTTTACGTGTCAACCCTTACTAATTGGCTGTGTTGGGTGGTGGTGGGTTACCGACATATATTTACGCGATCTAACCCACAAATCCTTTATCATGAATATTTTTGGTCGTCAAAGCCTCCGTGTTAAACCGTGGTTTCTTTATTTGCTTTATAAGGAGGCTGCCACTTTGAATGGTGCTCTGGATTTTAGTTTTTGGTATATCGCTGTCCATTCTTTTTGCCCAGCAAATCGGGCCCATCCAATGGGGACTTGTGCGTCGTGGGGAGGCAGGGTGGTCGGGATCCTAGCGCAGCTGGTGCAGTCGTGGCATTGGGAGCGTGCGCTCCTATAAACTAAACTGTAACATTTGTATTCTTAGGTTCTTTCGGTAAAGTCACGTAGAAGGGAAGTAATATAATTATAAAAATAAAAATAATAAAATAATATTATTTTATTACTTCCCTTCTAAGTGACTTTACCGAAAGAACCAAGAAGATGAATCCCTGCAGTCACAAAAGCTTTAAATCGAAATGTAACATTTGTATTTATTATTTTGGCTGGTAAGATCCACTGAGCTATTTAGCTCTTTTTTCAAAAGCAACAAGTGAAAGCTCACCGAAGTAGCTTATAATGTGGAAATGTATAGCAGCCAAATATTCTACATGCATGTTTCTAAATGTGGTGTGAAAAACCGGAGGACGTGGAGAAAAATCCATGCGACCACGGGGAGAACATGCAAACTCGGAATATACAGGTGTCAGGGTTGGAATCAAACCCACGACCTCCTGTGTAGCAGGCGCAGTAGTTAACATCTCGTCGCCCCTGTCTTTATGTGCCAGGTGCTGTGAGGTGGAGCTGCAAATACCAAGGATAACATAACTCCCATGGAAATTGTGCCAATGGTTGGCCTTTTGTACAGCACCTTTAAAACGAAAGCTTGAATATAGCATTGATAAAAAAAAAAAACACAGAGTGTTATTTGGTGATGGCCAAACATGCCAATGGAGCAATCTTCTGAAAAAAAGTCTTCAGACTTTGTGTAGTAATCATAATTGTAGCTATACAACATAGATTTAGTTTTTGACATGTGAAAAGTAGAAAACAACCTTTTGGAATGGCCTCAAGTTGGCCTATGTTAGCAGACCACTGTTCGCAGCAGTCGTGTTCATGTTTTTTTGCGGGAGGAGTGCAATGAGGTTGTTTCAATTCCAGATTAAAGGCCGCTGGGCGTTTTGGAGTTTCTATGTCTAATCGGGCATTTGTTTATCTTAACATCTGTACCTCCGAGTGGCCAAGCCACGCAGTGCTAGGTGTTCATCGCAATGAGACGTGATACATTGGATATCAGATCTATCCATTATGTTAGTCTGCAGGTTTAGATGGTTGGGCTATCCAATGTATTTTAGGGGTGTATCTGGTCGTATTTGCCATCATGTCTGACGTTTCGCTCCCCGTGCTGGAAGCTTCTTCCTGAATGTAAAAGTTCTAAGAGAGTACTGTAAATACATTTCTGAAGAAGCTCCGAGCCCATGTGGTAGAACCCGAAAATACACCTGAGAGCCATTATATTAGACCTTTCAAGAGTGCTTAGGTTTCCTTCCGAGCCAATTTACTAAGGTTTGTATGTACACATGTTGAACATCTTTCGCACTGTATGTAGCCAACCATGCTAATCGGAGGTGTTTTTTTTACACATTTGCTATGCAACTCATTTCCAAATCTTTTCAAACTGCAGGATAATTCACAAGGGCTTGCAATTGGTGACATCACCATTAGCCCGTGTGAAGAATAAAAAAATATATTATGCACCGTTAATCTGTATTTTACAAAAGTCAACATTGCCCCATTGTCCACTTACTCGTATCTCATTTGCAGCGAAGATATTGTATCTCGGTGAACATTCACAGAGTTCTAAACAAAATCAATATTACTTAAGAGATGCTATAACAAAGATCATGTGACCCTTAGAATGGCCGTATTGCAACACCTAGGAAAGTTAAACTGTTAGAAAGCCTTTCGGTTTTTTTTTAATTAACTTGCATTCTTGATCGAAAGACGGTGCAATAAAAGTGTCACGCAGTAATACCTCCGCAGAGCTGTAGACCATATTTGATGTCAAATGAAACGCAATAAAATCGTGATCTTATACAGTCCTTAAACGCATTGCTGAAATACATGTGGGAATTCTGTGAGGTTATTGTAACGATTGGCATGGACATACGCTGAGGCATCTGTCTATGAATATTTTATGTCTACAGCCCTGAACCAATGGTGGGAGTTCAACCACTGCATTATTTCCATAGGCGAATGACTGTTGCCTTTCCTCACAAAGTGGTTACTGATTTTATTCACCCTGGATGGATGATAGATCGGGTCAACCTGTGACCAGCATTGTGAGCTGTTCGCTCTACAGCTGCACTATCCAGCTGGTTGCATGTCGATGCTAATTTTGATTCTTTCGTGAAGGAATGCGTTTAGACTTCCAATATTTATTTCCTTCAAAATTAATGTTTTCCTTGGAGGGGAAAAAAATGAAAGGACGTTATGGGGTTTTGTAGCATTGTAGGGAAGCGTTTAATGAGTGTGCATTTGGTTCAGAAGCATGGTCATGTCAAAGACTGCGACTAAAACTGGGAAGTGTGTCGAAAGGCATGGAGAGATGTTTGCTTGGAATTACATCGACAGGCAGAAAGAGGAGCAAATCGATTTGGAGAACGTATGCAGTTCGATGACATCATTCAAACTATTAAGAAAAAGGTTAAGCGGCCTGGCCAGGACATGCGGCTCGAAGAGATGATGGCTGATGTTCAAGATCGGCGGCACGAGGGATGGAACGTGTCCAAGAGGTTTTCCCACCAGAGGAGATGGAGCGAATAAAAATTGGCTCGTGCGCAGCTGCTCGGTGGATTAATACAACGCAGGATAGTCCGAGATGGCAACGGCTTCGGAAAGTCTTCGTCCGGCAGTGGATTGACCGTTGGCTGATGATCACGATGAAGGTGGGGAAAGGGGTCCCCATAGTGGGTAACATTCTGTTTAGGTCCCACAGGTGTGCATTGTTGGATGTTTTCAGCATAGGGGAGCCTCCCTGCCCAGTAACCCGACCTGTGGGTGTTGTACGAGTCAGGTGCACCTGCTGCTGAAAACCTGCCCGTGCGGAAAATCTCAACGCAGCCCTCCCTACAAGGAAGGTCACTCAGCGTGGATGGGCAACCTTTGCATTAATGGGCCCCTCTCTGCCAGGGACTCCCGGGGACATTCTATGGATCTACACTATGGGAACCTCATTTGCCAGTAAAAATATGATAATAATTATCATATTTTTACTGGCAAATGAGGTTTCCATAGTGTAGATGCTTGCCCCGAGCTCTCATACTCTGATGGTGCATTGTCTTTGAGTTGTGCGCCTTTTGGCATCATCTGGTCAAACACCATGTGAGACTAGGCTCTAAGGAAAGCTGTCTCGGGTGTGGACCAATCAACTTCAAGGACAGTGCACTTTATCAGAGTTATGTCTTTTGTTTGTATTTATGACTGCAGGTATTGCGGTCTATGCAAACATGACTCCTTGAAAAAAGGTGTCAGTTTTGTTGCCAGATAGAAGGGTAAAAAAACAATTATCATTCTACGGATGTTTCATATCCTGTTAATGATTGGCAAAAATCTTTACAAAAGGCCCAACGTATTAAGTTTTCACTCCTGAAATAGACACAAACATAACAGCGGGTTTTTTTTTTAAGTGCATGTGTGTATAGATAATTTTGTATTTGTGGTTTGAGTGGTCGGTATCGTGGGTCTGTGTGGGCACGGCTAACGTCAGTGGCGAGCAATGTCAGAACCGGTCCTGCCGTTTCCCCTGGCCTTTCACCAACACGCACTGACCAGTGTTGTGAAGTTTGGCAAAAAAAAATAAAAAAATACCCTTGGCTGACATGACACAGGGTGTATTGAAAGTGATAGGAATTTATTTTTATTTTATGTGTCAATACTTATTTAACATTTAACTGTTAACATACGTAACGGTTGTGTTGCCAATTGCTTTGTAATCCAGGCCTTTAGGAGTCAATATTAGGTTTGTGTTACACAGTGTGTAAATATTAAATGTTTCCCTATTTTAATTATTACTCGTGATGCCATTGGCATTGGCATCGTAAGTACTGATCTTCGCGGTAAACCTGCACCTCCAAGTATCACCACATGTTATTTACCCACTAATCTCTGAAACGTGTAAATATGATTAAGCAATCTAAAATGACAGACGTGCCCTGCAGAGAGGCCAATACATTGAGCCCTCATTCCAGAGGCACCAGCTTTCATTTGTGGCCAGCTGCGATAACTAAATATGAATAATGTTCCTTTTTTATTGAGGACATCCTTGTTGAATCCTATGACTCTTTTTTTTTGTTAAGGAGGATCAGTGCATTGGGATGTTGAGCCAATTCTGTTCATAAGTATGAGACATGCAGGCTGAAACCAGAGTACACCGGAGAAAACCCATGCACACGTGTGTGGGTAATCCTCGGAGCCACCACACACTGATGGATTCAATCCACTTGCTGCACTGCCTTCGTCTGGCCACGTTTTTTTGTCCAAGTGGGTCTGGAAATTTCACAGATTTTGGGAGATCTGCCAACCCTTACCTGAAGAGCACGTTGGAACCACCATGCACAGATATAATCTGGCTATTATTGCATAATCTGTCTGACATTGCCTCTGTGTACGTTGCTGGGATGTGGGGGAATTGTAGTAAGATGACCAAATAGATAAACAAAACTATTTGTATTTTGCCATGTAAGGCCCACTGAGCTTCATAGCTATTTTTCACAAGTGACCTGGCTATAACAAATGATAGCTGAACAAAGTGGCTTATCGCGTGGAAATGTTTAGCAGTCGAAAACTCTTAAACGCATGTTTCTAAATCTGGAGTGGAAAACCGGAAGATCAGGAGAAATATCCACGCGACCACGGGGAGAGCATGCAAACTCCGAACATACAGGCTTCGTCAGGGTCGGGATCGAACCCACAACCTCCTATGTACCAGGCGAGGTAGTTAACATCTAACCGCCGTGGCGTCCTTATCACTTGCGGTTGTGTAAATTATGAGCACTCGCCACTTAGTTTTTGTTCGACAGGCGATAGTGCCACTGAATTCAGTGCCATTGAATAAAGGTTCTCTGTCTCCAGCAGAGTAAGCACTCCATGCAGCACAGATCTTTGACCTTACCATTATCAAGCTAATAATGGACTATCATCGGTACATTAGTCAAATTAAAGTGAATCTCTTTACATTGGCTCGTTAATTCGAAAAACACATGCATAGATAGAATTTTGTCCCTGGGTTTTTCCTTGCTGAGTGCTTGCTGCTCAGAAGCATATAATTGTACCCTATATCCAGCACTGTAGATTTTATAATTTGTATATATATTTTTTATAATTCATGAATTTAATCAGTTAACTTCATCAATGGAGCAATTATCGTTCATGCACAAGACGTAATTACTCATTCATGATGAGTAATCTATATTTTGAGTGCATTGAACACAATGTAAATTAAAAAAGGACATTAACTTCTCTAAAACACAAACACTGTTTTGCATTCCAGCGCAGTAACACGCATTTGGAACGTGCCGTGCAGGTTTCTCCAACTAACAACCCACTGGGTCAAAAGAAAATAAAAAGCGAAATAAAACATGAATTGTAGCCAATTTGGCTTAAAGTTCACATTTGCAAAAAACTGTTTTGGCATTTTACAATGAGCTATGGTTTCCAGCGGGTGGGTTCCAGCGCTCTGTGTGGTATGAGTGAGATTCATCAATACCAAACGGTTCAGGCTACGACTACCTGGCACCACTTACTGCAGCCATGCAAGCTGTGTTTACTACAGGAGAAGCTCCTCTTATCCGTAGTGGTATCCGAAGAGAATCTATATGTCAGATGCCATTTTATCCAGGGGGTTTATCCGTGGTTTTGCTCAACTTCTCCGCGAATAAAAATTGCGTTACGATTGGAAGAAAAATGGCTGCCGATATTCGGAGTTTTACTTTTTTTTTCACGCGACAGTTTCAACGTGTGCCAATACAACGTTCAAATTCGATGGGAATTTTTTAAATTTAGGCTAGCCGAGCAAATAACAACTGTACACACACACACGACGGAACAAAAGCTAGAAGCAAGATAAAGTAAGACTGTAAAAAACGGGACGAAAATGAACCAATCCCGTTCTTGAGTCGAATCACGGTCGTGAATTGTGACAATTCATTAATTTACCACCGTAGGTGAATCGTGATGTACGAATCAATAATTACATATATATGTCTTCTTGGTTCTTTCGTTAAAGTCACGTAGAAGGGAAATAATATTATGTTTTATTTTTATTATTTTATTATTTCCCTTCTACGTGACTTTACCGAAAGAACCAAGAATATGAATCCCTGCAGTCACGAAAGCTTTAAATCGATACATATATTTGCTTTAACTAACTTGGTTGAGAACTCGTCGGACGTGTACACTTGTATGTCAGTAAGAAATCCAAGCAAGGTTCGCAACCTGCCCGCCCCCCTCGGAGGGATGACGGCACACCTGTTAACAAAACCCCCAGTTGGTGGGGGACCCAGATGGGCCTCAAAAGGCACTGAACCTTGGACCCGAGAGGTGACGGCACTAAATCTTGACCACCCGGCCACGCCAAGAGCGAGCGAGCGCTCGCGTCTTGCATAATGGCCGGCGTGCTCGCCCTGCCTTTGAAACACCTGCCTCCTCTTGTGTGGATGTTGGTCTCCACGATGGGGGTTGATGATGGGTTAAGCTTTAGCGAACAACAAAATCCTACCCCCTATCTACCCGCTGCGGCTTTGTTGAAAGGAGACCTTCCACCGCTCCAACAGTGTTCGGATGCTGAAGTGCGGTGGTTGGTGCAGGTGTTGAACAAACGACGAAAACACATATTTTGAGTCCCAAGGAGCTAAAGTAAGTAGTGTGTCAAATATCAGCTCAAATTTAATTCTTAATAAACATTATAGGTTAATTAGCAATTGCGGTTACCGCATCGCGTGCTTTCACATGTGCTTCTGCGGTCGTCTGGAACGCTCTTCCTTCTGATATGAGGAAGCCACTGGAGCTATGCACTTCTAAATCTAGATTGAAAACTCATTTCTTTAGAATTTATTTTTGTGTTGAGTTTGTTTTCCTTCCCCCGCACCTCCGATTAGCACAGTTGGATATGTACGGTGCGAAAGACGTTCAATATGCATACATAACAACAAAAAGGAAAATTCATCTTTCTTGTATTTATATTTTCTGTATCTCTCATCTCACGACATCTCTATTAATGGCAACATTTTATCTTATCTAACCACAATGGGCTAGCACCACCACTACTGAAATTGACTCAAATTTTTTATGAGCACACCCTGAATTAACACCGCCGCTGGGTTTCATAATTGTGTGTGTTTTTTGTCAAACGGTAACCGTGCATTCACAAGTAAAGTACATCAGCGGCAGACGTCAACGTGAGCTGCTCCATTAATTTCTTGGGGAAGCTGGCGGGCGCCTGCAGCGTAAAACGTCGGACACTACGCAAGAAAAAAAAACTCACGGCAAAACACATCGGTGCGTTATATACGGCGCGACTGCGAGAAACCTACGCGGTTGTGGGTTTCATTGTACCTCATGCAGTCACTCCGCTGCACTGAAGCCCGCAAACGGAATGTGAGGCATTCCTATGCCTCCTCCTGCTGTCCCCTGCATTGTGCACAGGGCCTGTATTTCAGCCTGACGGCGGAAAGTCGTCCCTTGGGAACACACAACAAATAAATAAAGGCCATTGTAAAAAAAAAATCACAATAGCGGTTTGAGGTGACTTAATTATACTTTGAGGACAAATCCCACTCGGCACTGCGCTGCACTATTTGGTTTGTTAATGATGAATAGCGTCATGTTTTAACAGGCTGCTGTGATCTATCGTCGAGGCAGGAATATAATTACAGATAGCCTTTTACTGACAAGACGATGACGAGCGAGAGATGTGAGTCACGACACGTGCTTTCACCGTGACTAATGAGCGATGACGAAACTCCTTCATTGTCAATACGTCAATTAAATCACAATAGGTCCATACCATTGTGCGCGTTCAGAAATACGACTATCCTGACGTTACACTTGGACAGGAGGATAAAACGAGAATTTGTCGGACAAAAATTCTTGCCCGACTATTAGCGAGCTGCGAGTGTGAGTTAACAAAAAAATGAAGTTGGAACATTTACAGTAAATTATAGCCGTTCAAATGTTACACACAATTTTTTTTTTCAGTCGTTGTGTTTTTATTAATTAATCTATTCATAACGTTTGATGTTAAAGTCCTCCGTATTGAAAGTGGCATCTACTGCAACAATGGGTCTCCTTGCCTCCACTGCTCCCTTGCCGGAGGTTGGCGTTCGCCACGGGAGCCTTACGCTGACCGTGTCAACCAAATGCGGATGGATTTGAATCTGCGTTCATATGAACCCACACATCTTTACAACCCGCACTCTGCTTCTTGTGATGCATTCATCGTGACCATCCATCATCATCATCATCAATAGCCATGTTCAACACTCTGCTGGATGAAGTCCTTCCCAAGCCGCTGCCATTTCGCAAATTCCTGCGGTGTAGTAATCCAGCTCGCACCATCCACGCGATGTATTTGCATCAAATGATACTCAATTATTGACAGCCTCTTGAAAATACACTGGACTAAGACCTGCCCCAACGATGTCAGTCGTGGGTGGTTGTTTGACCATACTTGGTGGTGACGTAGCCCAGCGGAAGCGTGTTTCGACGCTTGTTGTCGAGGTTCGAATCTGGCAGGCCACCATGGTTATTGTTGCGAGGGTAATAACCACAACATACGTGTCATTTACTTTGCAGTGGACGTTCAAAAAAAATATTCTCACGTCGTTTGCAACAGTAGGTCACTGTGCGCTGGCGTCGTCCAAATTTTCCCAAATTCAATTACCCAATTGGGATTACACGTGGCAATCATCACCTCCCATAATGTGAAACCGCTGCAGACATTGTTCTTTGCAGTGGAGCGCCTGCCACGGTCGCCTAGCAAACGTGTAAAGACATTGTCATCACTTACAGTACCTGCGATATTCGCCTGAAGCGGCGGACACACCACGCGTGACACGGATGATCAGGAAAGTAAAAACACGACCTTAAGGTGATTTAATTGATTTATTTTCATTTATTATTATTATTATTTTCCTTTTTTTTACCTACGTGACTTTACCGAAAAAACCTAAGAGTACGACCTCAAGGCTAGGTCCCCCTCGTTCGCTAAACGGGCTCGGAAGGGGCATTGGTTGAGAGGCAGGGGCAGTTGAAGGGATTGGAGGAGAAATGTAAACGTGGAATTAGCGGGACAACGGAGGATGAATGACGGGGAGAGGTCTGTTGGAATCCGTGAGGATAGGTGCAAGGTGGTTTGGCTTGAGGGAAAGTAGGTCAAGGAACCTTCTGGAAAGGGACTTGAGGGACGGATAACATGAAAGGGAAGCGAGAGGGTTCGAGACGCTTGGAGTGAAGGGAATCACGTGCTGGAACAAATAAAGACTCAGAATATTCAAGACTACTGCGTCGGATGTCACTACGAATGTGCCAAATGATTATGAATAACATTACGGCACTGTACTCTTTGGTTCTTTCGGTAAAGTCACGTAGTTATAAATGAATTATTTATTTTATTTTATTTCTAACTACGTGACTTTACCGAAAGAACCAAAGAGTATGGATTCCTGCAGTCACGAAAGCTTCAAGATCAAGATTATGGCACTGCCGGTCGGCAAATGAAGGGGAGGAACTGAGACTTGTTCTGATGTCACTCGCAACTGATGTTAGCCATGGCCAAGGATGGAATCCAGGTCACTGGTTTTATAGCGCAGCAGAATTAAGCCACTTCTGCCACCGTTCCACTCACGGTATTGTAATACTTGCCAGTCGCTTGTCATCGTGGCTGACAAACCTCTCGTTCAGTGTCACGGGCCCTCTAGCTTTATTTTGGTGATTTTTGAAAACTTTTTCGGTTTGGCCATGTTTGTTTGTTGCAGTACAGAGTTAGACTGATGGCCTTGATCTAAGTTGTCTTGTGGTTGTTGTTGTTTGACTTGCATCCCACTGGGATTTTTGCACACAGTGTTGGTGTACGGTGCTTTTTCTGCAATATTTTGCTGTCTTTTCTTGGATTTTCTGTTTGCACATTGTCACTTTAAGATGTTTTCTTGTTCATGTTTTGAGTTTTTTTGTTTGTTGCGGTTGCCCCCGATTCAAGAGCCGAATGGCTCACAGGGCTATACCTAATAAATGAAACTTGAATGAAAACTTGAAAATAGTCGGCCGTCAGGGGCGTTATCCAATCGTGTCATTGGTAGCAGATTTAGCAACCAAACTGCACTTCAGATGATGGCACCGCCACTTCAGTGAGATTGTCGCAACGAGCTCACTAATTCAAATCCCGCTCATCACTTGGCCTCATTAATAGACTGCAGGCTTGACGGTAACATACGGTTGTTGGCCGTGGAAGTGCATGCATCTGCTGTGCTCCGTGTGCCTTGCAGGAATGTCTGTCTCGTCAGCCTCACGTGCTTATTTGTCGGTGGAGCACTCTCCGCGTATTAACACGGTGCCACATCTGTGATCTGCGTGTGCCCTTGTCCATAGAGGGAGATGAATTAGGAGCTCAGTTTTTTAATTTACCGAGTCTTCTCATTGCTCGCATATTTCTTGCGAGGTTCAGCGAAAGACTGCCGCTTGGAAATTAGACCGCTGCTTGGAATTAGGTTTGCTGTGATGAAGATGAAGATTCTCGGTTCACTTTTGTTCCACTTATCGCTATACCGTAGGCAGAACAGTCTGACTTTTTGAAAAGCATTCGAGCAAAATTGTCTGTTTATGTATCCTGTAATTGCATAGCTAACACGAAATACATTTCTTTGCTCTAAATTAAAAAATCTGTTACATTAATTAAGCAAAACAGCCAAGTAATTTATTAAAATATTTCTGTCATTGTGTTTTGATTATTTAAAAGTTTCGTCAAAGAACCGTATCATAATGTGACCATGAAATATAAGAGGCCATACATACGCTTGCATTTGGTATACTTAAACACGTGAAATTAATAACGTAGAGATTAGCACATTGCAAAATGAACACAGTGACCTCCGTTTGATTCCAGGCAATGGGCGAACATTAGTGACAAGTACATCATTAGACCTCCTTGGCCAGTACCAAAATATAATAATAGGGTTTTCCCCTTTTTTCTGGCAACAAAACTGAAACCTCTTAACAAGGATTTATGTCTGCATTAACCACAATACTTGCAGTCAAAATGCAAACAAAAACACACTATGATAATATATGCATTGTCCTTGAAACTGGTTGGTCCACACCAAGGGACGGCTTTCTTTTGAGCTTCGACCCAATTGGTGCTCGACCAGAGGACCAATCAGTTTCAAGGACAATGCATATTTTATCATAGTGTGTTTTTCGTTTGCATTTTGACTGCAAGTATTGTGGTTAATGCAGACATGAATCCTATTTAAAAGGTTTCAGTTTTGTTGCCAGACAAAAGGGGAAAACCCTATTATTAGTGACAAGCTGTATCTAAACTCGTCTTAGGCCCCACTCCTTCACAAACTCGCACTGACCGGCATTGCAAAGTTCAATCAAACAACTCCTATGACCAACATCGTCTAGGTTAGGCCTTCATCCAGCAGTGTATAGATTATGCGTGGTGATGTGAACATTTTAATTGAAATCTTGTAGTGTGTGTTCACTGTCATCATCATCATCATCGTCACCCTCGAGCTGTTAATTATTTTAAATTTTATATTGCACATTCATAACACATTCATCTGGGCCATGGAATAATTAAACTGTTCACTTGAATGCGATGTGTGTATCCATTACCATTAGGATTATTGGAATTGTTCTCATAATTGACATTTTGCTTGAATTGATATGTGTGTTGGCACATTGTAGAATGTCATTGTGATTCACATATGGTTGTTATGCAGCTGTGAAATTAGATATTGTTCAAATATTGTACTCGGGATAATTCTATTTTAATGGTCGAGTAGAATATCGTGAGGGATAAAATACATTCTTGATCATTATTTTATGACTACGCAAAGCAAATCAGAAAGTGTCCCTCTGTATAATCTCCGTGTTTTTTTTACGCTGAATTGAAATCCACCGTGTTTTATTTTTTGTTTTTCTGGCAATGTACGTTCGTTTAAACGGGCCACTCCATCAACAAAAATTATGCAACAGAGGCTCCATTTACACGTAGGGCTTAGCAAACTACGAAAGGTGTTTTGAATGAGAGCCACCTCCTCCTTACACCAACACGTAGTAGTGTTCATAGACTGACATTGTACACAGACAGCCGTTGCCTATTTTATGGATGGATTTTTTTTCTTTCCTCCTGTTGGCTCTTGTTTAACTTCGTAAGTTATTGGCGGAGCAACAAAGAAGGCTCATTTTGCGGATTTTTTTTCTTCCGGTGCGTGCAGTTTATTTATTTTTCTGCAATCATCTTGAACCTAAAGCGGTGCGCGCGCACGCAAATGTGTCTCTCCCAAGCGCCGCAGCTGTGCACACGCGCGCGGATTATTCCCGACACGCATGTACGCGCGTACACCTGCATACGCAACTGCGTTGGCTTCACGCGTTAGCACACAGTGGCGCGTTTCTCCTCTGCGCGCTCTTCTGGTGGTTTGTGTGTCTTGGCACGAGCCGTCGAGTTTTTATGACCTTTTTTTATTATTACGTTTTTTTTTTATTACACACATTGGCCTGGAACATGCGTCCAAAAAAAGCTTTTGTGGCCGCAATCCTGGTTAATGAATTGACGAATGCTGCATTCTGCGGCTGTGTACAGCACGGATAACAGTGCCGTCAGTGTGCGGTGCGCGCCAGAACGAGACAATGACCATCCCTCTTCTTGGTTCTTTCGGTAAAGTCACGTAGAAGGGAAATAATAAAATAATACAAAATAAAACATTATAAAATAGTTCTCACGACGTTTCGGCCACAACGCAAGCAGCCGTCCTCAGGTGAAGACCAGGTCTGTCGGGGAGACAGCGTCTGAATGACAGACCTGGTCTTCACCTGAGGACGGCTGCTTGCGTTGTGGCCGAAACGTCGTGAGAATGATTTTATTATGTTTTATTTTTATTATTTTATTATTTCCCTTCTACGTGACTTTACCGAAAGAACCAAGAAGATGAATCCCTGCAGTCACGAAAGCTTTAAATCGAAATTTAATGACCATCCCTGTGAGTATTTTGTCAAAAAAACATCATCATGCTTACTGCAGTGGCAATCGCACACCGAACGCGCGCATTTTGTCTGACATTAAATCCGGTTGTACTTCGAAATTGCCTATCGCATTGCGAGATGTTTGCAGGATGTTGACCCTTTGGTGCATTGCAGTGACACAGGGATGCTGAAAAATGGCAAAGAACGATAGGGCACGAGGGAGAAATTATTGAAACATAGGACCACTGCACGTGAACATGTTTGCACATACAGAGGGGTGGAGCGGTGGTGTTAACGTTCCGTGCGGTGAACACGACCACTCGAGTTCGATTCCCAACTACGGCTAACTCTCTCTAACCCCCCCCCCCCCTCACTACCCACCAACCCCTTCACCAACCCGCACTGACCAGCGTCGTCAGGGATTGTCAATTTACTCACCATAATCGCCATAGCGAGGCTCTCATTCGCTGGAGATTTGAGAATAGCTGGATTTTTTTTTTCCAAGTTCACAGGTTGAGTTAAAAATAAACCGGCGGCTCTCGGACCGGGGAAAGGAAGGAATATTTTGAAATTCTGATTTGACTGGCCTTCTTCAGGGAAAACATAAGGATGTGTAATGATTCACCACCAATGATTTCATGAATTTTTTTGCGGTTCAGGCTTGCGATTTTGCTTGAGGATCACTTTTTTTTGTTACATTAGGATAAATGTGGAGGCCTCTGTCAGGCACGGGAGTCAATGGACACATTGCGTACACGAGTAGACTTTACGGTACATTCCGTGAAAATTATCATGATAAGTAATAACAGGAGCGGCGATTACAGTCCTTCCCCCTGACATCCGACTAACACGGTTGGGCTACGTACGGTGTGAAAGAAGTTCAATACACACACAGGCGAATTGTAAAAAAAAGGTAAATTCTTACACGCGATTCAACACGTATATCGTGAGCATAGATAATCGATGTTCATTGTTGAATCGTTGCTTTGGTACATCTTAGTGAAGGAGTAAGTCAGATCTTGTTTATAATCAACGTTTTTGGGTTTAGATCGCGTTATTTATAAATGTGTCGTAACCCTCCACCACCCGATCTAAACCCAAAAACGTTGATTATGAATAATATTGGTCGCGAAAGCCTACGTGTTAAACAGATCTTGTTTGTGTGTTGTTGTTGAACTTCTTTCGCACCGTACACAGCCAGGGGGGAAGGATAACGCAGTTCTAAAGAAGTGAGTTTTTAAGTGAGTTTTAAATTTAGATTTAAAAGTGCGTAGCTCCAGTGGCTTCCTAACATTGGAAGGAAGAGCGTTCCAGACGACCGCAGATGTGCATGTGAAAGCACGAGATGGGTGACCGTCTTTCTTTGATGGTTAGCCAAAAGCCTCTGCTGCAAGGATGACGGGAGTTTGCGTGACGATGGTTTATGCCCCTTGCCGAGATCAGCAAAGTATCGTGGTTCATTAGTGGCAAGTACTTTGTGTGTAATGATGGAGGTCACTGGTTTGTGGTCTCATTGAGAAGAGATGCTGTCAGTGTCACCGACGTGCAATGAATCTTCACGTTATTTAATAAATGTAAAGGAATTCAGGAGATGAACGTTGGTCGGGCTGTTATCCTTGAATTAAGTCTGCTACGGTATAATGAAGGGAGCAGTGACAGAGTTGAAAATATTTGCTGACCCGAGTTCATTTTTCGGCCATGGCGAATGTCAGTTAAGAGTGATATCGGAACTGGTAAATTGGCTTTTCCCCTTCACCAACTCACACTGACCAGCATGCTTGAAGCATGGCAGAAGCAACTCCCGTGACTCCAGGGCATCCGGAGACCTTCAGTAATGGATAACCACAGAGCTGTAAAAGTATCCTTTAAATACATTTGTCAACCAAGATGTGTAAAATTATACGCGACACCAATCTCACCAATATTTTTTGGAGTTGCAATTCCAATGCCCCTTATTTAAACAACAGGACCAAAAACACACCGTTTTACATGATGCCGTGTTTTCATAGCTCACACGTCAAACAGAAGTCAAAGTATCAGCATCGTGGACATAACTCCTTTGCCTCATTGAGTATTTGCTGAAACATGTGTTATCATTTCGCGTAGTGCCCGCATACAACCGTGGCTCAGATGTTATCAATTGCGTGCCCTTGTTGTAAGAATGTCCTTTATATTCCGATGGCCTTTGTGTGTGGTAGAAAAGGTGGGCAAAACATGTCTGGGAATCAATCGGCAGCCATTCAATAGCTGCGTGTACATTTCTGCGTGCTGATATGCACATTGCTCACCACATTCGCGATGAAGAGATGTTCCCTGACAGTGGTGTCTTTGGCGCCGAGATGCTTTGCATGCATTCGTGGCACTGCACGACTATTTGAGGGTCTTTATTCAGAGGCCGTCGGTTGTCCGCACTCGAGTCTGGCGAGTGCGGAGTTGTTGTTTTTTTATCCTTTATATTAAGTTCACTTGCTTGCTTGCTTAGGACCGTGCAAATCTTTCGGTCGTTTTTTAACCCACTTCTCGTGATCCAATCAAGCTGACATTTTGCACACAGACTCGTTGTGCGTGACAATGCATTTTCGTGAAAAAAATTCCTAAATTTTACACTGTTTAGGGAAAAAAATAATAATTACCAATTGCTTAATGCTGGCAGACAATCATCTGACCCATAGGTGGCAGCCATCTCAAGCCAGAGGACGAGAGGACTCTAGCCGCCCGTTTCAAAGACCAATGTGGGCTGAAATAAAACCGATGTCACGCATATAAAGGATTTATAGTGAAAAACTTTGTTTTTACGGGTTAATTTTTTTCGAGCTGCGTTGCATTTAGTTGAATTCTCATGACGAGCGATAACGGGAGGCACAATTATCTCTGTTATCTCTGTGCATAGGAGCTCCGTGCGTCTTCTTCAATCTGACGAATTAAGAGCACCTGTGTTCTACCGCACATATTATCTTAAGGATGACTGGAGCGGTGGGACGGGTGGTTGGGGGGGGGCGCAAGCCCACGAAGTTTGTGGTTAAATTGAACAACGTGGGCACGCAAACTTCTACTCGGATGATTTAGTTTCCCGACTGACATCGGCGCACGTGAGCTGTAACCAAGGCAGTACAACCATGGCGGCGGGAGCGGGCTCATGAGCCAGCGAGCCTCATACGCAAATTAAAGTCTGCTGTCTAAAATGCACCATACCCCCCCCCCCCCCCGCTGTGTTTTACCACCATGTTTTTAATAAACACAAAATACATTCCAGCCTTTCTCGAAACAAAAATAGACGAAGGCTTCTCCATACTATGTTTGGACTTGGGGGGTGTGGGGGGGGGCAGGAGAGGAGTGGGTTTAACCATACTTCACCGTGCAAGTCAGGGCTGATTTGATTGAGAGGAGAGGTGGCTGGGACCGAGACAGACATCATCACCTCCTGCCTCGGATGTTGACTGTGACCAGAACTCAGAAATCCAGAATGCAACTGAAATGAATTTTTCCTCCACAATGTTCTGCTGCCCAGAACGCCCACAACGCCTATTTATTTTCTGCTCGGTGGTCACCCATCCAAGCGCTAACCAGGCTCAGTCCTGCTTTGCTTTCTTCGGGATGGCAGGACTGGTTCTACCGATGTGTTAGCCATGGCCAGAAATGTAACTCGGCTCGCCGCCGGGTTCGTAGCGCAGCGCAGCACATTTAACCACTGCGCCACTGCTCTACCTATGTATAAAGATAAAGATCCCCCATATAGCCTTAACAGACTGTAGGGCAAAGTGCTGTTAGCAAGCACCTATGAAGGCCGGAACGGTACACGAGGGGGTGGGTGGCCAGCACCACGCCCGACCGCCTTTGTTTCCCCAGTGGCGATGTTTACACACCGCACCAGGTACTCATTTGAGACTGAATCGACCTAGGGGAGGACCGGGACCGGTTCAGATAATCGTCACTGGTGTCGGCCGTGAGCGGAAATCGAACCCGTGTCGCCGGGTTCATAGCGCAGCGCGCTAACCGCTGCACTACCGCTCCCCACTACCTATGTATACACACACACAAGCAAATGCTTATTTTTACAATACAAGTGGCCATCTGTGGCAGTGCAGACAGGTTTCCTTTGTTCTGTCGTCCCACAACGAGACGGACCGATTGTGCGGCGCGCTTCTGCCGCGGCCCTCCGTATCGGCTTCGTATGAGAACCCCCGCGGTGCCGTGCCGTGATGGATGTTGCGGTGTGGCTTGTGAAGTGGTCTCCATGCCCCCCACCCCCCCCCCCCCCCCCCAATTGAGGTCATTGCTCGGGCCGCGTTCGGGCCGCGTTCATTTTCAACTCCGTAGGGGCCCCCACAGCGACCGCAGCTTTTGCCACCGCGAAGTTTGCCGCGGAAACAAATTGCTTGTTTTTCTTCCCTCTTCCGTGCTTACATTGGTTGCAGTGCTCATTATGTTAACCACTACTACTAATAAAAAAAACAAATCCAAGGTGCGTAGGCATATTTCAGGAAATGTTTTATTGGGAAGGCAAAAAATGTATTCGTAGTAGATATATTTCTCATAATCAACGTTTTTGGGTTTATATCGCGTTATTTATAAATGTGTCCAGCGAAACGTCGTACTCAAATTGTAAATGTTGTGGTTTCACGCTTCAACACACCGATGGGCTAAAGCAGTGAACTATTTGTCTTTTGTCAACGTGACACTTTTTTACTGATTGGCCGTATCGGGTGGTGGAGGGTTATGACACATTTATAAATAACGCGATCTAAACCCAAAAACGTTGATTATGAATTATATTGGTCGCGAAAGATATATTTCTGATGTTTTCTTGACGCTGTAAATCGCATTCTTTCTAGAGGGACAGAACAAACTAAACGCGTTTTAAATTCGTGACTTTAGCGAATGGAGTAATGTGTGAATGGTATTGTTTTTTATTTGTCCTCAAAATAACATCATAGTTCCCAGAGGGTAGAGTTCTTATATACATTTATATGTATTCAACTTGCTGTTTGTATGCTGAACAGATGTTTGGGTCGGCTCCACTGAAGGTTGTCTGAATCCTGGGGAAAATTACTCTCTTCTGCAGTTAGTGGATGGAGCATTAATGTAATGTATTTAATGTATTTAATGACCACGGATTGCTGCTCTTTGTGTCTCCTGGAGATCAGAGCATGCAGGCCAGAAAAGTGGAAACAGTTTAATTGTATCTGTTTTTCATAATCAACGTTTTTGGGTTTAGATCGCGTTATTTATAAATGTGTCGTAACCCTCCACCACCCGACACGGCCAATCAGTAAAAAAATGTCACGTTGACAAAAGACAAATAGTTCACCGCTTTAGCCCACCGGTGTGTTGAAGCGTGAAACCACAACATTTACAATGTGAGTACGACATTTCGCTGGTAATTGCATCCAGCATCATCGGGCAATTCGCCAGCATGGTGAGGCTCTGCTGTGTCTCCCGTTCTTATATAGAGCAGCAGCAGGGTGACGTCATCATCAACTCATCAGGTGCAACGATTTGAGGGGGGGGGGGGGTTATTGTAATGATATACTAGATTAGTAATCAGGCAGTTGTAACGATGCGAGTTGTAGATCTAAACCCACAAACGTTGATTATGAATAATATTGGTCGCGAAAGCCTACGTGTTAAATTGTATGTGTTTGTTTATCCGTGATTGAATATTTTTTTAAGTCTAACATATAATTTAGCATGGTGAAGTTAATAAGAACAATCTGTGCCCTGTATTTTTCTCTTCCACTATTGACACTACCCACCACCATTTTTTACTTTGTCAATTAAAAGTGGATCAGTATTATTATTAAAGACAGACAGTGGCCTCCCTCGATGTGACGGTGCTGCATAGCTGGTGTCACCCACGTGGCTGAATAAATTGGGATGGATTTATTTGATTTCTTCTCGTCTGTTCTGGTTTGCACGTAGTTTTACGTGACAGTACTTGCAGCCACGAGACTGCACCTTTTCCTGAATGTATTTATTTGATCGTACTATGATCGAACTAATTTTCAGTAAATACATAAACCACTCCCTTAAACGTTCAGTGTCTTACACCGAAAATTTCGTGGGTGAAGCTCATTACATTGGACTCGTTTCTGTCTTGGGAGATCGCTGAAAAATAAGAATACTCCACACTTTCATCAATATCACCGCGGCCTTAAAAAGAAAATGCATATAATAGGCGACGTTTCGGGCAACGTCCCTTGTTCAGAGGACGTAGCAAGGTCAAAGGGGCAGAGGTGAATATTTTCCACAAACCTTTTTAATTCTACATCACACAAAAAAGAGGCATTACCGCGGAAGCAGAGACGTTCTGTTTGTGTTATTTCTACAAATATTATCAACAGGCACAGCAGGTACAAGCAACTCGGTGTGTTTAAGGGAACCGTGTTTTTAACGTTTGATTCCATTCATGGCTTCATGAGCCTGAGGTTCTGAAGATGACGCAGCTTCAACACACATGCTCTATCCCCGGCTGGATGATGGCTTCGTCATCGTTTCGATTTAAAGTTTTCGTGACTGCAGGGATTCATCTTCTTGGTTCTTTCGGTAAAGTCACGTAGAAGGGAAATAATAAAATAATAAAAATAAAACATAATAAAATACAATTCTCACGACGTTTCGGCCAAAACGCAAGCAGCCGTCCTCAGGTGAAGAACAGATCTGTCGGGAAGACAGCGTCTGAATTCAGATCTGTCTTTCAGACGCTGTCTTTCCGACAGACCTGTTCTTCACCTGATGGCTGCTTGCGTTGTGGCCGAAACGTCGTGAGAATTATTTTATTAAGTTTTATTTGCATTATTTTATTATTTCCCTTCTACGTGACTTTACCGAAAGAACCAAGAAGATTCGTCATCGTTGTTGTGGCCATCACCCATGTCGGACCTGCGACGCCGCTATTGATCTCATTTCCGCACACGAGCCGATCTCGTTGCTGCACTGCCGAGCTGGCTGACCTCTCGAACCCGTTGCCACCTTTAGCCGGCACTCTGTCACCACTCTTGTCCATCTGCCGTGCGATCCCTTCGAGTGACGCAATCCCGGCAACGTGGCTTCTCTAAATCTGCCAAACCCGCATCGACTGGCGTGGTGAAGTATGGCAAACAGTGGGAGGACAGGAGAGGGAGGGGAGGTGAGGGAGGACTGCATGTAGCAGTGGGATAACAAAGGACTGTAATTACTGCCGGGTCTGTAAGGAGCTGTTTGTCATTGGTGTAGCAAAGGTTGAAAAACGGGAACATTGCAATAGTGTATCCCACCAAATGCTCGTGTTTGTTTCGTGATAGTAGTGTCGTTGTTGTGTTCTCGTACACCACGCGACCTCCAGCGTGACAAGTACTGGAGCACGTCGTTTTGTTTTTCGTATTTCCTCGTCGTCCCTCGACTCCCCCCCCTCCCCCACCACTGACTCGCCACAAAATTAACGCAGTGAAAGCAGATTTTTTTTTTGTATTCCACGAGGGGCCCCCACCCGCCACACTTGTGCGTGAAGCTGCCTCGCCAGGGGGGTCATATGGTGATGCCATGCCCATCACGCGATATGCCCGCAGCCTGTAAAGGTGTCGTATTGTAAATCTGGTTAATGTCACGTCGCATCGCGTGGAGGCAAACGTTCGTCATAATTGTCGAACAACAATAGTACAAGAAATAGAAATCATCTCGACGGTTTTTTTTTTTTTTGCAAATCCCACCACCAGATGAACACTTATCCGTGCTGTGTTGGTCACGGGGGTTGTATGACCATACTTCACCATGCTGCTCAATGCGGGTTGGTTAAGCGAGGGTGGTGGTGGGAGCACTGCTGGATTAAGCTAGTGCAGGGCCTGTAGCATGATGTTATCTTCTTCTTTAGTGCTGCCTAACGGCGTGTGCGACTTCACGATGATATTGGTCCCGGTCTAGCACGGCGTGTAGAGTTTGTGCTGTTGTTAATTGTAGCCATGTTTTGATGTTACTGAGCCATGTCGTTTTTGGCCGTCCTGGTCGTTTTTTCCCTTCGATTTTTCCTTCCAGGATTTGCTTTAATAGCTGGTATTTGTGGTCGTTTCGGGCAATGTGGCCTAGGTAGTAACACTTCCTGCTAATGATGGTCTTCAGCAGTTGCCTGTCAGTGCCCATATCTTGCAGAACTTGTGTATGATGTTATAAAGGGGCTTTAAAATAAAAAAACACATAAATAGTGAAACACAATTGTTTAACTTGAATAGTAAACTAATTGTATGTTTTCATTTGCTACATAGCCAGATAATATGACAAATTGCTAACCTTAAACACCCAGTCGTTCATAAAAGTTGAAGGCAGTATAGTACTATGGTAATAGAGGAAGTGCAGAATCACTGAACTGGAATTAATATCTTGAAAGCATTTAGCGCGAGGCCCTTGAAATTGCGGGGCCCGTAGCATATGTAGCTACTTTTGCTACTAGGATAATCCGGCACTGGGTGAGAGGTGAGTGAGCCCAGGAACGTGGCAAATGTCACTCGCCATCGACGTGAGCCCTTGCCAGGAATCTAACTCAGATCGTCAATCTTTCATATCGCATTACGCTAACCACTGCACCGCTGCTTAACCAGATGTTTAGTACGCGTGCTGTGTATGATTAATTTTCATCTGTTGATGGAAAACAACAACTTAAGCACTCCGTTAGCTATGAGGTTTTGGGGGTTTTTTTTATTGCATACACGCCAAAGAAACCAACATTCGTGCAAAAAAGCAGCTTTATAAAATATCAAGGGAACTTGTTTAAATTTAGCCAACCATAAATGAGCTTAACATGTGCTCGGGAAGGAAATGTGGTGTGGCATTTCACGGAATCATATTTTTTTTATTAACTGGCTAGAGGTGGTTGTGTTGAAGCTTTCAAAACGCTGAGGGTGTTTGCTTTGGGCAGATACGAGCTCCTTATAGTGGAGTTCATTAATCTGAAATACTAAAAAAATTACTACAGATGAATAATGGAAAATTAGCATGATAAATGTAATATTATCCTCAGGGGGTTGGGGTGGAGAGGGATAATTACGTAACAATTTTGCTGCCTATGAATAATGGTGAGCATGCTGGACTTTCAATCCACAAGTTTGCTTATATACGTTGAACTTCTTTCGCACCGTACGTAGCCAACCGTGCTAATTGGAGGTGCGGTACTTTTTAGTCAACTGGCGAAATAGCGTTGGCTGTGTTGCGGCTTTAAAACCCCCTAAGGGCGTCTGCTTTCGGGCAGAGGGAAGTTAATTTTAGCGGAGTTCATTAATCTGAGATACTAAAACAAATTTGCATGACAAATGTATAGTGTCATCGGGGTGGGGCGGGGGGGTAATTATGTAACAATGATGCTCCCCTCGTGTGATGGTGAGCACGCTGCACTTTCAATCTACAGGTTTGATGTGCATATGTTGAATTTCTTTCACACCGTACGTGACCAAGCATGCGAATTGGAGATGTGGGATTAGACGTTCAAATGCAGCAGTTGATAGTATGAGAATTAGCATGATACCCTCGGGGGGGGAGGGATAATTACGTAAGAATTTTGTATGAGAAAGTTATTTTTTTACGTATTTTTTTTTAATACCCCCTGCTTTCAGTCCACCCAGCATTGTAAATCGATGCACCACGGTGAGTTAGTCAGCAAGGCATGCGTGGTGGAGGAAAGGGTGATTCCTCCAACCTCTTCCAAAGACATCTGGCCAGCATGGCAGAGGAGGCTAAACTAATCTCCGAGATAGGCTCTCTAGCAAACTGATTATGCGTTTCTGTTCAACGTGATGGGTAAAAGCAAATATAAGCAGATCGCACCTAAACCCAAAAAAGTATTCTAGATTTGAAGCTTTCGTGACTGCAAGGATTCATACTCTTTGGTTTTTGCGGTAAAGTTTTCATTTATTTTATTTAAATTTTTACCTACGTGACTTTTCCCAAGACATTGATCTAGTACATCAACCTCTTGGCTTTCCAAACCAATCTTATCCATCAGCATATGTTAAAGCAATACAATTCTGGACCGGTTTTGGCCTTCTAAATGTCATCGGTAGACTCAGGCTTGTTTAAAAAGTAGATTTGGGCCTTCCAAATGTTCTTAGTAAGAGTGCTTCATCTAAAGGGTGGGGGGGGGGGCCTGTCAAGTGAAAAAAGCAATATTGTACACAAAATCATTATGCGGTATTGTGGGGACATTCTGGCTAAAAGCGTGTTGTATTTGCAGAAGCTTACCAGCTTCTGTCTGCTTTGAATTGTGCTCATGCGGGCTTGAACATCTCATGTTTCACTACTGGGTCACCGAGCCGCTCCCTCGGGTTCCTAGTTCAAGCTCCAAGGCAGACAAGTGAGAAATGAATGTTTCCGTCATCGGGACAGGTTATTATGTTCGGAGATAGACGGTTTGAGCTCAGCCGCACGTACGAAAAAAATATACATTAAGGTACAGGCAGCAACCCCGCCTCCTACCCCCCCGAAATACAGAAGAAATACGTTCCTGAAAAGGGGTCCAGAAAGAGGAATTTCGTTTACACCGAACCCTATTTTCCCATCGACTTCCATTGCGTAATTAGAGTTGCGTTCCTACGGAAATCATTTCGGCCACAGGACGTAGAATACAAACAGTCACGCTCGAGAATGCATACAACCTTTTTGAAGCGCATGTTTTAATGGGCGAATCCATACTTTAAGATAAGGATAAAATATTAACAGTACTCAAAATAATTTGTGAAGATTAAAGTACCGTTACTAGACTTATCAGAGACTGAGCCGATCGTCTTGTAGCAGCATTAACTGCACGCGAGGACAAACGACACAACCGTGCATTGTTCGTTTTTCAACAAAACTGTTTCATTTACGTTAACAAAAATTCTGTGAGTTCGAATTTCGAGTAAACTACGTCGAACTCGTCATTGTGAAAAGTCCGTGTTGTGTTGCGTTGCCGTACAACGATGGATGACTCCTGTGTTTGGTCATGCTGCTGCTGCTGAGCGCGGCAATGGTGCACAAAGCACTTTTCACAAATCAAACTCGAAAAACATAAATCAAAAACACAACGGTTCATTAAATAATCAGGATGTTTGGGATATCACGACAGGTTCAAAGTTCACTGGCGGCACAATTCACCTCGGGTTGAGAATACTTGTCAGGCCCAGTTGGTGGAAAATCGTTTAAAGAGAGCTAATTTTAGCATCATTTTCATTAAGCTCATTATTATTATTTTATGTCAACCGAACACTCTGTCACACCGCGTCTCGTCTCGGCGTGTTTCTCGCTTCGCACATTGACCTGACCATTCCGACGTCGAAATCACCCTCTTTGTACAGGCCTCCCATGGTATGATCCAATCAAGCAGAGCCACTCCACGGGACGTCTGCAACGTGGGGGCGGTTTTGCGCTTTTGCAATTCAGCTCCACGTCCCTGAGAGGCTTTTGTCTCATTTTCCAGCATCTCACCAATACATCTCACAGGACATGACTCTGGAAAGCAAAAAATAGATATATAGGATGGCACGTACGCATCCACTGCCTCGGCTTGTGCTTACATCCCTTTTGCTGCAGGCGAACAAATGGAAGTGTGCCATCACCCACCTTGCCACCACCCCCCCCACCACACAATACCCCCTCGATGGCTCGGTGGCATAGCTGCAACATCACATTGTCGTCCACTCATTGATATGCTAATTTTGTCTCTGCCCCCTCCCTCTCTCCGCCCCCGCCCCCCTCTCTATATTTAAGGTCCCGTCACAGAAACGACCTCTCTCTTTGTGCCGATATGTGTCCTCTCTCTGTGTGTCCTTGTGATGTCTGTAGCTTGTATGTCTGTCTATAGTTTTCTAGTTAGATTTTTGTTGCTATTTCTTTTATGCCTGATGATGATTGCTTGTGTTGCAATCGAAACGTGGTAATATGCTATTATTTAATGTATTATTTTATCTTTAGACGTGACTTAACCGAAAGAACCAAAGAATAGCTTCAAGTGCCACCAGCCGTCTCGCGTGCGCTCACCATCAGTGCCCGCGTTAACGCCACGCCGAGAGACCCTACGGGAGTTCGTGCCAGAGCACAGGTTGGCACCTTGACAGCCGGGGAGGGGTGGCGGGGGGCAGCGGCTTTTACTAATCGTCACATCGATCGCTGAGATGTCAAACATTTTGCCCGACGCAAGAATTACGGGACGATACGACGGCCGCCCTCGTGTTTTCGCCGGTCACGCTGTGTGGCTCTCCGAGGTTTTATATATTTTAAATATATTTTTTATATTTTATAGATTTTTTTGGAGTGGCGTCCGACGTTTCGTTTTTTCCCGCGCCGTAACTGAAAAAACTCCCAAACACGTGGACGTTATACCGAACAACAAAGTGCTGAACAGCCCAACAACACATTGGGGAGAGCTACGTAGTAGTGGATGCTCTTGCGGGCAGCGTTGGCCGTTTAAGTATAAATTGAGCGGAGGACCCATTGGAGGAGGCAAGGGTGGCTCAGAGGTCAGGGCGCTGAACCGGTATAGTTGAGGATTCTGGCTCCGAATCGGGTTTCAGCCACCTGTGATTAAAGGGCGGTGAGTTGATGGCCTCGGCTTGGTTAACAGCGACTTCATGAAAAAAGAGCCCCCTCCCCTCCATCAATAAATATAATTTTGGCACTATAATGTAGCTACTTTTCAGCTTTAAAATTGTGAAATAACAGTTTCACAGTCATGCGACAATCTCATAGCAGAGCGCATGTTAATTAAACTATAAACTATTTATTTTTATTTTACCAGTTAAGGCCCACTGACTTAAAACTTTCGTGACTGCAGGAATTCATATTCTTTGGTTATTTTGGTAAAGTCACGTAGATAGAAAAATTATAATAAAAGTGAAAAATAAAAAACAAAAAAAACTCATGTAGACTGTAGCCTGGTTCTTAATCGGAGTGAGTGTACTGGCAGTCTATAATGTAGACTATAGCCTGGTTATTAAGTTTGATGAGTGTACTGGCAGTCTATAATGTAGACTGTAGCAATGGTTATTAAGCTGGGTGAGTGTACTGGCAGTATACGTGACTTTACCGAAAGAATCAAAGAATAAGGCCCACTGAGCTATATCATTCTTATTCAGAAGTGACCTGGCCACAAACGATAGCTCAACGAAGTGGCTTATCATATGTAAATGTAGAGCAGCCAAGTACTCTAAACGCGTGTTTCTGAATGTGGAAGCAAAAACTGGAGGAGCCGGAGAAAAATCCACGCGACCACGGGAAGAGAGAACACCCAAACTCCAAATATACAGGCATCAGGGTTTGGATCGAACCCACGACTACCTGTATACCAGGCGAGGTAGTTAACATCTCGCCGAAGTGGCGTGCAAACGTGTGACCCCGTCCGTGTGAAGAACGAAAAGGTCCATATTCTTGGGTTTTTTCGGTAAAGTCACTTAGGTAAAAAATCGAAATTAATAAAAGTAAAATAAAAATAAAATAAAAATCATTTTTATTTTATTTTTATAAAATAAAAATTATTTTTATTTTACTTTTATTAATTTTAAAATAAAAATAAAATAAAAATCATTTTTATTTTTATTTTACTTTTATTAATAAAAAAAAAATACCTATGTGACTTTACCGAAAAATCCCAAGAATATGAATCCTTGCAGTCACTAAAGCTTCAAATCTAGAATGAAAAGGTCGTCTGGAGATTGTTTTGGAGAAGTCCGTGAAGGGTGCTGTTACGTAGCCATTCTCTGGCACGCAGATCACACTGCCGTGCGTGTGATTTTCTAATTAATAATTTGAATAGTGACACAACGCGGATAGCACAATTGTAGAATGATCCAGCAACCTCTGCACCGCAGTTCCACGGCGCTCACCATTACGCTTACGGCAGCAACCGTAGAAATTAGTGGAGGAGCTTTTAATAAAAACCGCACATCGGCGTGTGTGTGCGATGCAAGCGTCAGTTCGTTGTGTGTGTCACTATCTGGGACTGTCCGTGTGTGTGTGTGCGGACAGCTTTGGCATGCAGGAGCAGCTGGTCTAAATCAGGTTCATAATCTTTATTTATCCTGGAGGAATCTGATGAGCTATGAAGTTCTTTTTCGCAGACTTCCAGTAGGGGCAGGTCAGCGAGTTACAATAACAAAAACCATTAAATATTTTTTTTATTAAGATAGGAAAAAGTTGTTGAATGACTCGCTTAACTTTTCTTTATCTTAATCAAATATTTTATGGGTTTTTGTTATTGTAACTCGCTGACAATAACGCATGGAAGTACAAATTGCACGAGTAGATACATTCCTGCAGATCTGTGAAGACCAAATGCAAGCTGGGGCAAGGCAGCAAAACAACAACAACAATTCAAGATCGCACCAAGACAACACAATCCCCTGATTACCGTGTTCAGTGCAATATGTTACCCAACGGTATTGCCAGGAGGTCTCTACCCTGTTCGCCATGAGTGATGATTTTGCTTAAATTAATAAGTGTGTGTTGGCATGCCTACAGACGCACGCATTCATTTAGATTCTAAATTTAAACGTAAATTGATCTCAGATGTATTATTTAATGGCCTATAAGCGATTATACTTCTCACGGAGAAAACGTGGTTTACACTTTCTTTGCGTGCGCCTGTGTCAACGCATTGTAGATGAGGTTTTTTGTTGTATTTCCATGCCGACGAAACATCAAAGTATTCCTTAAGCTTTTGAAAAGTTACCCTTGGGCGGAATATCGATGTGGTACTGTATTTATAACGTAGCTTGTAATGTTTCCAGTGTGTTGTTTTAACAGAGAGGGCTTTTAAAGCTAGCATTTGCTACGCGCTTTTTTCTAAGAGTTATGAAATTTTTCACGAGATATGTGCAATCATAATTAATAAATATATATTTCTTACACAATGCTTACTTTTTATAAGCTGGCATTTGGGAGTGTGCGTTGTTAATTGATGTCTAGTTTTCGTACTTCTAAACCATGTCCATGTTTCTGCAATACAATATATCTTCTTTTTACATAACGTTCTAACATTCATATTACTCGAACGGCTTTTAATTCCGCTCCAACGGTGACTATGAATCTTGGGCTTTCGGTGACGCCGCGTTCAGAATGCCCGGGCTGTTACTCAGAAGGCTGCGAGTGGGAAACCCAGTTAGGGATCAACTCGCCGTGTCAATCATTCCCCCATGGGTCGCTAAAATAAGTGCCACTCAGTGGCAATTAACAGCGGTTGTCCTCTGCAATGACTCCCTCCTAACCTACGCAAATGGGGTGCAATTTGCAACACTGACTCAGGGCTGGTCACAGGGTTTAGCAGGAAATAACTATGACTTACTACTCCTTGAAAACGTCGTACACTTAAATTGTTGATTTACTACGAGACGCTTCTCCCGATGTGTTTTCGGTTTGTCCTGACACACCATGTTAGACCTGATGTCCAAACGTTTTGTTCCAAGTTGTTGCGGAGCCTCTGCCCGCTGCTAAGTGACGGTTGTCCATTCTTGACACCGATTGGGACCGGCGCTCTTGACGTACGGTGGCTCTGGTTGTTTTTGCTTCGTCTGGGAGGAAACCGGGGTGCTGGGAGAAAGCTGACCGTGCGTGCGTGCGTACGAGCGGAAACTGGAGGACCCAGATACGCATCGGAGAGCCGTGTGGCGCGACCGCGAGAGCCTTCGTAATTGAATACAATTGAATACAATGCGTTGTATTGTTCGCCGCATTATGCGCTGGAGTAATGGCTGTTTGGCGGAATTGCATCGCCGTTGTGAAGGAGTCTGGGCCACGAGGGGTGCAGCAAGGATAAATGACACGAGCTGGGATGTCCGATCATTTAAGTAACCGATAACTCTCATGGATTTCAGTTGATATTTGTCTTGCCGGCCTTTTCACGTGTGCCACTGGACGGGAGGTTTAGGAAGCGTCGGTGACGTAGTTTGCATTGTGGTGCTTGGTGTGGCTTGTAGGAGGTTTCCAGCCTTCAGGAAGCAGTGGGTGTGTTGGGGAGGCTGCGACTTTTAAAGGGGCCCGAGTAACCGACCACAACGGAATCAAGTCGATCTAAAAATTACACTGAATTAATAGATTGATAAGCGACTCATCGTCCCAGCTGTAACTTACACAGGTGATGTCCACATATGGTCGCTACTTCCTAAGGTTAAAAAGATACCCATAACGGAAAGCAGAATATGTCACGATATCGGAAGGGGTGAGAACTACATCTGAAACGCGCCGTCGTGAGTACTGCATTGTTGTTACGCAACCGACAAAAAACACCGGTGCCTTTTCAACGTTCGGGAAGCATCACAGAATATTTCCGAGGACAGCAGCTGCTTCAAGGTGGCCCGATGTTTGGGGGGGGGAAAGCCACGCGATTGGTGGCGACCCCCCACGTTTCCCATCGCGGTTGCTCGCAAAGCGGCCGGGCCGGGCAGTCGCGTTGACCGCGCTCGTTGTTCCCGCAGGCGATGCCCTCGACGGAGAAGTTCTACGAGGATCTGTTGGACGAATACGATTTCTCCGGCTCGGGCTTCAGCACAGACGACGAGGGAGGAGATGAAGGCGAGCTCTACTCCGGCTCAGGTGAGGAGAGCCTCTCCCTAGTGTGTTTCCGGTTAGCGCGGTTGGCTACGTACGGTGCGAAAGAATCTTCTTGGTTCTTTCGGTAAAGTCACGTAGAAGAGAAATAATAAAATAATAAAAATAAAACATAATAAAATAATTCTCACGACGTTTCGACCACAACGCAAGCAGCCGTCCTCAGGTGAAGACCAGGTCTGTCGGGGAGACAGCGTCTGAAGACGAGTGCGTTGTGGCCGAAACGTCGTGAGAATTGTTTTATAATGTTTTATTTTTATTATTTTATTATTTCCCTTCTACGTGACTTTACTGAAAGAACCAAGAAGATGAATCCCTGCAGTCACGAAAGCTTTAAATCGGTGCGAAAGAAGTTCAGCACACACACACACACACATGTATAACAGTGTTCTTCATTGCAAGGCCCACGTGCCATTTGCGGCCCCTCGTGGCCTTTAGTGCGGTCCCTGACGTGCGGCCCCGACAGTACACAAACATTGAAAACGCCCCTTGCAGGCGATGTGGCGGTCCTCGCACTGATGATGTCTTACCGGTGAAAGTCTCTTCTGAAAAGTAGTTTAAGAGCACTGATAAAAGGGTAAAGGGGCAGCCCGTGCAATCGCTTGCTCTTGCCTACTGCTGGCGGGAGGGTCCCCGCTAGCGGTTATTTTTGCGCATTCTTCCACGCTGACCAGATGTCTTGGAAGAGGTGGGAGTAACCCACACCTTACCCCAGCGCACACGACCTACCGATCGACTACTTGCGGTGAACCCATTAAAACCCGCTGGTTCAACAGAGGCGAGATGGATTTAAGAAACTTTGGCCATTGTTTCAATCGCCGCACCCACCGGGAGGTTGGATCAATCCGGCCGACCTCTAGATTCGAATTTCAGTGTCCTAAACCATCACACCATGGCAGCATCCTAATGTGGGGCCTCCGAGATGATCCGTCTGTCCCATCGCGTGGCCACATACCATCGTGTGTCTGAGTTAAAAGGATGTCCGATGCAGCACGAACGGAGGTGCAATTCCCGTGTACGGGTCGCGAACGTTGTCATGAGTGAGCTCGCCTGCCACGAAGGCCTGCGTGGAAAGAGCCAAATTTGTCTTTCAGAAAATTCTAAACTGCCACGCCTGGGACATGAATCTTCAAATGATTTGTAAACGGCTAATACATACTATATGGGGGGGGGGGGGGGGGGGGAAACCCCATTATTTGTAAGAAATATTTTTTCTGCATACAAAGCTTTTGAGCAAACATTGTAAACAAATGGACACAAACAGGACACGAATTGCGAAGTGTCATTTTAAATAGGGGCAAAGTTTAAAATTGTATTGTCTGGCAGCGTGTATAGTATTTTTCTTCATATACACACTCGTACATTTTCCAGTGTTTACTTTACCAATCCATAACCAGACGTGGTTTAACAACAATAAATGTGCACTGTGCAAGAGCTTTTTAAGGGCCTTAAAATGAAAGAACAAGCGCATCATTATTATAGATTTTTTTTTTCGGTATCGAAACGCAGCAGTGCACATTTCAACTCGGCACAAAGGCAAGCCGGCAGTATTTTTTTTACACTGCATAGTTTTCCCTCGAGCTAAGTAGGCACAGTAACAAAAAAAATCCCCCAAAATATGTCTGCGTGCAGCAATTATAGCTTGGAGAAGCAGAAACGCTGACTAACCTCTTACTGGAAATTTGTGTCACAGTGTTCCGTGGATGCGGGAGCCTTTGGCCTCATTTCTCAAAAAGGAATGCAACGCGCCACCCTGGACCAATGTTTACGCCAAAGGCCACACCAGAGATCTATGTAACGATGATCCAAATTGCATTGATAATGGGCAATATGAGGCAGAACTCATGACTCAGAATAATGTTGTTTCACAGCAGTTTCTCATGAATGTGCAGACGCCAGTCGATTTGCCTGGCGAAAAAAAGCATCCGGGCAGATGCGGTTTTCGATAACATTTATGCATCTCCATTAATTCTGAGCAAGCTTACCAAGCTTGAGGATTTACTGCTAATGACCATTATGAATGATTGGAATTTCTACATTTTACGTCGACACAAAATTTTGTTTGCTGACTCGGCAGACCTTGCGGTTGGTGATATATAATTAAAAGCGTGCAGTGTTGTTTTTCTTCTTTTGGTAGCAAAAAAACAATTGAAGGTTTTAAGAGCCCAAAGGCATGAGCATTTCTGTGATAAAATAATAATCAAGTCAATCCGAGAATGAAGTACTCAAGGTTTAATATGTATGGCCTAAGGCATATACTGGACAGCATGGTGGCACAGTGGTAACATTTGGGCGCCAAGGTTGTCGAGATGTTAACTACCTCGCCGGGTATACAGGAGGTCTTGGGTTCCATTCCCACCCTGATGCCTGCATATTTGGAGTTTGCATGTTCTGTCCGTGGTCACGTGGATTTTCCTCCGGGTCCTCCGGTTTTTCCCTCCACATTTCGAATCGACATCACATGTTTTTCGTTTTTTTGTTTGTTGTGGTTGCACTCGATTCAAGAGCCGAATGGCTCACAGGGCTATACCAAATAAATGAAATTAAATGTTTCGAGTATTTGGCTACTGGTATACATTTCCACACGATGAGCAACTTAATTCTGTGATCATTTGTGACCAGGTCGCTTCTGAAAAAGAGCTATAGAGCGTAGTGGGTCTTACCTGGTATGATAAAAAAATTGTTATAAATAGTTTAGTTTCATTTTCTTGGTTCTTTTGGTAAAGTCACGTAGAAGGGAAATCATAAAATAATAAAAATAAAACATAATAAAATACAATTCTCACGACGTTTCGGCCACAACGCAAGCAGCCGTCCTCATGTGTGTCTCGCAGTAAAAAAGAGCCTGGGTTAGATTCCCGAATAGTTGTTGACTAAACGTCCCAATGCTGAAACATTGCCTGTCAATGACTCACTTGGATTATATACGTAGTGACATCGCCTCCTACTGGGACAACTTGCCAAGACACTCCTTAAAAAAGTCTTGAACTATCGGTGATGCGTTGTATGAATGTATGTTGAACTTCTTTCAGCACCGTACGTAGCCAACCCTGCTAATCAGAGGTGGTTTGCTGTGTAAACGGTCACACATATAACAATAGTAATCACACGCTCGCTGTATAAAATATTTACGTAAATAATCGCATAGATTTTTTTTTACCATGTTGACATATCTATTAACGTGTCATGTAACGTACGTTGAAACATAAACATGCGTCGGCGAGTAAATGCCGGTTTAAATTCCGGTTACATTTCACGAGTCGGAAGAAATGCCGCTTGATTAACGAAGACTTGAGAAATAAATGCAAAGACAATGTTGTAAAGGGGTGAATGAGTACAGGGAAGAATTAACTTTTCAAAGTGTTACATGTTACTTTTCAACGGCATGAACCTCTCTCTGTGCGTAAAACCAAATGCCCTGATGATAGCATACGCGTCGTCCCACTGGGAACAGGTGTACATGTGAAAAAGTCGGAAATGTGAAAATGACAGTTACACCATGCACGAATACCACACTGGGTCTCAGCGGTTCATTGATCAGGGCTGTAGGACACACGATTTTGCACTGCAGTCGAGTGCAACTTATGAATTCAGCTTGTGTGCAGGTGGACTAATCACTGGGCAGAATCCTGTGAGGTGGCACCGACTTGTGGAGGCCTTCATCCAGCAGTGGACTGGTCATGGCTTATGATGATGATGATGGGCAGGTGCCCACGTTGACACTTGTGGGAGCCGTGTCTTGAATTATCTGAATACATCTGTTGAATACATCTGTTGTCCACGCCCGGACCCTTACCCAGGTGATTTATCGGAGCAAGACCAGGGCTGGAACGTGCACACACCTCACAAGGGCGAGAAGATGGTGACCAACCCGACCATGGTTTTGCCAACAACGACGCAGAACACAGTAAAGGTACCTTTAATGACGGCAGTCTGATCTCTGCCCCCCCCCCCTTGTGCTTATTTTAGAATGGAAAAAATTAACCCGTAAAAACAAAGTTTTTCACTATAAATCCTTTATGTCCAGAATAATTTTCTGTGTTTAGGAAAAATATATGATTGTGTTAGTGAAATTTTTTTTTTCCTAAAAAGTGGAAAATTTTGGGAAAAAAATTCACGAAAATAAATTGTCACGCACAACGAGTCTGTGTGCAAAATGTCAGCTCGATTGGATCACGGGAAGTGGGTTAAAAAACGACCGAAATATTTGCACGGTCGTAAGCACGCAAGCAAGCAAGCAAGTGAACTTAATATAAAGGATATAAAAAGATGAGGGCACATGTACCCCTCCTTTTAGTTTCTCCCCTTTTAATGTTCGACTTCTCTGTGCCACCAACGCCATGTGCACGTGTCCGTGTGGTGGCAATGCTTGGAGTCTCCCTTGTTTTCCACGTTTATGGAAACGGACCGCCGACCTGTTAAATACGATCGTCCTTGCATTAAACGCTCCGTGCTTTTGAACCTGTGGGTGGCCGTGGGCTATGAACTGGGGGGGTGGGCGGGGGGCTGTTGTTTGTGCACTGGGGTGAGGCGGGGGTTATTTATTTAGGCCTATGGATCATCGTTTTGTCAGATTTTTTTCCGAACCGACAAGACATTTGGAATGTTTGTTTACTTTTTGACAGAAAATGAGCAGGCAAATAAACAATTTTAAGTTTGTTGCTTCGGTTATAATATATAAACGCATGTTTATAAAAAAAAACAGTTATATTGTTCGCTGTGCGTTAAGAAACTGCTCGGGATAAATTTTAGCTGGAGGTGCTTACCCCCTACCACCCAGTTATTTGGGTGGGGGGGGGGTCAAGGGGGAGTCCAGAAGATTGGGGTTTGTGGGACCCGCGGAGAATATTTAATCAGAAATTAAACCTCGGAATCACTGATTTTAAAATCTGGCCATTCAGATTCCAACTGTCGAGGGGAATTTCGATTTAAAGCTTTCGTGACTGCAGGGATTCATCTTCTTGGTTCTTTCGGTAAAGTCACGTAGAATGGAAATAATAGAATAATAAAACATAATAAAATAATTCTCACGACGTTTCGGCCACAACGCAGGTCTGTCGAGAAGACAGTCTGAATTCATTCAGACTCTGTCTTCCCGACAGACCTGTTCTCCACCTGAGGACGGCTACTTGCGTTATGGCCGAAACGTCGTGAGAATTATTTTATTATGTTTTATTTTTATTATTTTATTATTTCCATTCTACGTGACTTTACCGAAAGAACCAAGAAGATGTCGAGGGGAAGTTGTCCTCATCCAACTACGTGTGCGTTTAGGCAGTGTTTATCGCTCGCAGTGCTCGCATTAGCCCCAATGTGTTATAATGCCAGCCTTAAACCAGAGGTACAGTCTCCCAGACTTCCACCACACCGCACAGCCCACTTCCCCATTTCACATCTGATTACGAGGTCGCGTGCGAGAGGGTTCTAGCCACTCTCGTAAACGTTCCACTGAATCGACATCCACCGTGCAGTAGTAGGTTTTTACCCTTTCAGCTGGTACAAAAACTGACACCTTTATACAAGGCATCATGTTTGCAATAACCACAACACAAGCAGTCAAAATGCAAACAAAAAGAAACAACTTTGATAATGATATGCACTGTCCTTGAAGTTGATTGGTCCACACCCGAGACAGCTTTTCTTAGAGCCTAGTCTCCATTGGTGTTGGACTAGATGACGCCAAAAGGCATACAACTCCAAGACAGCGCACTATCAGAGTATTGAGAGCTCGGGGTAAGCATTTACACTATGAGACCTCCTTTACCAGTGGCAAAATATAGTAATAGGTTTTTACCCTTTCAACTTGTACAAAAACTGACACCTGTATACAAGGCATCATATTTGCAATAACCACAACACAAGCAGTCAAAATGCAAACAATAAGAAACAACTCTGATGATAATAATGATATGCACTATCCTTGAAGTTGATTGGTCCACACCCGAGACAGCTTTTCTTAGAGCCTAGTCTCCATTCGTGTTGGACCAGATGACGCCAAAAGGCGTACAACTCAAAGACAGCGCACTATCAGAGTATTGAGAGCTCGGGGTAAGCATTTACACTATGAGACCTCCTTTACCAGTGGCAAAATATAGTAATAGGTTTTTTTCCTTTCAACTGGTACAAAAACTGACACCTTTATACAAGGCATCATGTTTGCAATAACCACAACACAAGCAGTCAATGTCTCTGATAGTGCACTGTCTTTGAGTTGTACGCCTTTCGGCGTCATCTGGTCCAACACCAATGGAGACTAGGCTCTAAGAAAAGCTGTCTCGGATGTGGACCAATCAACTTCAAGGGCAGTGCATATCATTATCATCATCAGAGTTGTTTCTTTTTGTTTGCATTTTGACTGCTTGTGATGTGGTTATTGCAAACATGATGCCTTGTATAAAGGTGTCAGTTTTTGTACCAGTTGAAAGGGTAAAAACCTACTACTATATTTTGCCACTGGTAAAGGAGATGTCTCATAATCCACCGTGCGGTTGCTACTGCCCATTGCCTGCAAGGACGCTTAATGCTGAGCATTAATCCACTATAATGTCAGGATTATGCCGTGGTGCAAAGGTTAGCGCAATGACGACTGGACTGGTTGGCAATCCAGAACTCGCCGGTGCATGTATATCTCCCCGTTTAGAATTGAAACGACGGGCATTTGTCGATCAGCGGGTCACATGCAGTGGGGTAAAGTGTGGGTACTCACACTTCTTCCAAGATATTTGACCTGCATGGAAGAGTAGGCCAAATGCCCTCGAGAGGCGTTTTCTTGACCTATAGTGGAGGCTCTTTTTAAATCCTTTATATTAAGTTTGCTTGCTTGCTTAGGACCGTGCAAATCTTTCGGTCGTTTTTTAACCCACTTCCCGTGATCCAATCGAGCTGACATTTTCCACACAGACTCGTTTGTGCGTGACAATTAATGTTTGTGAAAAATAAATTTCCAAAATTTTACACTTTTTAGGACAAAAATATTATATTTATTTACCAATTGCTTAATGGTGGCAGGCAATCATCTGACCCATAGGTGGCAGCCATCTCAAGCCAGAGGACGAGAGGACTCTAGCCGCCACGCATATAAAGGATTTATAGTGAAAAACTTTGTTTTTACGGGTTAATTTTTTCCAGTCGTGGTGTATGGCGTAAAGCAGACAAATAAGCGAAACTACAAATGCCACAGGTATTAGACTGACATTGCAATTTACATTATCCTTCGTTGAGTTATCCTTCAAATGCACCCAGTCTCATACTGCCACGAAAAATAATTGTACATCTGGGCCTACACAAATGATCTGGATTTACTGCGTCTATTTTTAAGCATGTAGGAACCCACAGAGACGGGAGGCTTTTTTCAATGAAGATATGGGTCAAAATTAATGATTCGATACAGTGAAGCCAAATTCCAGTGTGAAATACAATGAAATACCAAATTATTGTACAATTTTACAGGTTTTATGAAGCCTATAAATATACTGATTATTAATTTGCTTCCAAGAAGTAAACATATGAAGAAAAACAAACGAAGGCCAAGTGAAAATGGCAATATGAATGCAATTGAGATATAAGGGGAACTGCAAAAGTAAATAAATAACATTTTAGTTCAAATGAGGGTATACATTTTAGGTTTATTACAATCGTGAGAAAATAAAATTAGAGGCGTTTAACCCTTGATAATTCCGTCCATCGTGATAGACTTTTAAGATTTATAGCACTTCTGTGAAATTATATTAAACATTTTCAAATCACATTTAGCCCCAAAAAAAGTTGTTTTTGTCAAAATAACAATGAATCATTAACGTGACGAGAGTATGAACAACGGTTGCATTCGTTTTGTGTGAAACGGTGAGGTCAGGCTGAATTTGATCGCGATCAATGTTTGTAAATCCTTGGGTCTGCTCTCTATACCTCTAATGCTTCTAGAAGATATCCAATTTACACCATGACTACTTTCAAGAGACACTATTATTGTCGTTCAATGTTTTATACATTCAAATTACTATTAATACAATAGCTACTCAAAAAAATGCATGCAATGTATTGAAATAATAGAATAAAGTTACGCGTTGGCTGAGTGACGGGATCTTTTAAAAGCACTGTTTAACAACGCATGAAGCATTTTGGTTAGATTTACAGCGCGCTGCTGTGGAACTATACCAATAAATCCCTCGGCAGTTTTACTTTGCAGCCAGTTCTTGTAAGCAATTTATCAGCGCTCCAGACGTTGCAATTTCTGCCAGCGGGGTTCGCCTTTACAACGCCTAGGTACGCCATGATGCAATTCGCAAGGGCTTGTAATAGCATCGCACTATCATGAACCCAGAGAACATTTCCCAAATGGCCAGTTAACTCCCAGCACACGAGATGTTGTGTGCACCCAGTACGGATGATGGCCGACGCGATGTAACTGCTGCTCAGGAGCCAAGTGGCCATCTTGAGATTGTGGCCTCTGGGTTTGCGAAGTGCGATTGTGTGTGTGTGTGAGTCAAAGCGGTGTTTTTGCAATATTTGCCATGCTGTTTTGTGAACGTAAAAGAAACCGCTTGCGCTTGAGGCTCCTCTCGGAAAATGAATCATTGTTTATTATTCATTGAGATGCCTGGAGCTATTGCTTGGCAATAATGTCATCAGAAAGTGTTCCGATCAATCTCACTATTTCCATAGGGCAGGCAGCTTTGTTGTTGGCCTTAATTGACTGTGGAGGATATTAAAATCGCTGATGAGCAGCCGAACATTAATATGTGTCCAGTCATTGCAGGATTATGCATTTAACGCAGAATTATATTGCAATATTGTGGCCCTAAGAAGCCAGCAGCGCATGGACCTTCATCATGATTTTATGAAAATTGTTTAATATAAAATTGCTTCGGCATGCATTCACACCTCCCTATGTCAATACATCTTATATTCTGGACAGACCCAAACGGTTATTGCTAAAATAATCAATGTTTTCCATCCTTTTTTCCGAGATATAATACTGTAGTCTTGTATGCATGTTGAACTTCTTTCGCACCATACATAGCCAACTGTGCTAATTTGAGGTGCGGCATTTGTAGCACGTACACAAGTAAATTATGTGTTCAACCTATGGGAGTTCTTTTATTTCAATCCAACAGTCCACTGTTTATATTATGATTAACTGTAACATATCCTATGGGGTATAATGATTAATGAAAGATAATTCGGTATTATGCTAATAAAACGCATCCTGAAACATTCGTATCAGATTCTGTAATCGAATCACAACTGGATCGTAACGATTCAGAAAATCCCTTTGTTGGGGGGAATGAATTGTCACTCCCTTCCTGGAATGATACTCGCTCTCCCCGGTGGCACACTGGCCTCTTGATAGATTTACACCAAACGACCATCATTATCTCCCTGCAGTCAGCCATGAGAGATGTTCTTCCATTACACTATTGAACAGGGTTTATGAAAGGTTATTTCGTTGCCGCAAAAAAAATGCACCTACAGCAGAGTGTGCGAATTTCAAAAATGACCACAAAGCATAAGTGGCTAAGAAGGCAACACACTCAGAATATTTATTGGCATCATTATAAATACACATGGACCACATTTCACGGAAAGATCATCTCACCTTAAGATAGGTTCATCAATTCTAAACTAAACTATTTTTATCTTACCAGGTAAGGTCCACTGAGCTCTCTAGCTCTTTTTCAGAAGTGACCTGGTCACAAATGATAGCTCAACGAAGTGACTTATCACGTGGGAATGTATGGCAGCCAAATACTCTAAACCCATGTTGGTTCTAAATGTGGAGGGAAAAACCAGAGGACCCAGAGAAAAATCCACACGACCACAAGGAGAACATGCAAACTCTAAGTATACAGGCATTGTCAAAAACGGGATCGAACCCACGACCTCTTGTATACCAGGTAAGGTAGTTAACATCTCGCCACCGTGGCGCCCTATTATTGATCCAATTCCATTAACCCGACTATAATTAGGTCAATGCAAAACTGTATTTGTCCCCATAAAAAAATAAAAAACGGCACCATCTGAGTGTAAGAAATGTCACCCCGGAGTTCACGGGGTTCTGAGACGTTTGAGGCAAGTGTGCACTCTCCAGCTCCTCCTGCACCATGTGACCGTGGCTCTTCACATTCTCCGCGCCCTCTGCCACCTTGCAGCTGCTGGTCGGGGAGTCGGCCGAGGACTATCCTGAGGAGAGCGGCTCCGCTGGAGAGACCGGGACGGAGACGCCCTCTGACCCCTGGATCCAGCGTGGCCTGGCACCAGAGGGCAGCTCCCCCTACGACGTTTCTGCTCACAAGATCCCACGGCGCAAGCCTCCTGGACCGCACGGAAGTTCTGGCCGGTGAGGAGCCAGCTGCTGCCGCACGCTTTCGCTCTGCTCGCCAGCTCCGTCTGCTCGTCCCATTAAACGGATTAAATTTCAACGTGCTTCCTTTCTTACGCTTATTAAAATACTTCCATATGACTGCGATGTTTTCGCCGGGTAAAATATATATTTTTTCAAAATTGTACAAGGGGCCTTGTTAGTGGCGAGATGTAATTGCCTCACGTTTCTAAATGTGTAGGGAAAAACCAGAGCACCAGAGAAAAATCCACGTGACCACGGGGAGAATATACGAACTCCAAATATATATGCATCAGCGTCGGGATTGAACCCACGACCTCCTGCATATCAGGCGAGGTAGTTGACATCTCGCCACCGTGGCGCCCACGAGAGACGGTGGGGTTGGTGGGAGAATTGAAGAAACATGGCCATTGTTTCAACTGCTGCACCGGGAGATCGAACCAACGGCTTCTGCATTGCAAGTCCAGCGATCTAACCGTTAAGCCATGGCAGCATCGTACGTGTGTGTGTGTGTGTACGCCTAATGCATCATTTGATAATACCTTGTGAATAACAATAACTGAGTGCGCGTGCGTACCTTGCAGCCATCATCGCCGGAGGCGCAGTGGGCCTCCTCTTCGCCGTCTTCCTCATCCTCTTCCTGGTGTACCGCATGCGGAAGAAGGAGGCCGGCAGCTTCTCGGTGGCCGGACCGCTACCCTACAAGACCAACCTGGCGTACCAAAAGGCCCCCAACGATGAGGGCCCAATGTAGTTCCTTGGGCCCAGCAGTGAGGGCCACCAGCTCCTCCCCAACCCCAAGCAATGCACGACATGCACCAACGCCTGCCCAGAAGGGCCAGCCCAGCCATGGAACCATTAACTTATTTAATTAAATTGAAGAGAGGTAATTTAGCGTACGTGAGCGATTTGATATTTACCCTTTGCATCTACAGTATGTGTAAACATATGTTTGGCTTGGTCAGGAGGTCATCTTGGCCACTGCTAGTGATGCTACCACACCATTACCATCGCTTCCTTATGCTAGATCCCTCAGCTTTTGAGCAGTTGACCTGACACCAGACCTTAAAGGTCGTCTGCAGTGGGAACAGGGATTAAGAACAACACGTGGTGTCATAAAAACAAATACTGTGCGTCGAAAGTTAATAGAGAACTTGATGACATTTTAATTCTAATCTGGTTTCTCAGGTGTCTGTAGATGAAAGGGTTAAGTGATGAACACTGTGGCATATTTTAATGCCATTGGCATTTCGATTCGTGTTGTTCATGTGCAAGAACTCCAAACAACTGATACCAATTTTGTTAAATTAAGTTAGTGCTTCCATACATTTACTTTGACCCTGTAAATCTAGAAAAAAAGCTGGCAGACTTTTTCAATGTGTCAGTGATTGTTTGCCTTTGGTTATTTCTTGCTGTGCAGCTTATTATGCTAGGTGTTAAACTCAAGCAGCAGTGATCATGTTTTTTTCTCATCCGGCTATAACAGATGTGATATTTGGCAAACCGTGCTTTATTTTTTGTACAAAATAACAAAAAATAAAAAAAATGTTGCATATAGGCCACACGCCAGTATAAGCCAGGCATTGCTAGTTCATTTGAGTGATATATATATGTTTAGGTTTGATATTTTTCCTTCTTTCCGGTGAATACTTAAGAAAAACACTCGCGTTTTAAAACGGTTTAATTTAGTTCCGTTCACTTTTAATGAAATTGCTTCTTCATGTTGTTGGTGTGCCATCACACCGGGCCAAACATTAGGCTTGTTTATATAAACAAATTCACCACCACGAAGTAGTGACGCGTGTGGTATTTTGCCCGTGCCTTTCAGCGAGACTGAGCTTCGGTCCCTCTTTACGTTTAGTCCTGGAGGGCAGTGCCGTAGGGAGCATACGCAGTTGTCCTGTACTTCTCTGCTACCACAAGCATAACAAGAATTCAGACTTAACTACAATCTGTGCTCCACGCACGCGCCGACCCGTGGTCAAGTATGGTCAAATAACCCCCATAACCGCACGGTGTGGGCTCGCCCCGATCTCGCAGTGGATTCACACGAAAGGCTGTAACGTGTTGTCCCACTCGTCCCCACCCTCACCCACTGCCGTCTGTTGAAATCGGCACCTCCGACTAGCGCAGTCGGCTACGTACGGTGCGAAAGAAGTTCAACTTAATACGTGATATCCACGCCGCCTAAAACTCACCAGCGTGTGGTGGCATAAATGACTGCAAGGAGTTTAGGTATCTATTATGTAATTTAAATACGTGTGCATCTTTTAAGCGTGTCTTTTGTTTTCAGTGTGCTTCACAGTTAGCTGGCTGCACCAGAGGATACAATTGATGAATCGTGTTCTTTCTTTAATATGCCAACCGTGCTGTTTTAATCAGGATGATGCTATATATTGTTTTTCTCTTCGTGCTATTCAGATGCTCATATCGTGAGAGTTTCTAGCGATGTTTTTGAACGCGTAAATCTCTCGGCTACTGCCCGGTATTGGCCGCACACCTTTATGCACATTCCGTCGCAAGATGCGTCCTCATTTGTTGCTTTCTTGAAGTCCTATTTGCAACAACAACAAAAACATCTCATATATTTTTTTCTCATGTGATTGTTATTTAATCCTAAACAATCATTTAAAATATCAAATTAATAGAATGCTCACATTTATTTTAAGAAAAAAAGTCTGTTTTATCAAGCATATTAAATGCATTTATTATACTGTAAGGGTTTAAACAATAGAGAACTTCGTATTCACTTAAGCTCTGTTTTGCCTGCTTTGCTGTCAATACGTTTCTCAATTTAGTTAAACTTCATTGGCTTAAAATGATTGTTTTTTTTCTCCCAATTCATGCAATTTGCAAAAAAAGACGACTGTTCACGTGGTATCACAATTGTAAGTGCTGTTGACAATGCTGTACTGCGGGGTTTGTTTTAAACATTCACAGGTGGTAGTAGTAGCCGTAGTAGTTGTCACAATCGTTCTTTTTAGGTCTTTGATTCACATTATTGCTATTTATACAGTTTATAAAAAAAAATCTGGCATGGTTTTCCTGCACAAGAGGTAATATAATTTTGTGTATTAATTATGATTTGCCCATTCAGTGGGCCCTGCCAAAGCTTTTCTTCGTGCTTTTTCAAATGAAATGCGTCTCTTACTTGCTTTTACAATGAACTTTTCCGCTATTGCTGACCTTCCTTCTGATGCTATATTTCTCCCTTAATGCAAAAATGAAACGTCACTTGCGATTATAGGTTTTCTTGTTATTATCATCATCATAATTATTAGGGCTTAATTTCTCACTGAATATTGTCTGGTTCGCTGGCAGGCTGGAACAGTCGGCTCTGTGACTCATAGCAAGAGGTATTATAGATGTGGTGTTGATGGGTGCTCGAAATATTTTCGGGTTTGCCAACCCAGACAGGACCTGGCAGAAATTAAACCCTCATCATCAGCATCATCACTATGGCGCTTTTGATCTCAGAATAATTGGCAATCACCAATACAACAATTCTGGATATTTGCTTATGAAAGGTCATTTGAAAAAAATAACCTTATGATAAGCATATGCAATGTTAGTATGGCTTTCCTTCTGTATTGATTATATTGTTCAGTTGAGGTATCTTTCCAAGGCTCTACAAAGGGGCAATCCATTTAATACATACGCAAAAATCTATCAAAACTTGACCCCTCTCCCCCCCCTCCCTGTACAATTATTATCGAGGCTTCCTATGCGTACATTGTCAGTATACCCCCCATACGCCAGTGTACGCATTTGGGTTAACCCCCCCTCCATGCGTACGTACTAAATGGATGGCCCCTAAGCGGTTACTTTATGGACATCGACACACTGTAATATTCACATTATGTAGGCAGTAACTCAGGCTAAGTGCATCGTGAACTTCCATCAATAACGAAATCTGTTTTTTTTTCTTTCCATACGCATTATTTCATTTTAATTAGAAAAAAAACACCAGGCTTTAAAACAAAGGTAATATAATATCCATGTTTAAACATAAAGTAAAAAAAAAGCTAATCATTCGGCGTTCACTATAACATGTTATAATTAGAATAAAGCATTGTATATAGAGGGGGATACATCTGCATACCGTCTGAGCTAACTACTACTCGCAAAATTAAAGTGCTTTCGTTCTTTATGGGGACTCGGATAAAGACGACGTTGCGTTGTACTGTAACTGTTATAAACATAATCGTGTACTGTGTTCTGTATTTGTTTTTCAAATAAAATGGACGATGCTGTTGTCCAGAGTGGCCACGTGCTTCCGATTGGCGAATCGCGTGCTGAGAAACGAGTCGGTGTGGCAAGCGATGCCGTGCACGGGGTTACAAACGACGACGCGTTCGTAGGGGGCCGTCCATAAATGACGTCACGCACCTAGGTAGGGGGGGAGGGGTCAGACATTTGTGACGATGTGTGACGAGGGGGGTTTGAGAAATGTGACGTCACATCAAAATGCGCAACTTTAAATACATATAGACAACACGTTCTACTTAATTAAATATACTTTTGTAATACATGTTTTCTCCTTCAACATCAGAGTGCAGAGGCACATTAAATAGGCATGAGAATGACAATAGTTTAAAGCGATTTGAAGCATGTTTTTTTGTGGGGGGGGGGGGGGCAGAGCTTTGTGACGTCATATTTGAGAGGGGGGTCTGACTTTTGTGACGCCATGTGACGAGGTGAGGGGGGGTCAAACATCGTCCAAAATCGCGTGACGTCATTTATGGACGGCCCCTAAATCTGCGCAGCCCTCAGCATAACAGGCGACGTTTTCGATGGGGGGGGGGGGGGCCGTGGCCGTTCTTAGCGGCGCGTCAAACCTTTGAGGTTAGGTTTTGTATGCGTGTCTCTTGCCGTATTGGTGACATCGTCGTAGAGCAAGGCGGGTGATGCCACACACGTTTCTACAGCGTCGTTGCCACGGCGTCGTTGAAATGCCATGGAAGAGAGAATGTTTGCTTCGTGCCGGGAAAACTTCAAGCGAGGTTAATGCAGCAATGCATTTTATGTAAAAAAGAGCCTTGGTGCGGGTGTACTTTAATATTGTTTTGGGCAAATGTCAACTTGAATGATACTGTGTTAGCTAATTTGTAAGTGAAGTCAGGTATCGAACAAAATGTTTTAGACTTGTATGCATGTAAAAAAGCAATGTACAGGATGTATGTGAAGATATCCATTTGTTTAAGACTTATAGTTAGACATTTGATCTCGAGCCAATAAAATTGCAAAACACTTGATAGTATGAACTAATGTATCAAATGAGTCTCATCCCTCTAAACCTCCACTTGCCTGCCAAGGCGTTGACGACGCATGCCCTAATCGAGATATGAGAGCCCCTGGGTGTTCGCCAGCGCCTCGGCTGTGCTGGTTTAAAATGCTCCTGTTATTGGCCTATTCAAGATCACGCGAGCGATTCGGGTTTTTGGCGTACACTTTTACTTCATGTATGTATGTAAGGAAGACGTTGCCAGCATGTCAACCGTGGAGTCGAAAACCGCCATCTAATTCTAGTTATTTAATCATGGATGATACCTGTGTAGTGTCGTCTGTGCATGTGGGTGGCGTGCGTCGCACACACAGTCAGCCGGAGACTGGGTTCTGCCCTCTTTATTCGTTCTTGCTGAACTCACGCCACAACTCGGGCCCCCTCTCTCTCCCACACGCGACCCCGCTGCTGCGCGCCCCGTCCCAGACACGACTCTGTCCGCGTTGCATCGACGGCGTCAACTGGGACAGCCAACCGCTGTCCGGCCGCACAATGATCGGGCGAAGGCGGCAGCGACGAGGTCAGCGACGAGGGCAGCGACGACGAGACGAGTCCAATCCCAGAACCGGCAGCCCGGAGCTCTCGCTCTCCGCCGCTTTTATTCCCCTCAGCGCGTCTTGGCTCCGCCCTAGCCGTGCCTCCCTTCTCAAACCCTCTAGAAGGTTCCAGGGGCTTCCAGACGAGGTCTATCGTGACCCTTGCCCCAGTTCCTCTGCCCTGCCGGCACACACACCGTGTATATACTCAACAGCATGAGCGCTAAGTGCCCACCTGCAGTTGCTGCAGCTGTCCAACAGTCAGCGCTATGTCACTACACCTGTTTGCACACCCAGTGGCGTACACTTTTACTTTATGTATGTAAGGAAGACGTTGCCAGCATGTCAACCGTGCAGTTGAAAACTGCCGTCTAATTCTCGTTATTTAATCATGGATGATACCTGTTTGCACACCCAGTGGCGTGGCTATGGAACGTGCAGGAAATGGAACTGAACCCGGAGCAGGGGGTCCCATGGGTCAAAGCAGCTCAGGCGCCGGGCTTTGAAGAGGGGGAGGGCCCCTATTGAATTGCATCAGAGCCCGTAACCAACCACGATACCTACCAAATCTCGCCAAGGAGCATTAACCGTCATCACGCGAACTCCGGTCATCCTCGTGAGCAGCGGCTTTTGGCTGGCCATCAAACACAGACGGTCACCGCTTTGAACGCTTTCGGATGCGCTTCTGCGCCCGTCTGGAACGCTCTTCCTTCCGACATTAGGAAGCCACTGGGAGCTATGCACTTTTAAATCTAAGGTTGAAAACTCATTCCTTTATAACTGATTTGTGTGTTTAGTTTGTTGTCTTCCCCGCCGCATCTCCGATTAGCACGGTTGGCTACGTACGATGTGAAAGAGGTTCAACATACATATGTTCCTAATGACACCCAATTTTATCATTGAACCCTTGCTCTGCACCGCTAACTAAGCGTGCAGCTTTGATTATAACAGCTGATGGACTCCCACCCACCACTTTGATCTTGACATTACGACGTGGAGAAAGAAACATGTTCTCTAAAGGTTTTTTTTTTCCGTCGCACTGCACGTGTGTTTATTTGTTCAGTACAGTAGTGTGCGTAAAAATATCAGCCAGATACATTGATGAAGGTAAGCCAAGCGTGGGCCACTTTGTCTGCATATAGCGCTTGGTCAAACCTGACAGAGTGAGGTTGGAGAAAGTCACTTTATTGCGACTGCTTCGGACATCACTCGCCACAGATGTTAGCCATGGAAGGGAATTAAACTCGGGTAACTGACTTTAGAGCACAGTAAAATAAACCACTTTGCCACTCCACCCGACACACATATACTATGTAAAACTAACCTATTGATAGCTGTGTCTTTGAAGATAGTATTGTAATGGAATACTGGCGTAAAGCATGCTGGGTTTAAAAAGTGAACAGTAGTTGTGCTGGTTGTGTCATGCTTGTGTTTGTTTTGTAAGCACGGCTCAAAACGCCAAGTCACCAGCAATAAACACTTTTGAAGATATAATAGATAAGAGTTCATACTTTTTTTATTGAACCTTCATCATGTGCCAAAGCATTTGTCAAGATTTTAAGAATCCTTCATGATGGACTAGATCATTACATAGAAAGTGGCAAAAAAGAGATTCACCGTTACTTTAATGCTTGCCAGGAGTTTTCACTGGCATTTATGATGCCAACAATTTATAGTAATTTATATGTATTCTCTGCCAGTTATATGTTTTCTACCAGTCAACAATGTTACTTCAATATGCAAAGTGATGGCTAGAGAGGAGAATGCATCTGCTGTTGACAATATACACTGTGACATTTATTTTTTCTCCCAATTAGATTTCGACTGTTGTTGCCAACCTTATGACACGTGAGGGAGTTTGCTCCATTTCCAGCCTCATTAAAGTAGGGTGCAAGAGAAATATTTAATTTCATATTATTTTTCACTGCTCAGTGAGCATATTGCTAGACAGCAGAGAGTCTCAGAGGTGCAAGTGATAATTTTAATAGCTAATTAATCGCAATACCGCAGGAGCCTAAGTCTTTAAAAACGTCTTTAGATGTAAGTGCTGAGATCTAATTCGGTTTTTTTTCAATTTGTTAGAAAATTTTGGACCAGGTGCATTCATGCAGAGTTTTCATAAATGCCTCTGGACAGAACTGCGAGGAAATGTGAGGCAATCTTGATTTGAAGCTTTCGTGACTGCAGGAATCCATACTCTTTGGTTCTTTCGGTAAAGTCACGTAGGTAGAAATAAAATAAATCACGACGTTTCGGGCGCAACACAAGCGTCCGTCATCAGGTGGGAGAGCATGGTCTGCTGCTGATGCAGACTGGTTTTTAAAACAGTTTTTTTTAAACAGTCTGCATCAGCAGCACACCAAGCTTTCCCACCAGATGATGGACGCTTGTGTTGCGCCCGAAACGTCGTGATTTATTTTATTTTATAACCTACGTGACTTTACCGAAAAAACTAAAGAGTATGTGAGGCAATGTTTTGCCTCTGGATGATGTCCAGTATGTTAGACATTTTAGAAAATATATTTAAGGTCTGGGTGCGCATTTCACAACTTTGAAATTACACATATACACTATATATAGTGAAACTAAAGTAAATATTAAAAACACAGAATTCCAATATTGGGTAATTAATATATACTAATATTTCAACGTATTTTTAAGTATAAAAATCAGGATTTCATGAAATCTTGACTTAAACCTTTAAAACAGTCTGCAGATTTCCCCCTCTTTTCCTCCTGATGACGATCGCTTGTGTTGTGATCGAAACGTCGTAGATTTTTGTTCATTTTATATTCATTTGTATTGATTTGAACCTATCTACATGACTTTACCGAAAGACCCAAAGAACAAGATTTCATTACTTAAATCACTAAAACCACCTCAAGCTAAAAAAAAATATTCTTCTATCCTCGATCTTCTACCCTCCACACTCATACCTCACTGTTGCCCACACTAGCATGGTACATTATTAAATTCATCAATCCAGTTGTACCGTTTCCTTAGTTCTCAATAATTGCTTCTGTAGCTCTCATCCTGAAAAAATCCACACTCTGCAAGTGTCCATCCTATCTCAAGCCTCCATTTCAACACAAAAGTCCGAGAAAAGGTTATCTCATTTATATCTATTTAAAGACCGTTCCTTTCATGATGACCGCAACCCAATTCAATCTGAATTCCACCAAGGTCTCGATTTAAAGCTTTCGTGACTGCAGGGATTCATCTTCTTGGTTCTTTCGGTAAAGTCACGTAGAAGGGAAATAATAAAATAATAAAAATAAAACATCATAAAATAATTCTCACGACGTTTCGGCCACAACGCAAGCAGCCGTCCTCAGGTGAAGAACAGGTCTGTCGGGAAGACAGCGTCTGAATGGGGCTGTCTTCCCGACGCTGTCTTCCCGACAGACCTGTCTTCCCGACAGACCTGTTCTTCACCTGAGGACGGCTGCTTGCGTTGTGGCCGAAACGTCGTGAGAATTATTTTATTATGTTTTATTTTCATTATTTTATTATTTCCATTCTACGTGACTTTACCGAAAGAACCAAGAAGATCCACCAATGTAATTTACCTGAATCAGCTTTCTTGCTTGTGAGAAATTGCAAAATCATGGATCACTCTCACTCCTGGTTCTTTTAGACCTTTCTGCTACTTTTGACACCATAGGGCACTCCATCTCTCCTTTGACAGCGCCATGCATGGTTGAACCCCTGACTACATCTCACGTCATTTCGCTCCTACTCCCCTTTATCTCCTCCTCCTCACTCCAACAATGAATCTATCCGTCAAAAGCTGCAGACAACCTTCACTCAGTGGGAGGTCACTCATTCTCCTCTGCTGTCTCTATATCTGCAACTCAATTCCCCCCAGATATCCATGATGTTGAATCCCCCAGTCCCTGTTCAAATGCTGGCTCAAGACTTTACTTTTTTTATTATCCTGAATCTACGCTTGTCTATAAAATAAATCGGCCCGTTTCTATAAAGCGTCTTCAGATAAGGTTGCATTTCGACGCTATATACATCGGTTTTTTTTATTGTAATCTAATAACAGCCAATTATGTTTCACCGTGCTCTCGGTGCCCTATTAATGATGACAATAGCTCCCTGGCTCGCAGCCTGCATGGCGGTTGCATGGTGTGCAGCTAATGAAACTCTATGGAGCGGAATTTAAAGTGGGAAGACAAGGGTCAAAGGGGAAAATCCCATTTCCAGGCGACGTTACGCTGTCGTGGGTTTTACCGACTGTGCACATTTCACGTTAAGCGTTGTGTACCGTGCACGCGCGTCTGCGTTAATTCTACTTTTGTGAATTAAAATTGTTGGGCAGTCAACCCAGGCTCATCATCTTTCTTCTTCTTCTAGTCTCTTGACCTTTGTGAGGGATATTTGAGGCCAGGGGTTCTTAAACTATCATTTTCAGTGTGGCCACATAATGAATCTGGCATGTACTGGCAGACCACGCAATTTCACAGGCGTCGAGACGTCATAATTGATTTCCTTCACCGGCGGTCACTCTGCACTTCTCTCCGTCCGTCGCTGCGTTTTTCACCTGGGACAGCGTCCATCCCATTGTTGCATTGTTTGATATTTGATGTCAATTCGGATCATGATCTTGCTCTTCCCTCGAGCACCTTCCTGTGTTGCCAGTGCCGGATTATCCTAGTCGCACAAGTAGCTACATATGCTACGGTCCCCGCACTTTCAAGCTATCCATTTCGGTTCAGTGAATCTGCACTTGCTCTGTTACTATAGTACTATGCTGCCTTCAACTTTTATGAACGACTGGGTGTTTAAGGTTAGCGATTTGTCGTATTACCTGGCTGTATAGCAAAAAAAATACAGTTGCTTTACTGTGCGAGTTACAAAATGCGTTTTAATATTTACGTGTTTTTTTAATTTAGGACCCCTTTGTAACAAAAATATACTACAGGCCCCGCACTCGCTTCATGTGTTGCCTCCATCAGCCATCCTTCGCAGCAGGTCTTGTGGTTGTTGTTGTTTGACTTGCAGACTTGCATCCCACTGGGATGTTTGCACACAGCGTTGGTGTACGGTGCTTTTTCTGGAAGACTTTGCAGTTTTTTCCTGGATTTTTCTGTTTGCGCATAGTCACCTTAAGATGTTTACTTGTTCATGTTTTTGTTTTTTGTTTTGTTGCACCCGATCCAAGAGCCGAATGGCTCACAGGGCTATACCAAATAAACTGAAACTGTCTTGGTGAGCAATCGGCGGTGAGTGATGTCTGAATCGGCCCCTAAAAAAATGTTTGTTGTTCCTTGGCTTATTCCTTTCTGTTTTCACACCCATTGACATACGAAAAAATATATAGAAATTAAGTTTTATATAATAAACGGGGGGAGGGGGGAGGGAGTCGAGAGAGGGATGGGAGGGAGTGGAGGGAGGGGAGGGAAAGGAGTGGAGGGAGGGGAGGGGGGAGTGGAGGGAGGGGAGGGGAGGGAGGGGGAAGGGAAGGGGGAGTGGAGGGAGTGGAGGGGGGAGGGGAGGGGGGAGTGGAGTGGAGGGAGGGGGGAGTGGAGGGAGGGGAGGGGGGAGTGGAGGGAGTGGAGGGGGGAGTGGAGGGAGGGGAGGGGGGAGTGGAGGGGAGGGGGGAGTGGAGGGAGGGGAGGGGGGGGTGGAGGGAGGGGGGGGTGGAGGGAGGGGAGGGGGGGTGGAGGGAGGGAAGGGGGGGGGTGGAGGGAGGGGAGGGGGAGGTGGAGCGAGGGGAGGGGGAAGTGGAGGGAGGGGAGCGGGGGGAGGAGGGGAGGGGAGGGGGGGTGGAGGGGGGAGTGGAGGGAGGAGTGGAGGGAGGGGAGGGGAGGGGGGGAGTGGAGGGAAGGAGGGGAGGGGAGGGGGGAGTGGAGGGGGGGAGGGAGGGGGGTGTGGAGGGAGGGGGGAGTGGAGGGAGTGGAGGGGAGGGAGGGAGTGGAGGGAGGGAGGGAAGTAGAAGGGAGGGAGGAGGGAGGGGAGGGAGGGGGGAGTGGAGGGGGGAGGGAGGGGGTGGAGAGGAGGGGGAAGTGGAGGGAGGGGAGGGGGGAGTGGAGGGGGGAGGGAGGGTGGAGGGGGGAGGGGAGGGAGTGGAGGGAGGGGGGAGGGGAGGGGGTGGAGGGGGGAGGGGAGGGGGGAGTGGAGGAAGTGGAGGGAGTGGAGGGGGGAGTGGAGGGGGGAGGGGAGGGGGGAGTGGAGGGAGGGGAGGGGGGAGTGGAGGGAGGGGAGCGGGGGGAGGAGGGGAGGGGAGGGGGGGTGGAGGGGGGAGTGGAGGGAGGAGTGGAGGGAGGGGAGGGGAGGGGGGGAGTGGAGGGAAGGAGGGGAGGGGAGGGGGGAGTGGAGGGGGGGAGGGAGGGGGGTGTGGAGGGAGGGGGGAGTGGAGGGAGTGGAGGGGAGGGAGGGAGTGGAGGGAGGGAGGGAAGTAGAAGGGAGGGAGGAGGGAGGGGAGGGAGGGGGGAGTGGAGGGGGGAGGGAGGGGGTGGAGAGGAGGGGGAAGTGGAGGGAGGGGAGGGGGGAGTGGAGGGGGGAGGGAGGGTGGAGGGGGGAGGGGAGGGAGTGGAGGGAGGGGGGAGGGGAGGGGGTGGAGGGGGGAGGGGAGGGGGGAATGGAGGGAGTGGAGGGGAGGGAGGGAGTGGAGGGAGGGAGGGAAGTAGAAGGGAGGGAGGAGGGAGGGGAGGGAGGGGGGAGTGGAGGGGGGAGGGAGGGGGTGGAGAGGAGGGGGAAGTGGAGGGAGGGGAGGGGGGAGTGGAGGGGGGAGGGAGGGTGGAGGGGGGAGGGGAGGGAGTGGAGGGAGGGGGGAGGGGAGGGAGTGGAGGGGGGAGGGGAGGGGGGAGTGGAGGGAGGGGAGGGGGGAGTGGAGGGAGGGGGGTCACGAGACATCTGGGGCCTACCCCGTGTACTGGCATCGCTGCTACGTGAGAACAAAGTTCCCCATCAGCTGCTCCTGCCGCTGGGGCTGCCGGGTCGTCTCTTCGGCGTCTCAGACTTCCTCCTCCTCCTTGTTCCGCGCTTGCAACGCACGGCCAAAGTGTCTCGGTGCGTGTGTGTACTGTACTGCTTGTGTGTGTACTGTACTGCTTGTGTACGTACTGTACTGCGTGTGTGTACTGTGCTGCTTGTGTGTGTACTGTACTGCTTGTGTGTGTACTGCATGTGTGTACTGTACAGCTAGTATATGTACTGTACTACTTGTGTGTACTGTACTGTACTGTATGTGTACTGTACTGCTTGTGTGTGTGTACTGTACTGTGTGTACTGTACTGCTTGTGTGTGTGTACTGTACTGTGTGTGTACTGTACTGCTTGTGTACGTGACAGGCTATACGGGGGATCTTTGTCTTTGCTGTAGCACATGGGGAGCCGGTAATGTAGCGGTCAGCGCGCTGCGCTACTGACCTGGACACCCGAGTTCGATTCCCGTTCACGGCCAACACCCAGTGACGATTTTCTGAACCGTTCCTGGGCCTCCCCTAGGTCGACTCAGCCTCAAAATGAGTTCCCTCTGCGGTGTGTAAACATCGACACCGGGGAGACAAAGGCGGCCGGGCGTGGTGTTGCCTCCCCCCCCCCAATTCGTGTACTTTGCCGGCCTTCATAGGTGCTCGCTAACAGCACTTGCCCCATCAGTCTATTGCAGGCGACACGGAGGATAATGTGTCTATTGTAAGAATGCTACATCGACTCATCGATTATACACTGGTCAACACACTTTTTCTGGCATAAGGTATTCCAACGGATATAAGGTCATTTTGGGGTGCTGATTCCAAATCTGGCATCAGTTTTTGTCTATCACATCAGGTTTTTGAGATATCAAATATTGCATTTTCAATAAAAACTGCAGAAGAAAAATATTAAATGAATGTGGATATCTACATAAAATGATATTATAAACACACTATCCTAAAAATACAGCACCACATTTTAACACTAAAGCAGTCACTGACTCGCAACAACTTGCAATCATAAGTGACAGAGTTAATTTCGGGTAAAATCAATGAAAATGGGGTATGCCGAGAAGCATAAAAATGAGATGTGATAGAGCAAATCTGAGATCACATTTGGAATCAGCACCCTGAAATTAGTCTAGAACAGCTGCAAAAGTCCAGGCCAGAAAAAAATGTTTTTTTTTTGTTGACCAGTGTTATCTTCTTGCGTATGATGGCAATATTACTGTTCGGGAGTGAAATGCTAATTTAGAAGGTCTACTGGCCACGTCGAGAAGACTTTAAGGGAGAGGAGAGTTCGTGTCGTTTTCCTATTCCGCCTCTGCGGAATAATCAAAACGACACGAGACTTGAGTGGTTTCGTGTTTGGTCCATAGTTTGGCTTGCAGTCAGTCGCACTAATGTTGCTTGTCTCTAATCCATCTCTGCCTCTGTGTGTCTCTATGTAACTGTGTCTATCGGGCTCTATGTATCTGGCCTTAATCTAAGTTGTCTTGTGGTTGTTGTTGTTTGACTTACATCCCACTGGGATATTTGCACAGGGTTGGTGTACCGGTGATTTTTCTGCAATATTTTGCTGTCTTTTCTTGGATTTTCTGTTTGCACATACAGTAGTCACTTGAAGATGTTTTCTTGTTCATGTTTTCGTTTTTTGTTTGTTGCGGTTGCACCCGATTCAAGAGCCGAATGGCTCACAGGGCTATACCTAATAAATGAACTTTGAACTTTATGATATGATATGGGTCTCTGTATCTATTTGGGTCTCTCCATACTTTTTGGGTTGCATGACAACAAACGCACGACTGGCTTGTCTCTCAAATGCATCTCTGTGTGTCTGAGTATCTTTGTGTCTCTACAGGTCTCTATGAATTATTATCAATGTATATCTGTGCATCTCTGTGGGTCTCTATCCGTATTTACGTTCTTCTTGCTCATGGCGATATATTCAGGAGCTGTGTGCCAATGCCCGATCTCTGCTAGCCATGAGGAGAGGGCTTTCTTCAGGAGAGAGAGAGCTTGGGTAGTTTTGCTTTCGTTCTGTTGAAGGCACACAGACTACCTAACTAATTGATGAAAGTGCTATCGAGACGTTATGCTCGGCAGACCCAAGAGGCCACGACATGCATAATGTGATAAAAATTAATTGATTCCTAAATCATATCTGGAGGCAGTCGTGGTGGAGGCAATCGTTACATCACCATGGGAAAACGTAGTGCTATGGATTCATGACTAGTATGCATCAGAGCTATCCAAGAGGGCAGTGCAGAAAAATATGTTGTACTGCACATCTGTGCTCCCCTCTTCTGTGCTCCCACACTAAGCCAGCGTGGTGGTGGTGAAGTATGGTCAAATGAATATCCGTTACCCAAAGGGGGTTCGGATCAGGGCTTTAGCCAGCAGTGGATTGTGGATTGCACTAAGTGCTGCAACATGTACATGTAAGAAAAACATAGTTGGCAGACAACTGAATGCCTCTGTTAATTTGTAAAAAAATATATACTTTGACTTGGCCACATTGAGCAAAGTGCGTCACGGCGGTCAAATCGTTTACTTGTGTTTATTTTCAGGATTTTTTTTTTTTACAAATTAGTTCTTACATAAATAATTCGCCTTCATGTTTGTCACGTATCATTAGGGCCTCTTGTGGGCAGTCTTTGGGTTAACCTACAAAGACACTCTGTCAAAGCGGCGTGTGTGTTTTCCTTGCTCGTTGGTTGGCACTGCTGGATTTGATTTCTCAGTGGTAATTTTTTTTGGTTTACATTTTGCAGCTTAATTATTACTGAATCTCTTTGATATTAGAGCAAAAGGGCTGTTACCAGAAACGCCACCTATTTTATTTACCCCCCCCCCCCCCCTTTGTAAGGCAGTGTTATCGACAAAAGAGTTGTATTTCTGAATCTTGTAATTCTTAAAACTGGAATAAAACTTGCACCAAAGCCATATTACTCTAAAATGGAACATGAAATGTTGCTAATGATCTTTTTAAACAAATAGTAAATATGTATTACTGCATATTAATAAGTAGTATTCGCCTGGATACTACTTCCAGCCCAGATGTTTTGGACAACAGATGAATTGACAAAAACATCTTCAACGTGACCCAGTTTTTGTGACATAATCTGGCTTTTTAACAAAACGTGGAAGTTTGGCAGTAAATCAATAATTTGATCTGCATTTATCCGCAGGTAAGAGGCTCACATAGAAAGCATCAATGCAGGCACTAACTTAATTCTATTTTGCCTTTCTCTTTCTTGCAATTTAGAATCCATCTAATTTACAATAATCCAATTGTGACCACGCATTTTCTTGATTCCTCTGCCCAATAGTAGGTCTTTGACTCAAGCTCCCCTCAATGTTGTCTGATCTTGTTGCGTGCTTCTTCATTTCACTATACACCCTACTCGCTACCCACCCCCCCCCCCCCCCCCCCCTCAAGCTATGAAGCAATATTAATCTTGTTCTGCCTCTTTCCCAACTTCCAGAACTTCCTTTATCGAGCTTTAACCTCTGCGGATGTGTCCATCCACATAATTTCCCTTTCATGGATAACCTGCTCTGGAGCTTCCTCAATACTCTTTCGATCTACCCAACTAATATTCTCACTGCTTGGACAGGAATAGGTGTGGATAACAAGATCTGCCGGTAGCACCCGTCCTGTTGTGATGACGCACACGCTTGCACATTTCGATACGTTTGCACTGTTTTTTGTGTTTAGCTTATTGTCGCTCCCTGCCCCCGCACCTCCGATGACCAAAGTTGGCTAGGTACAGTGCGACAGAAGTTCAACATACTGATTGACTGACTGATTGCAGGATAATGCCATCGCTGGTGGTGCTGGTGGTGGCAGCAATGGCCGTGGGGCTGTGGCCTCGTCTGGCCGTGGAGGGCCGTGGCATCCCTGCAGCCGGCAGTGAGCTCCTGCACAAGGTCCAGCGGATGCGGCAGGACGTTGCGGCACATTCGGGCATCGCATCGCAGATCATCGACCTGGCCGTGCACGGTGCAGCGCAGAATCGTTCCTACGAGCGCCTTGCCCTCTTCACCGACAAGATCGGCAATCGGGTAAGCGTGCGTGGAAGGTATTGTGTACCCCTTTTAAACAGGCACATTCTAGCCGTACCGTTGCCATGCTGCTCTAGGCGCGGGTTTTTTTTCCACTGCAGAAGCCAAGCCGTGCCGCTGACGTCACACACACATTGTAAACTATAAACCTACATACTATTTTTTTTATTTACCAGGCAAGGCCCACTGAGCTATTAGCTCTCTTTCAGAAGCGACCTGGCCACAAATAATAGCTCAACAAAGTGGCTTATCGCGTGGAAATTTAAAGCGGCCAAATACTCTAAACGCATGTTTTAAAATGTGGAGGGAAAAACCGGAGAACCCGGAGAAAACTCTACACGACCACGGGGAGAACACGCAAACTCCGCATATGCAAGCGTCCGGGTCAGGATCAAACCCACAAACTCCTGTATACCAGGCGAGGTAGTTAACATATCGCTACCGTGTAGAGAGATGTCATCAGCATGCGTCGCGAGACGCATGCTGATGACGCGGTGATGCGATTTGAGTTAACATACACTGATAACCCAACACCTCAAGCTAGCTGGATGCCGTGTTAATGTTTCTCATGTGTGATGATGCCAGGCTCATGAAATATGTCATCAGCCCCACCCCTGACCCTGCTTGGCCCGACTCGGCAAGTAGCCAGTGAAGAACTACCCGTGTACCATGAGAGCTCTGCGTTGGCTTGCCTTGAATGTGCCAGTGGAAAGTGCAAGTGGCAGCAAAAGCAGGTCACAGGCAGCCCAGAAAAACCCCAATGAAGTCTTCGGCTGAGAATGAAAGACTCTGGTGCAATTACAGCGTAGGGGATCGCCGATCTGTCTCGTTTATTAAAAACGAGACGGTTCGTCTCCAATGAGATCACAGAGTCTGAAGTTTGCGTCTCATGTGGTTGTGTATTCGAGCTGTGATTTGTTATTACGGCCCGTAAAACAGACGCTGTCTCTTTGTATGCGTGTGGTTCCTGTACATCTTCAGACTTGATTGTATTTTAATAAACACGCACGCCAGTGTTGCTCGACATTGGTAAGAACAAAAGAAACGACTGTTCCCTTGGGCTTTTTTGGACAAAAATGTAATAAATGGATAACTAACTCTTTCCAATGCTGATATTGGATTTCTGAACACATGTTACAGCATGCCTGTCCCTGGATATTTTTGGCTTTTGTCGCAATCATGCGGCGTGTACCTCCGATTACACTGTGTAACAATTTTTTTTGTTCCTGGGTAGTAAGTGTTATTTCCTCATTGCTTATGCCTCAAAAGTAAAAAAAATGGCTATTATTCCCCACAAACTTTGCTTTTGTAACCAGGACAGTGATATTTGGAAATTTACCTATTTTCAATAAGAAAACGGGCAAATTTGTGTCTTTTCGTTCACGTAAAGTCAGAAAAAAAAAGATTTAGACACCAAGGCGCACTACCATAGGCGGGACTGGCCACAGCGGACCGAGTTCTCTATGGGGAGGAACAAAGTGAAGTGGGGGCCACTGGTGGACCCCCGGAAGATGCTGATGCCACCACTGCACTTCAAATTCAAAAAGAGCTTCATAGCCTATCAGATTCCTCCAGTATAAATAAATATTCTGATTCTGAACACCCCCGAAAGACAGACTACTGTTCAGCATTGCATCCTCCTTGTGCTTTGTAGGGTCAGCTGCCATCAGGAGCTCCCATGCCACAGCGTGCCTTGGCGTGTACTGGGAGGCGAGGGTATAAACACTACGTCGTGATGATGGCAACTTGTTTATGCCGATTCCACAGATAAGTGGCTCCAAGGCGCTGGAGCAGGCCATCGCGTACATGCTGTCCGCACTGCGGGACGACGGTCTGGAGAACGTGCACCCGGAGGCGGCCAAGGTCCCGCACTGGGTTCGCGGCCGGGAATCGGCCACCATGATCGAGCCTCGCAATCACAGCCTGGCCATCCTGGGACTCGGCGGGAGCGTCGGCACACCGCCAGGAGGTGGACATGTTTTTTTCGTGTGTGTGTGCGCTGCTTGCATGCGACTGGGTGATGGAAGTGCTGATGCTTTTGTCCTTCCCCCGCACCTCCGATTAGCACGGTTTGATACTTACGGTGGAAAACTAGTTCAACATACATACATACATGCGGAGCGCTTCATTCATGAGCGGTAGTAAATGGCTCTTTGAGAATAATGATACTGTTGCAGCATCCAAATCCTCTGAATAGATGAGGCCAGTGTTCTTTAAACTATCATTTACAGTTGGCCACACAATGAATCTGGCATGTAGTGGCAGACCACGCGATGTCACGTGGCATTGAGACGTCATAACCTTCGTAAGTGTGACCACTAATCTGTTCCTTTTGTCGCCAGGTCTTTCATTTCTTGTTACCTTACGTTAATCTCGTTATTTTTTATCAGGATGTATCAACGAGCCATAGCTCTCAGTGGGCCATACCTCAGTGGTCCACCACAAAACCTCCCCCTGTGGACCACCAGTTGAAGAACCCTGATTTAGACATTTGGCTCACAGTGGTAAATGACAACTCAGTTTAATCTGAACACACTGAGCCTTTCCTGCTCACGGCTGTACAACTCCACTGACTGCACTGCAGAGGGAAACCGCCAGTTATTTTATTAGACTGCGGTTTTCTCTGTGACAGGCATGATTCATTTTAAATCGGTTCGCAAATAATCGTCTACAATTCCATTACGTACAGCTATCAATAGATGTCATCGGTATGAACCTGCACTTGTCGTAGAGACGCCAGCGCTGGGAGGAGCGTGGGCTGCCGGCCGTGTATTCTGCGACAAAAGCTCACGCTCGCGCTCTTGCCGTTGTTGTGGCGGCAGGCACGACAGCGGATGTTCTCGTGGTGAGCTCCTTTGATGAGCTGCGGAAACTGGGCACAGCAGCCAAGGGCAAGATCGTCGTTTACAACGAACCCTACGTGAGCTACGGGGAGACCGTCAAGTATCGCGGCGTAGGGGCCAGCGAGGCGGCCAAGTTTGGAGCCGTCGCTGTGCTCATCCGTTCCGTCACGCCATTCTCCATCCACAGGTTTGCCCATGGGTCCTGTGCTTTATCGTGGTTCTGCTCGGATGTTAAAGCAACACCTTGGCACTGTGGGTGGTGTGTCTGTTGGCGGCTCATAAGGACCACCTTCTCAAAGAGATCTTACTTATTATTTTCACTCACGCTGGAATGTGGAGTGCAGCTGTTTGTAGTTGACTGGGTTGTTGTCTATCTAGAGGTAAGTCTCGTCACTGGGGGTGAATGCCCATGACAGATACGTTCCACATTTTGCTAAATTTTTCATATCTCACGGATAGCGCCCCCATCCAATTGATTTGTAATGGCGTAATTGATATGGAATGGTGGTCAGAGTTTTGTGAGACAAGAATGCCATTATTTATTTTGAGGTGCCGCAAGTGTGCCCAGGGATCAGCGCACTGAGCTGGCACAGCTGGGATCGTGGGCTCAAATTGTGGCCTCTACCACCTGTGACTTAAACACGTTCCTTCGGAGTGGGCAGGTAGGAACTTGGTCGGACAGCGCATTCGTGCACGACAGACAAATATGCACGACAGACAGACAAATAATCCCTGGTGGGCAGTGTGGAACCTGTTGTTCCTACCTGTGTACAAGATCACGTGACTTGAGGTAGCCAGGCAGCCAGCCAGGTAGCCAGCCACCTTAACTATCGGCCCCTCCCCCTTGCTTAGGCCCCTCCCCTGAACCCCCTTCCCTTAGGCCCCTCCCTTCTCTGTACCCGGCAGTAGGTCTCCACCAATCAAAGAGCTGTTTATATTACATATATATTTATGCACGACAGTTTTCAATGTGTAGTGAGCTGAAGGTTACAGCTCGGTCACCGTAATGGGAAGTTTATACAAACTTCCTTTGCCAAATGTGACCAGATGAGTTAATTTAAATTCGCTGTCTGCAGTGCACAGTTTAATTGCGTTTCTCTTGAACCTCTGACCTGGAAAAGTGCGTGTTTATTCTTGTGACCGCACGGCTGACACACTGACAGAAAATAATTACGATTAAAGCCAAGAGCGCATACCAGTTGAGAGATGGGCACTCGAACAGAACTTTGTTTTTTAGATTTTTGTTTGAAAGAAACTCAAATATTTATCTTTAGTTTTCTGTTCATTAATAATAATCATCGTGCGAAGCTCCAGGCATTGAGACTTGGTTTTATTTTTTTTATTTTGCTAAAACATCAATACGTAATTTTTTTCATTCCAGTTTTAGAATGTTTGAATTTTACATTTACTTATATATTGATGAGTGTGTACGAATGCACAGGGGTTTTTTTAAAGCAAAAACAGAAGCATTATTTTCTTCATTTACTTTGACTCATCAGCATTTCTCCTGCACTGCCTCGCAGTGGTTACTAAGTAATTGGATAATACTTTAGTCACCGTTTCAACCTCTCACCAACTGGCATAATCTATTCTTGGCTTACAGTTAATGATTTCGAATGTAATTTTACCACGCTTTATCATGCCATCGGTAAGTCTACCCACTTCTGCTGGTAAAGAAATGTGGAGTGCCTGTCGCAGACTCGGAGCCGTCAACAGCAACGATTAAGTTGAGTTTTCCAGAACCATGAGAGCTGGCGATGGTGTGCGATGGTCCTCATCCAACGTTGGCTTAAAAAAAAAACGATGTCACAGTTTTTTTCTTCATGGTTCTTTCGATAAAGTCACGTAGAAGGGAAATAATAAAATAATAAAAATAAAACATAATAAAATAATTCTCACGACATTTCGGCCACAACGCAAGCAGCCGTCCTCAGGTCAAAAACAGGTCTGTCGGAAAGACAGACAACGCAAGCAGCCGTCCTCAAGTGAAGAACAGGTCTGTCTTTCCGACAGACCTGTTCTTCACCTGAGGACGGCTGCTTGTGTTGTGGCCGAAACGTCATGATAATTATTTTATTATGTTTTATTTTTATTATTTTATTATTTCCCTTCTACGTGACTTTACCGAAAGAACCAAGAAGATGAATCCCTGCAGTCACGAAAGCTTTAAATCGAAAAGATCTCACAGTTGCTGAGCACAGGCTCGGAGACCCAAGAACGCCAAGCGGCCAGAAACAAACAGCACCGTTGGTTGCTGGTGATGATAACGATGGCTGCTGCTGTTGCTGATAATGAGTATTCCATGTTCTGTATTCTGAAAGTGGTTACAAATTCTGAGGTGAGAGGTCAGACCTCTGAGCCAGCCTGGGTTGAATTCCGGGCAACCACGTCTGTTATAAAGGATTCACAGGCGTGGTGAGTTCATAGTGTTAGCCCACTCGATAATGATTGGACCATTAAAACCTTACTCTTTGGTTCTTTCGGTAAAGTCACGTATAAAGAGAAAATAATTAAATACCGCATACGACGTTTCGATTGCAACACACGGCTGACACAGTGTAATTCCTGCAGTCACGAAAGCTCCAAATTAAGCATTAAAACCTTATTGAATTGATTTTTTCACTTAATTGTGTTACATTTTAGCTATGGGAATTAACAGCATGTTAGTTTGACTGCCACGGGAACATTTCTCTGTAGCAGGGTTACGTGGGAAAATTTACACCACAGTGTGCAAATATTAAAACGTAATGTTCTAGGATCTCAGAATTATACTCTTAGGTTTTTTCGGTAAAGTCACGTAGGTAAGAGATAAAATTAAAAGTAATTTTAGCTGTGACGGTCCCACCTGATGACGGAGACTTGTGTTGCCTCCGAAACGTTGTGATTTATTATTGTATTTTATTTCCATTATTACTTTTATTAACTTTTAATTTTTACCTACGTGACTTTACCGAAAAAACATAAGAGTATGAATCCTTGCAGTCACGAAAGCTTCAAATCTAGAATCTCAGAATTAGTTCCAAGATGAATGCTTCCAAAGGCGGCTACTTTCTAATACACGAGTTGATGCGATGCCCCGCAAGACTTCCAAGTGGTCACTTAAACTCAGGTCTCGTACACATATTTTGTCCCATGTTAGACTGCCTTGGGCACTATTTAAATACAATCGGGGAAAATGCGAGTAGTTACGCGAGAATAATCACACACGTGCATGGATGCTGTGATGCTTTCCCACGTGCGTTTGTCCTCGGAAGTATTTAATTGTCAGTAAAAACATCGAATTTCAGTTCACGCAATGAGATGATGTTACGCGCGAGATGGTGTTGCGCAATGACGTCATCGGGAGGTGGAAGAGAGGCGTGGACTTCCTTTTAGCGCTGATTTTGTGAACCCTATTATTTGTGCTGCTTTTTGCGTAGTCCTTTGATCAATTTGGCCAGTTTTCTAGAGGGTCAATCTCGAATGGCAACAAAACTCTCCGCTAAAATTTTGTTCATATTCAATATTCTTTACGACAGGTATGGAATCATGCCCCACTGTTACGGACGGACAAAGCTAATGCTGCATCTCATTCACAAACCATGCCAACGTTATCGTCCATCGGGGCCCATCCACCCCCCGGCAGTCCCCACACGGGCATCCAGGAGTACGAGGCGGGCGTTGCCCAGATCCCGGCGGCGTGCGTGGCCGTGGAGGACGCCGAGATGATGGCGCGCATGGCGGCGCGCGGCTGGCGGGTGCGCGTCACGCTTGCCATGGAGGCTCGCTCGCTGCCCGACGCCGACTCCTACAACACGGTGGCCGAGATCGTGGGCAGCAAGTACCCCGAGCAGGTGAGTGAGTGCGTGCGTGCGTGCGCGGGACGTGAAGGGTCCAGCACCGTCGCCATTCGTAAGTGTGTCTGTGTATGTTGAACTTCTTTCGTAACGTACTTCGACAGCGTGATTTTTAACTGTTAGCAGGACAATGTGTCCTGTCCAAGTTCAGTTACTTTGTTTAATCGTCGATAAGGTATCTTTGATTTGCATTCTGTAATTAATGAATGTGATCTCCTTACTATGTCTCAGTGCAGTGCGCACGCATCTCTCCACGTTTAAGCTTTTGTCGCATTTTCTTTGTCCACATGTATGTGTCGAATGTCCATGTAACTGTGCCTCGATTCATCAATCTCAGTTCATAAGCTCACAATATGCATGCATTGGAATCGCATATGTTAAAAGTATTGTGTTTTTTTCCATGTTGTATTTTAGGGGTTTATGTGACCCCTACGGCCACTAGTAGGGAAAGTCGTAATCACACAATGTAAGCAAATAGTATATTCTCTTATAGAATCATAATCCTGAATCTTCAGATTTCATGGAATCACCGGCATCGGGAATCGGTCGACCTCTAGTCACCAAGTCGTGCACAACATTTTTACATTTTTGGCGACAGACTCAACTCAACCAGATATATAAACATAGACATGACTTCAACCGAGAAGATGGATAGAAATTGAACAATCATAACCAGGTAATGCCTTAACTGGTTGTGGTTGTTTCCATCGTGCCTGCCGGTTTACTCTCACATTTTATTTTTTTCCCCCGTGCCCCACACGCAGCTTCTCACTTCTAGCCCCGCCAACTTCCCCTTCCCCCCCCCAGCCTCACGTCCTCTTCCCCTAGCGCTCACGCAGACCCCCCCTTCCCCTACCCTACAGCCCCCCCTCTCTCTCCCTATGTAACCTCTTGCCACGGCAGCTCTCTCGCCTGCTTCAGCATTTTCTTGCTGTGGTTGTTCCACCTGATGAAGATTGCTTGTGTTGCGATCAAAACGTCGTGATTTATTTTATTTCTACCTACGTGACTTTACCCAAAGAACCAAAGAGTATGGATTCCTGCAGTCACGAAAGCTTCAAATCAAGACTCAACTCATCAATTTCGCTATTTATGCTGATTGGGCTATCGCTGCTTCGTACTAACACTGCTACAACCCGCTGCCACCACACCAAGTCGAAGGGTTTCCATGCTGTAATGAGCTACGGTTGGCAATTATACATCAGTTGATGCTTCCGAGGCTCTTGCGCAATATTTATGTGATTATGGCACCCCCTGATTTTTTTTCTCCCATCAGGTAGCCTTTGTTGACTTACCACCAATCGGTGCTCACCAGGATGCTGCTGTTCGTTTTTTTTTACAAAGCCAGGATGCGAATCTCGATGTCGGATTAATTCTTTGCGGATTACCAGCTGAGCTAGATTCCAGCCATACTGCAACTGCCACTATTTGTCAGATTGCCACTGCTCCTGCTATTACGAGCCTGCCCCTAATTTACGTAAGGGATTGCCAAAGCATGCTGCATAATGCGTAGTGACGTGATTCCAGCAGTGTTCTTACGCGGGGCTTGAGATGTGGCAACCCGCTTGCAATTGCCTATGCACATTCACGTATGTATGTATGTTGGACTTCTTTCGCACCGTACGTAGCCAACTGTGCTAATCAGAAGTGCCCTTTGTTTTGACACAAAAGCTTCTTAAAGTCTCTCGCCTCTGTCCACCCACCAGTGTAAATGGGTTCGCCGCAGTTAGCCGATTGGGGCAGGTCATGCGTGGTGGGGTGAAAGTGTGGGTACACCCATCTCTTCAAAGATGTCTGGCCAGTGTGAACGAGTGAGGTCGAAACACCCTTTTAGAGCGGGGCTCAGGGACAAAAACAACATAAGAGCAATTTATGTTTCTAATTCGGTCAAATAAATCTCAATATTTCAAGAGCCACAATGCACGCGGGTACGAGACGGTGGTCCTTCATAAATAACTGTCACGAAGCAACTCCTTCATGAGCCGCATGTGGCTCCGGAATCGCAGTTTGCCGTTCCCTAGCCATGGTAAAGTGGACTGCCATGGTAAAGTGAACTTCCATGTAAAACTGGACTTCCATGGTAAAGTGAACTTCCATGTAAAACTGGACTTCCATGGTAAAGTGAACTGCCATGGCAAACTGCACTTCCATGGTAAACTGGACTTCCATGGTAAGTGAACTTCCATGGTAAAGTGGACTTCCATGGTAAGTGAACTTCATTGGTAAGTGAACTTCCATGTAAAACTGGACTTCCATGGTAAAGTGAACTGCCATGGTAAACTGGACTTCCATGGTAAGTGAACTTCATTGGTAAAGTGAACTTCTTGGCAAAGTGGACTTCCATGGTAAAGTGAACTTCCAGGGTCAGAGGTCGGCAACCTAAAATAACTAGAAGAGCTATTTTGTTTCGAATTTCAAGAACCGCACTGTAGTTCTTAAAGAGCCGCATGTTGCTCAAAAGCCCCTCCTCTAGAGGGACTCTTGAGAAAACCCTTCCGAGAGCAGGGGCACGGACGAGTAGTTGTAGGGCTGCACCTTTAACCGCGTCCAGGACAAAGTGGGTTAATGGGCAGTCCCGTCTAACTCAAGAGACAAATGAAAATTAATGGCAGTTGCTAACATTCGTGTTGTGTCAAGGAAATAATGAACTGTGGGTGATCAGTGACGCCTGGCATCCCTCGCTGCTGCTGGTGACAAATGGAGCTGTGGGAAGCCTTGCTTAATGCCCTCTATATGGAAGCTATGGCAGTCGAGGAGATGAGGATGTTGCGGTGGATGTTGGGTTTAGCAAGGAAGGATGGGGTGAGAAATTAAGAAGTGAGAGGAAGACTCAAGGTGGTAGAAATCGCAGAGAAGATGAGAGAGAAAAGGCTGGTGTGGTTCGGTCATGTGGAGAGACAACAGGGAAATAACGTGGATCAGAAGGTGCAAGTGATGCAAGTGGAAGGAATGAGATCAAGAGGAAGGCGGAAGAAGAGGTGGGGGGGGGGGGGGCGATGTGGTGCGATCGGACACGGTGGCCCGAGGAGCGGAAAAAGAGATGGCACAGGACAGGGCAGCGTGGAGAATGTTAGGAAGGACAGCGGACCCCACTTGTGTGGGACAAACGCATGGAATAATAAGAAGATATTGAATAAGGTGGTAAAAAAAAACCTGTTCTTATTCACGGAAATGTAAGGTGATAAATCAAGCAAAGAATTTCAATTATGAGAATATTTAAGCCATCGTTCTATCAATGGTCATAACATGTTTTACATGACAGCAGCGCTTATCACAAATGTTTTAATTCGAAAAAAAACGTGAAATTACACCTCGTCCTCCACTGTGGCTGGAGGTTTTTGGCGATGGTGTGAGAAATGTATTAAAAAAAAGAATCAATGGACTGCAATAAAGCCATTGATCTGATGGGTCATGTGCACTTAGTAGCATGGATTGCTTTTGAAGGCTCTGTGTTTAAGAGTTCACAAAATTTTCGGCAGCTCAATAGCGGCGGCCGTGTGACCGTGACACTTAGCCTCGTGATCGCACTTCACTTGTTGCGGCCAGAACATTGGATTTTAACTTAGCTTCGCGAAGGTCAGTGAGCAACACCCAATTTCACAAGCACGCCTCTTAGATCATTGTCTTTATAATGCCCAAGAGCCCAAAGGCTCACTCCTTGTCCTTGCTTTCACACAGTTGCATTTTTGTTCATGGATTGTCTCATTTTTTACATAGTGCTATTTTTAAAGCGACATAAGTGAAGGGAATGTGCTCAAAGTAAATGCTTGCATGCTAATTATTCTTGTGTCTACAAATATGCATGCCCAGGCAAACGCGATGTTAAGTATGCGCACTGGAGCATGCTTCAGTAACAGCACTCTTGTAAACGCACGCAAACGCAGAGATGCGTGCGCGAGTCTGGGCTGTCTGCCGCGATTTGTTTTCGCTTAAAATAAAGTACCGACGGCTGGGGTTGGGGGGCGTAATGAAGTGTGTCTGGGCCGTGGAGTTGTTCCACCATATTAGTCGCACTCGCAACTGTGGCCGACTGCGTCCATCACTGTTTTGCTGTTCGGAATAAAGGGTCAGCTAACTCAAACCTCGCGGAGCCAACGATCTCTACGGTATGCGTGGTCCTTTCTACTTTCGGGTATAAACATGGGCTCGCGTGGAAGCCCACTTGACCAATCGCCCCCCCCCCTCCCATGCACAAATAAACACGTGCTACTCGACGTCTGCATTAGAACTGATGGTTAACACACACTTCTAACCGGTTCGATGAATAGCTAATCGTGATTGGGAGCTGCAATTCGATCCCAGAAACGGTTCTGTCTGATCTCTTTTTTTCTCTTTCTGTTGGTCTCATTTGCCGTTTGTTCCCTTGCATTTGCGACAATTCTGAGTCGTACCTTTAGCCCAAAATGTAACTGAAACACGTCAATCTATAGGTTTAGATTAAATGGTAAATAATGGCTTCTTACACGCACGACTCGGGGCGCGGTTTGTTACGAGCCTCGAGGATTGATATTAAGCAACGAATTGATGGACCGCTGAACAGCACGTGCGCACGTATGCACACACGGGCACGAAGCTCAAATGTGCATGCGTGGATAGTGTAATCTAATGTTAGACACACGTTTAATACGTTATTTCATTTCGCTAATACAGGCATCTGAAATCGGCTGTGGAAGATGTTCTTGCCCCAAGTCATTAAAAAATCAATCCTCTCACTTTTGCTGCACGTCAACATAGCGGTGGTGGGGAAGAAAAACACAATTTGCAATTGTGTGTGTGTGTGTTTCGTACACAAGCATTGCATATTCGCTTGAATATGAACGCGTCGACGAACCGCTGAGCTGCTTAAGTGGAGAAACTCCGTGTGTAAAGAGTCACATAAAAGATGGCTTCATTTAAAATTCCAGGCACTTCTGAGCAAGCCGAGGGGGGGGGGTGGGGGGGGCCTGCCATGTGCCTTGGCTTTCCCAGCCTGGGCCCCCGTGTCTGCATAGCTGTCATTCCACTGTCGCTTGCCGATTTCCTCAACCGTGCGCTGTTGAGTGCCGGCCTTGCTCCCCGCGCCCCCCGTTCCCACTGGCGCCCCTCCCGAGCACCCCTTTACCCAACCTCGCTCCCTTCCGCCCCCTTCCGCCCTCTACTCCCACACCCCCCCTGTGATGAGATCGGAGTAGGCGAGTGAAGTTATTACCACCCCCTGAGGTACAAATTAGAATGCACGGTATGTTCAACTTTCTTTCGCACAGTACGTGGCCAATCGGGGTAATCCGGAGGCGCGGGGGGAAGAACGACATACTAAACGGCAAAAAAGCGATTTTAATGAAATGAGTTTTCAATCTTGATTATTTAAAAGTGCTATAAGCTCCAAGTGGCTTCCTAATATCAGAAGGAAGAGCGTTCCAGACGGCAGCAGAAGCGCATCTGAAAGCGCACGTCTGTGGAATAAATCGCAATGCAGGAAGAGGGGAGAACCACGCATGGATGCATTGTGCCACTAGGCGTATTATTACACAACTGGAAACAATTACACATTTCCTACTCTGGCTACCTCCACAAGAGCTATGGGAAAACCGGGATAGGTGACAAACCCCGCGGGCAGGCATGCCTGTGAGGCCAGACTCCGTAAAAAGCAAGAGACTGCCACCAAAACCAACGTAGAGGTTTGCTGTTTGTAAAAGATGCCCTCTCTGCAACGACAGAGATCCCCCATATAGTCATAACAGACTGTTGAGGCAGTTGCTGTTATCAAGCACCTCGCACCACACCCAGCCGCCGTTGTCTCCCCAGCGGCGATGTTTACACACCGCACCACGTACTCATTTTAGGCTGAGTCGACCTAGGGGAGGCGCAGGACCTGTTCAGATAAACATCACCTGGGTGTTGGCCGTGAGCGGGACTTGAACTCGGGGCCACCAGGTTCGTAGCTCATTGTGCTCATCGTGCTCACCGTTCTCACCGTTGCTCCACTGCTTCCCATTATTCGCAACGTGCACGCGTGCGACAATAGACGCCCCCGTGTGTTTTGTGTTGTTCTGCGATGATATTTAACCCCCTTGAGTGCAATGTGTTCACCACCGGTGAGGATTCGCCGCGACATTGCCCATAACTTTGAACTCCATTGGGTGCCAGTCGGTTAACTCCCATTTCCACAGTGATGTCGGTAGTCTTATAAAAACTGTTTTAATCTCGCCCAATAATAGGCAGGGGGTTTGCCGTTGCTGCTGCTTTAGTAATGAAATGAGATACAATATGCATGTAAAATCACCATAGAATGATGCAATTGCAGCCCTCTGTCAATTCACTGTGGAATGAAGGACTCCCCATGCCATGTAGGTCATGCCGGTTGTCTGAACGCACTGGATCACGGGAATCTGTGGGTTGGTGAAGGGAATTATCGATAGCTGGGTATCCAACTCAGGTCACCGGACTCAGAGTGTAGTGTGATAACCACTGTGCTAACCACTGCACCACCTTTCCAGATGGGACAATTGCGTGAGCATAAACTATCGTATAAGATATCTGTCCAGCTCTTAACATGCTACACATGCGAGTTGCTTCCCAGAAGAAGTTCAATTGCCTGAAACGTCGGACCACTGTGTATATGTTGCTGTAGGTCAGTGTTCATCACGAATGTGGTGAATGTCTGTTCTTAATTGTGCTTGTGCACCACTGTCAATGCAGGTGCTCAGTGTTAGATACACCTCCCTGTGCATAGCTCTTCAAAGGAACTCGGTCCACTTAAAAAAAATATTGTCACCCAAATATTGTCACGGAAACTCACTCGCCAGTCGACGGTGGCCACTGCATGCCTGTGATCCAGCACCCTCTTGGCGAGGGTTAGCGCATTGGACGGACAAATGTTGTTGAACTCCGCCCTTCCTGTGGGCATGGAAGGTGCCATTAACCTGTGTGCCAGGAGACGGTGGTGCAGAAACTGTGGACTCCAGCCGTTCCATTCGCATGGGAGAGAGATTTTGTCCCCCGCCCACCCCAGCATGCGTGCGTTTTTTTTCTTCTTACACGCGCTCCGGTTTCCGTCCCACGCGTGTAAACAATCAATAATTGGCCAATAATAACTTAATATATAGAGGAGCACAGAGCTTGGGGGGTGGGGTGGGCGAACTTGGTGCCTGCCGGCCAGAGGTCGCAACCGGGTACCCGATACCCGATACCCGGCTACCCGTACCCGGCCGGGTACGGGTACGGGTACCCGTTTGCGACCCTGGTGCGGCCGGTTACTGGTATGGGTAGACCGTGAGTCACTGGTGAGTAACCGTTTGTCACTCATTTCCCAACGTCTTGTCTCTTCTCACAATTCAAGTTCCTAGAATCAACCCACCCGCGCCTGCAACATGGCTTCATCCCAGAGGTCGCAATAAGGTACCCGATACCCGTACCCTACCCGTACCCGGCCGGGTACGGGTAGGGTACGGGTACGGGTAGCCGTTTGCGACCCTGGTGCGGCCGGGTACGGGTAAGGAATCAAAACCCGTTTGCGACCTCTGCTGCCGGCTTACCACCTGGCTGCCTCTCCTGCTCGTCTGTAGTTCCTCACGCCGCTGAGTCCTTCCCCTCCGTTGGAGAGCGAGCGAGCGAATACTGTGCTGTGTGTTGCAAGTTGAGTTGCTACCCGTACGTTGATCGGCATGGTGCCCGACGTTTTTCCCCCTCGGAAAGCTGCAGAGCGCAACCGTGAAAACAACCCATGCAGAAGTATTGCTCCTTAAATGGCTTCCAGGGAATAAAAATGGCCCAGATGAAAAAATAAAATCCGCAAATGGGATTCCAACTGTCGTGTCATGACATGAATACATTTGCCATTCAGAACTCTGCAGCCAACAGTGCGATCATCACATATCAGTGAATGGCACGAGTGGATGACATCAAAGCATTGACTTCTGAAGTGACTTCAAGAAGCTTCTTTATCCATGCTCGGGGCAAAAACAGTGCAAAGAGTGCTGCTCGCATGTTAATCATCCCAAACATGTTAAGTGTCAGAGCTGGCGGGATGTTAACTACCTCGCCTGGTATACAGGAGGTCGTGGGTTCGATCCCAACCCTAACGCCTGTGTATTTGAAGTTTGCATGTTCTCTCTCCCCGTGGTCGTGTGGATTTTTCTCCAGGTCCTCTGGTTTTTCTCCCCACATTTAGAATTAACATGCATTTAGAGTATTTGGCTGCTAAAAATGTCCACGTGATAAGCCGCTTCGTTGAGCTATCATTTGTGGCCAGGTCACTTTTAAAAAAAGCTATATAGCTCAGTGGGCCTTACCTGGTAAAAAAGTTTAGTTTTATAATAAGCAACATGAACCAAGTTAGTGTGAATTTTATGAACGTTTAATAATTGGTGATGACGTGGACCATCAGCTCGGTATACTTGTGAACCCAGATTCAAACCCAGGCTCTCAGCGCCATAGTGTTAGTCACGGGCTTGACTTCGGCAGGGTTTCTTAACACTGCTCAGCTTAGGCTTGAGCCACTCAGTCGCTTGGCTCGGGCTCAGCTCATGGAGATCCTGAACATAGCCCGAATCGTGCTGAGAGCCGGCTCAAGTTCGAAATGGCTTTGAGCCGGCTCGCTTGGGACGAGAGCCGAGAGCCAAGCCCGAGCCGAGCCGCAACTCAGAATTTACAGCGCGTTAGCAGCATCACTGACTCGGTTCCACTAAATTCCCTGAGCCATCTCCGCCACCCAGGCCTGGAAAATATCGTCACTTGCAACCGGCTGTTAGTGATGCCAGTGCAGCTTGCACTGGCAATTTTGTGCTAAGTGGAGAAATAAATTAAATGCTCCAAATATATTTTCTGATTAATGTAAGCTGAAGAGATAATGCAATTATTGCGATTACATTTACGTTCAGTTTACCACTTGTAATGCCATGGTGGCGAGGCTTAATTCGTAGAGATGGCAGAGGCCACTTGAATTACCTTCTACCCGAATAATAAAAGCGGCAGACACAAATCAACGTGAGTACAAAAACAATTTCACATGATAATGAGATTTTTATTTGCCGCGTTCGAGTAATTGGAGCCCCGTGTTGCTTCTGAGATGTGGGTGGAATATTTATGGCCGGGTGAAGGCCACATTCACAACTGCCGTGGGGGGTTGTCTGTCACACGCCTTTGTTGTTCCTATCAGCCACATTTTCCCTTCTAGGGACAAAAACAAGGCCCACCGCATAGTTGCTCGCCGTTGTGCCGCGTAGCTCGTTGCTTGGGGGTGTCCTTCGTGTTGTTCGGTGCGATGTCCGACGTTCCACAACACGTGCCGTGGGAGCTCCAGTTTATGAAGCAGCTCTCAGATTCAGTTGCCAAAGAAGCTCCCGTGACGTGGAGCGACACGTTGAACATCATGCCGAACGACACAGGGTACACAAACAGAAAGTACATGAGAGGGCTAAAAGAAAAGGATGCGATGCAATGAAACTTTTTTTTTCCGATAGCCCTGAGTTACAAACTCTCGTGGTCTGAGAGCTTAGGACTGAACAATGACAATTGTACAAAAGTGGTACCCAGATTATTCCGGATTCAGCTGCAACTGTCAACCGTTGAAATTGATTAAATTAGCAACTACATTAGCATACAATTAGCATGCTATTTACATAGACACTAATAATAATAATTTAAATTTAGAAAGCGCTCCCTTAAGCAGTCGTTCTCAGTGGCGCTATGCATGAAAAGGCGGAAATAGTTTAACATCAACCAAGAAAAATAAGAGGTGAAAAATACGTTTGAAAATAACTCAACGGAGGGAAAGCCATTTTAAACAGATACAGTAAAACCTTGGATTGCGAGTAACTTGGTCTGCGAGTGTTTTGCAAGACGAGCAATTTTTTTAAATAAATATTAATTTGATAAACAAGCGAGGTCTTTCAATACGAGTAGCACGCTTTGTCTGCCGAGCGTCACGTGATCACAACTGATATACGAGTGCTTTGGATTACAAACACGTTTCCGGAACGAATTATGCTCGCAATCCAAGGTTTTACTGTCGATATTTGAAGACTTGTGAGTTTCTCGGAAGTCCTCTGACCTCGAAGGGGCAAGGAGGGCCAGAATTTAACTGCCGCAATCGCAAAGGCTCCATCACGCCCCCCCCCCCCCCCGTGTGAATCCTGAGACCGTGGGACAGTGAGCAATGCACCATCTGAGGATCTTAATAATATTGATGAAATAGACGTGGCCGAAGGGGATCAAGAAGGAGCATGTTCACACATGCGTAAACAGTTTTCAAACACGAGGTTCAAGGAATGTGCTTTAATGACGTAATCGTCATTCGGTGGCACTGCACGGATGCCAATTGTTGTATAATACATTTTTCGAAAATATTAGTTTTTCGTGATCAATGAACTGATTTCAATTGTTAAATCACCACAGCACTCATTCCGTTTCCTTCCTTTCAAACTAAATTTCAAAGCAAAATCACGATGCTCTGCCAACCAAAACTTCAGAGCGGTTCTGGTTTTCGTGAGCAAAGGGGATGATGGTCTATTGATGATGTGGCAGCTCCTGCTGCAGCCCTGACAGTCCTCTCCCTGTTGGTATTCAAAGTGAGGTTTGCAAGTGAGTATAGAAATTCAGTCGGATTTTTTTTCATGAATTCATATTTTTATATTTGTCGCGACATGTTTTTTTTTTATTCTTTGTCCGCTTCCTGTTGCTCTACTTCAATTTTCACCGGAACTATTTACTCACCGTCTGTGCCGCTAAACACTACAAAGTAGTGTTATATTTATAGGTACATACATTTATATACATATAGGACAATAGACATGTAATGTGTATATTTTGCGTAAAATGTATTTTTGGAGTGGAGCAGTGGGACAGTGGTTAGTTGCGCCGTGCTCTGTACCCGGTCAATTGAACCCTCAGTTAAATTCCGAGTCAGTGGTGAATGCGAACATTGACCAGCAAGGTGAAGTATGCTGAAACAACCCCGCGGCGGACACAGCATGGGTGGGGCATTCATCCATCAGTGGGAATTGCAAAGGGCCATAAAATATGATTTTATTATTGTTTACACACATATGTAAAAACGTTTTCCGGCGCAGGAGATGGATAAAACATGCTGAAAACAATGTATGCCTTCGTGGTGAGGTTAAGGGCTTGCTTGGAGATGTCCCCAGGTGTTGGTGCAATCTGTGAGCTCTCATCGTCATTGACAGGTGGTGCTGCTGAGTGGCCACCTGGACAGCTGGGACGTCGGTCAGGGAGCCATGGATGACGGTGGCGGAGCCTTCATCTCCTGGGAGGCCCTTTCACTCATTCGAGACCTCGGCAAGTGCTTGTGTGCGTGTGAGATTGTGTGTGTGTGAGATTGTGTGCGTGTGAGATTGTGTGTGTGTGAGATTGTGTGTGTGTGAGATTGTGTGTGTGTGCGCGTGGGGAGTGGTGGCGTAGCGGTAAGCGTGCTGTGCTATGAACACAGCGACCCGAGTCCGATTGCCGCTCATGGCCAACACCAGTGACTGATCTGAATCGGTCCTGGGCATCCCCTAGGTCGACTCAGCCTCAAATGAGGACCTGGTGCGGTGTGTAAACATCGCCGCTGGGGAGATAAAGGCAGCCGGGCGTGGTGCTGGTCACCCACCCCCTCGTGTGCCGTGACGGCCTTCATAGTTGCTCGCTAGCAACACTTACCTCAAAAGTCCGTTAAGGCTATCCGAGGATCTTTGTCTTTGCGTGTGGCAAAGCCTCTTCCGACGCTCAGGAAGGACGTGGAAAAGTGCTCTTGACGCTGGGAGCGATTGCTCGCATGGTAGAGTAGTGTTGATGGTGGTGGTGGCTTGGCGTGTGTGTTTTCTGGGAGCGGAGCGCTGTGTCTGTGAAGAACCTGCTTAGGACAACAATGAAAACCCCAAAGGACCTATTACATTTGACAGGAAATGATTCTGGAATTTAAAATTCACATGGGAATTTTAAGGATTTTCTTTTTTAATCAATAGCAATCCATCTCAGTTTGTTAATGTAACCTGTTTGAAATAATCATACTTTGAGTAGTACTATGGGAAATAATTTACCAATTTGGAAAATGCATCAGCTAAGGTATTTATTGCTTTTAGTGCTAGTGAAATCACGTAATTGTAAATTCTACCACTGGTTTTTTTTTTTGCTAAAAAGTAGAACATTGATGTTCACGCACAGGGGAGTGAAATTATTCTAGCTGCAGGATTTGAGCTTTCATTCAACATTTTCTATTCGATCCTTGGTCTGCAATCAAAGTTAAGCGTTCTGGACCATTTCACTTCCAATCTACATTTGTAAAACTGAAAGTCGTAACAAAAAAAGGCCGCCAACTTTTTAGAGACTTTGCAACAACAACCAAAGATCCTACTGCACTTCCTGTCGTAGAATTACCTAGCATGTCGCCGCCCCCAAAACCAATCTTGGAAGCCATTAACGAACATTACGTCCCATTCTCTGCGTTTCCCGTGTGGTTACCATTAAGACCGAAGCTAACGAAAGCCCTCCCCCCCTCCCATATATCACAACTAACACCGGGTTAAGTGGCGACAGCTGTTGTAAAGTTGTGGTGACTTCCCATTGCAGCGTGCATCATCACCGGTGACCACTTTAACATTTTTCCACATGGGCTGGGTGTAGGCGCTCGTTGAAGACAAAAAAACCCGCAGGCATGGAGTGCCTCGCGGCCTCACAGCCTAGAGGCTGGGAGCCCAGGTGGACAGGATGGGGGTGCAGCTGACCTCAGGCAGATGCTGCGCGAGGCGTGTGTTTCTAATCGAATTTTTCTCAAATGTGAGCACAGCTTACAGCGGAGTTATGCTCGTTGTGATATCCGATTCAACGCAGAGTTTGTTTCCCCAGTGTCAACAAAGAAACATTTTATTGTCATGCATGGATGACGGTTTTTTTTTCATTTCATCCTCTCACAATGTCAGCATTAGCAAGTTCTTAACTCCATGCATCACTGGTCTTCTAAAGCCATAATGCACATTTGAACTTTAGTGGAAATTACATGGCTTGTTTCCCATGCACATGCACATTTCTAAAGCTAAGGAATGTCTGCGGAGCACATGGTGATTTGCGTTAAATGTTTTCCACTGACCTAAATAGGTGACATTTAATTTTTGATGAACGTCGGTTTGGAAACGAACAATGCGTTTGCCCACATCAGCTGAGAAGCATCGCACACACTCGTGCTTTACACCCCGCACTTTAAAAAAATGTAGTTTAAATGACAAGGAATAAATACATTCGATTTTGCATTCTCGCAGACAAATGATGCAAATGTGCCAAATCACAGGCTAAAAGATTTCACACCAGAGTAGGCACATTGGTGAATGCAACAACAACAACAACAAACCCATGCTCTAATTAGTAACGTTCTACCTGTGTTGAACACAAACTCAGGTGCGTTATCTATTCAAGCAGCTCACTACCGTTCTCTCACTTTTTTCTAGTTGTGCAAAGAACATTCAGGAGGTGAATTAGAGTGATGATAATGGAACTATGATGCAAAACTTTTCCTACTACATGCTAGATGCCGATTATCATCACCATCATCATCACCTATGACCAAATCACCATGAATGGCAACCAGTCTCATTGGATCTCAGAGTCTAATCTGGTTAGTTTCTTGGATGGGAGACCACTGGTTGTATGTAAGGCATAGGGATACAAGGTGGACAGAAACTGACAGATCAGCAATGTACTCTTAGTTCTTTCGGTAAAGTCACGTAGGTAAACATTTTAATTAAAATTAATAAAAAATAAAATAATAAAATCACGACGTTTCGGAGGCAACACAAGTCTCCGTCATCAGGTGGGACCGTCACAGCCAGATTTGCTGCATCAAGATGCAGACTTGTGTTGCCTCCGAAACGTCGTGATTTTATTATTTTCTTTTTTATTAATTTTAATTTCATTTTTTACCTATGTGACTTTACCGAAAGAACTAAGAGTATGAATCCTTGCAGTCACGAAAGCTTCAAATCTAGAGATCAGCAATGTGCTTAATGCACATACAGATTCCGTATTCACACATTGGGTCTTACTGTGGATTTATTCCATGAGCTTTGAGTAGTATCCCCTCCTTTGTGTGGGGTTTATCTGGACACTCCAGGTTACTGCCACAAACTAAACACTCATTAAATGAAATGGCTCACCAACTCAATACAGGACTGTGCTACGAAAAAATGAGTCTTGAAACTCAGCGAGGCATTCCTGGATCAATGAAGAGCATGGCTATGGTCGTGTATCGCTTCAACTCTGCCGTAATTGTTCACAAGAACGCTTCGCAGCGGAATCAGTTTAGACCGCGAATGCACTGATCTAAAAACAGACAACAAACCACTCGAGTGTATGCACGAGGTCCCCCACTTCAAAGAGCTTTCATGCTAAATGGGAGGGGGGGGGGGGAAGTGGAGTGAGGAGCGGAAGGAAAACACATACAGAGGAGGGTGCTGTGGGAAAGGCCAGATGTAAGAGATGAGCTTTAAGGAGGGACTTGGCTGCTGAGAAAAAGAGCGGAGAGAGAGATGAGGATGTAGGGTTGAAAGGGAGTCCCTTTGGTTGCTCGTGGATCGTTGGCATAGCCGGGTTAACGTGGGCACTCGTGTAAGGAATTGATGAACCCCCCCCCCCTGTCCACGTTACCCTCTCTTCATAGGCTGGCACCTGCGCCCCTCTCTGGTCCATGCACCCCTCCTCCCCCCACTCGCGGTGCAGTGGCACCGCCTGCACACACTGGACAGCCACGCCGCTGTGCTGATAACGAGAAGGGGCTGGGGGGGACACGAGTTAGTAGCGCGAGTGGAGGAGGATGGGAGATGGGAGAGCATTAGCAGAAAGGAGAGTAGAGGGGGGTGAGAGAGAGAGGTGTGTGAGGTATAAGGAAGCATCTTATTGGTTCTTTCGGTAAAGTCACGTAGATAGAAAATTAATAGATCACGACGTTTCGATCGCAACACAAGCAACGTTAGGTAATTCCAAGCGTGCTGACGTCAGCAGTTCTGCTGCTGTGTTTGTTTCACCTGATTACGGTTGCTTGTGTTGCGATCGAAACGTTGTGTAGTTGTAATCATCGTATTCAGCCCTTGCTCAATCCACTGCTGGATGAACGCCTGCCCTAACCCTCTGCATCTTTCACGTTTCATGCGGCGCATTATATCCACCTACTCCCTGCACACGAGCCGATTTCAGCGCTCCATCTCCTCGGTGGACGCTCCTCTCCGGCAGAACCTCTCCGGCAGTTGCGGTCGTAATATCAATATCCCACAGCGCAACGTTCTATCACGTCGCAGCCTTCGGGTACCTTATTGAGTAACACACGGTCCTCCGGGTAAAACATGCTCTGTACATGAATTCGAACTAAATGGAGTCCTTTTTCGTTTTTTTTTACGTTGCCCAACTCTGGCAATTACGTCGCCGAATGAACGGCAAGCGTGTTGCACGCGGCCGTCGGAGCGTCTGCTAATTTCCGTCGGCGTCCAGCGTCGCGTGTCACAGGAGCGGCAGTGTGTGTGTGTGTGATGTTTAAATTGGATGCGAGCTGCTCACCCTCATGAATAGGCCCGTGTGACGCGGGGCTGGGTCCGGCAATTTGAGAGGCGACTCTGAGGCGTCTGACCGGGCCGTGCCACGAAAAAAGTCTCCGTGCTCGCCGCGTGATGGCTCAATTTGTTTTCGCGGAGACACCGATAGGTCGTGAGGAGCCGTGTGATGGATTTTATTTATTTTCCAGCGGCTTTGAAAAAGATTAATGGCGGTGCAATTACATTAATCTTTTAACCTAGTTTACATCACACGGCAGAATTACTTGCCTCCATACATTAAACATCAGGAGGATGCTATCGTGGTGTAGCAGTCAGCACACTGGACCTGAAATGCAGAAGTCGCCGGTTCGAACTCCAAACGTGGGGTGCCACGGTGGCGAAATGTTATCTGCCTCGCCTGGTATGCAGAAGGTCGTGGGTTCTATCCCAACCCTGACGCTTGTATATTTTGAGTTTTGTATGTCTCTCTCCACACGGTCGCATGGGTTTTTCTCCAAGTCCTCCGGTTTCACCTCCACATTTAGAATCAACGTGCGTTTACAGTATTTTGCTGCTGTACATTTCCACGTGATAAGCCACTTTGTTAAGCTATCATTTGTGACCAGGTCGCTTCTGAAAAAGAGCTACGTAGCTCAGTGGGCCTTACTTGGTTAAATAAAAATAGTTTTCTTTTGTTTTAGTGAAAGAATGGGCAAGCTGCTTAAAATCTCCTTGCCTCTGTCTACCCAGCGGTATAAAAGTGTTCCCCGCAGTTTGTTGTTCGGCAGGTCGCGTTTGCTAGGGCATAGTTGCGGACACTGCCACCTCTGCAAAGACGTGCGGCCACCGTGGAAGAATAGGCCAAAACACCTTCCATAGGGGTTCTCTGGATCCGCTTGCATTGGAGATGCCCTTCCATTGACAGTGGCGCAGGCTCGCAACCGTTGGTGCCGCTCCTTTTACCTTAACATTTGAGCGCAGGAAAAAATCTGCCTTCGTGCATTAAACATGAGAGGGCCACACACACACACAGCTGACAAAGGTGTTGGTTAAGGCCATGAGTATTCCATTTTAATTGTACGGATGGAGGCAAGCGTACACGTTTCATTATGTTTTTGTGAGCGAAAAGCAATTTGCGCACACATTTCGCAGTTAACACAGAAGGCGTCCGTAACACCTTGCAACTTTCAGAACTGTCGCTGAGCCCAAGTGTGAATGGCTTCATGATTTTTCGAGAAATCTAACGCGGAGGAAAGTTGTAATGGATGTTTCATTCTAAGTGATGTTTTGCGGTGACTAGTGTCTCGAAACCATGTTTAAGTAACGTGAATATGACTTGGGTGAATGACTCCCCTTTGTTTATGGATAAAATAGTCCTAGGATTACAAAGTGGTAAAATTTTAACAAAAAATCTCGGTTTATCTTTACCATTTGTTTTGGGACAACATAAAAAAACATTAATATCTCACCATTCAATATTTCATTTTGCAGGTATACATCTTAAGTATATGTGTCACGGGTAGAACTATAATTACTTATTTAGGTTTATTTTTTGGGGAATCTGCCGCCCTCTCCCCTGATCCTGTGTACCTGTACACTCTTTACTGTCCCCGTTTTTTTTGCTACCACCGCATTTTGCTCCACTGCTCCACGTCTCTTGAGTGAGAAGATTCTTCCACTTGTGTGGCCTCCCTTCTTCCCTTGCCCCTTCCGTCCTCACGGCATTAGCCCGTGTTTTCTCCGTGTTTCCTTTATCGACACAATATCAATACTTTTTATCCATGCGCTTCTTTATTATCGGTACATTTTTCTCCGGGTCCTCCAGTTTTTCCCTCCACATTTGAAAAACACGCGTTTAGAGTGTTTGGCTGCTTTCCATTTCCACGTCATAAACCATTTCGCTGAGCTATCATTTGTGGCCAGGTTGCTTCTGAAAAAGAGTAATATAGCTCAGTGGGCCTTACCTGGTAAAATTTAAAAATGTTTAGTTATATATAGGAATATTTTATACACAAAATAGGATGTGAGCAATTCCAGCTGTATAATAAAAGTCCAATATTCAAAGGGCCTTGTGCATCTCTGCCTTTCAAGCCCTGAAAAGGCCAAGGTTTCCCCCCCTGACCACTCTTGCCAATTCCTCAATCCCACTCCTAGCCTAATCAAAGTAAAGAAGGTAATGGTACAGCTCAACGATTGCCTGCTCACACCACTTTCTGGCAGAATGAACGGTATTTGGCCTACTCTTCCACACTGGCTATGCGTTTTGAACGAGGTTCGAGTACCCACATATAAAGCATCACATGGAAATCCTGGTGATCGACTAACTGCTGGGTGGACAGAAGAGGTGGGGGAAATTTGAGACTTCCAATTGCCTTGCTGAGAGATTGAATGGAACCGCCGGTGTCCTCTGGAAGCCCAGTGTGCTGACCGTTACACCACGGCACAGCTATCAAAGTGCTGTAGTTAAATTTAGGGCGGCAGACGACGCTGTCGGGAGCTTGCTTATGAGCCCGGTGGAGCAGAAAAATGGAGATGCAAGCGCTGACGTCCTGCGGACGGCAGCGAGATTTTTAAGCGGCGGGCCCAGCAGGAGTCCGGCCTGACATCGTGCGATTGTTTGAATGGCACCTGGCGTGCTACAACAGACGGTGGTTTTAACTCTTTGTGTTACTTGAAAACTTGTGTGCCCGTGGCTTTGTTATTGATGCTGAACTAAGAATGGAGATTTTTTTTTTTCACAAGCGTCGACAAATATCAATTCGTGGTTGTTTTCTTTTTACATTGGGAATGGGGGGAAAAGTCGACCGTTTTTGCAGAGATTGATTCTTTAAAAAAGACTAATCATGCAGTTTGTCATTCAGATCCATGTTGTTAATAATTCAAGCCTAATTGGAATAATCAATCATTTCCTTTTGAACGAAAGAAAACAAACATACATTAAATAGCCTTCAAATGTAAATACATCTCTTCTCTACCAGTGATTTAACAGTAGTTTTTTGTTGTTGCTGAAATTAGGTGCTTTGAAATGACAGACCTTTGAAAAATATCTTGATGGAGTTGCACAGTATGAAAATCTGCATTCGTCAGATTTTATCCGTACCCAAGCCACAGAATAAAAATGTCTTTAAAGTTTTTTAGAACAAGTAACCACGTGTAGTCCAGGTGCTAATCACAATTGATTCCAGTATATATTTTGATGAGAGGCCACATTTCAACTTATAGCTTTACAATTAATGTTTAAGACCTGCCAATGTCAACACCTGTCAGTAGCTTTCTGAAGTGGAGCAAGTCTTTAATGCATTTTCAGTTTCCATGTTTCCATTCTGTACCTTGGAGCGGTGAATGTTTTGTCAAACCCAACCTTTCTGGCATGACGACGCTCTCGTTTACACGTGGCTTAAAATGGGCATTAGTGTGTTAAACCCAAGCCGAGAGTGTGCTTAATAACTTGTATTAATGTGGCCATTGTTTCACTTTCGTAAGCCCTTCGTACACGCGCACATGTATATATACGAAAACAAAGCGACGGTGCTGTGGTGTAAATGTTAGTGCACTGGACATTCAATTCAGAATTTGCCGGTTGATCTACTAGCTTGAAACAATGGGGCAAGTCTCTTAACTGCTCCCGTCTTTGTCCACCCGGCAGTATAATTAGGTGCACCGCTGTTGGTCTATTGGCAGATCGCGTGTGGTGGGGCAAAGTGCGGGTAACCCCTACCTCTTCCAATACGTCTAGCCTGCGCGGAATATTAGGCCAAGATACTCCCTATAAGGAGCTTCCTAGAGCTCCCTCTAAAAGGGGGGCCCTTCTGTCAGGAGTGGCATGAACTGAACATCTGTGAAACAGAGCTTTATAGCTCATTGGATTCCTCCAGTGTAAATAAATATTCTGATTCGGATGAATAATCAATGACAGGGCTGCACCTTTACATTTGACATATAAACTCAGTATTCTACAGCTGCGTTACAAGAGAAAGACAACAGGGAGTAAGAGAGAGAGAGAGAGACAGAGAGAGAAGGAGACAGAGAGAGAGAATAGCCAGCATCCTTGCTTGATGTTTCTGATTTCAGTGAGATTAGTGAGCTTAGTCGCACAGCAATGAGCCACGGGTGATATCGCTGAGCTAATTAACTGCTGCAAGAATGTGACTTGAAACTTTATGATGGTCGCAATCAGTCAGACGGCGTGTAGTTTTATCCACCGCGGCAAAAAAAAAAAACGTGGCATAGTAATTGCATGCCATGGGTTATCCCAGATGCGCTGGGCTCCCTCTGGAGCTTTTCTAAAGAACATAGGACGGTGGCCTCAGCGTATGACTGTGTCTCGCAAACGCCAGGAGGTTCACCCTCTCAAGCATTCGTCTACGTGTTGACACCTTTAACACTACGCGCTGTAATTTAGTCCGACAAAACGGAACCAAGACCGAGCAGTGCTCAAACGAACATGGAGATGGGCACGCTTGGAATTACATTGAGACACAGAAGGAGGGAGACGTGGATTAGAGGTGAGATGCAGGTTAATGACATCTCTAGAACTATATTCTTGGTTCTTTCGGTAAAGTCACGTAGAAAGGAAATAACAAAATAATATAAATATGAAACAATAAAATTTGATTTAAAGCTTTCGTGACTGCAGGGATTCATATTCTAGGTTCTTTAGATAAAGTCACGTAGAAGGGAAATAACAGAATAATATAAATATAAAACAATTTTATTGTTTTATATTTATTGTTTTATATTTATATTATTTTGTTATTTCCCTTCTACAATATTTTTTTTTAATATTTATAGAATATGAATCCCTGCAGTCACGAAAGCTTTAAATCAAAATCTCTAGAGCTGTTAAGGGATGAGGTAAGTGGGCCTGTGCAGAAGACGCCGTGGCTAGAATGAACGATGTCAGATTTTCAAGAATAATAAAAGAGCGGCAGTGAAGGAACAGGGCGTGTCTGAGAAGGGGGGCATCTGCCGAGGAAATGGCGCCATCAAAATCAGCTCGTGCGCAGACCCTAGGTGGATTGTCGCACCGCGCAGAAAACGTGAGAGACGTCAATGAGTTTGGGGAGCCCTTCATTCAGCAGTGGATTAATCACGGCCGATTTTGCTGGAAGGTATTGACGCACATCAGGCTGCCCTGGGGAGGTTCAACTTCGCTGTTTTTCCCTCGCAGGTCTGAGGCCCAAAAGGACGATGCGCCTGGTGCTCTGGACGGGTGAGGAGCAAGGAGGAATTGGAGCGGCTCGGTATTTCCAGGACCACAAGGTACAACGACCTGGTGCCGCATTCCTACGCGCATTCCACTAAAGTAGCCAGTGTGGAAGAGTAGGCCAAATACCGTTCATTCTGCCAGAAAGTGGTGTGAGCAGGCAATCGCTGGGCTGTACCATTACCTTCTTTACTTTGATTAGGCTAGGAGTGGGAGGAGGAAATGGCAAGAGTGGTCAGGGGGGAAAACCTTGGCCTTTTCGGGGAACTACAGGACTTGAAAGGCAGAGATGCACAAGGCCCTTTGAATATTGGACTTTTTATTATAGAGCTGGAATTGCTCACATCCTGTTCTGTGTATAAAATATTCCTATATATAACTCAACTGTTTTTATACCAGGTAAGGCCCACTGAGCTACATGGCTCTTTTTCGTATGTATGTACGAACATGTGTTGAACTTTGTTCGCACCGTACGTAGCCAACCTTGCTTTATCGGAGATGGCGTGGCCACAAATGATAGCTCTGCGAAGTGGTTCACAACGTGGAAATGTATAGCAGCCAAATACTCTAAATGCACGTTGTTTCTACACGTGGAGGGAAAAACTGGAGGACCCGGAGAAAAATCCACACGACCACGGGAAGAAAGACATTGAAACTCCAAATATACAGCAGGCGTCAGGGTCGGGATCGAACCCACGACCTCCTGTACACCAGGCGAGGTAGTTAACATCTCGCCACCGCGGTGCCCCTTATTAAGTGAGACGGCATAGTTTTGAAAATACAGCGTGAGCTGAGCCAGAATTTGTATTGCAGCCTCACCGGCTGAGCTGACTTGGGTGTTGCGGTAACCACTTGCTCGCTTAGCTCGCTTGTTCCCTTGCAAAAGCGCTTAAACGTGCCCAGCGCCCGAGCTCCCTTGGAAGACAGCCGTGACATCTCTGAGTCCACTTCAGCAGGGTCACATCTTTAATGTATTGAAAAATAGCCGAAAATTTGCATTAAAAAACTGCTGAAAATTACAATAAAAATAATTAAATTGGGATGCCATAAGCTGACCCAAGTGTGCATTTAAACCGTGATAAAAATAGAATATAATTAAGATTACGAGATCACTTTCCTCCGACTGCGGGCAGTGCCGGATTATGTGAGTGTGGGGCCTGTAGCATATGTTATAAAGGGGCCCTAAATAAAATAAACATATTAAAACACAAATGTTTAACTTGCATAGTAAAGTAATTGTATTTTTTCATTTGCTACACAGACAGATAATACGACAAATCGCTAACCTTAAACACCCAGTCGTTCATAAAAGTTGAAGGCGGTATAGTACTATAGTAATAGAGCAAGTGCAGAATCACTGAACCGGAATTGATAGCTTGAAAGCATTTAGCGCGGGGCCCTTGAAAGTGCGGGGCCCGTAGTATATGTAGCTACTTTTGCTACGCGGATAATCCGGCACTGACTGCGGGGCGGGGTGGAGGTTGGCAGCAGGGGGGAGGTGGATACCGAGCAGAGAGGCCATTGCAGGGATGGCCCCAGTGCTGCTCGGGGTTTTACGTCTGACATCGTGGAAAAACGCTGCACCAGCCTTGGTTTTGTGCACCGAGGTAAGAGACGGAGCCGGCTGAAAATATATATCCTCGTACACAAGCGTCCGTACAGAATTCGAATTTTTATTTAGACTGGAGGAGGAATCGGATGAGCTATGAAGCTCTATTTTTTAAAACAAATGTCCAATGACCGCACTCAAAAGGCATCTAAGGGTTGTCAAACCCCACAGCAACATTTTTTTACGTCTCGTTTGTTGTCCTTCCCCGCACCTCCGATTAGCACGGTTGGCTACGTACGGTGCGAAATAAATTCGACATGCATACATATGTAATGACAGGGTGACACCTGCTGGCCAGAAAATGGAATCACGGGTGCGGGCACTGTTAAAGTAACAACCAGTCAGAGAAGTAGAGGTATCTGGGGCAAAGGTAACAGGTGGGGTTAGCCGAGATACTCTGAGAACCTGCTCGAAGGTTCCGTGAGAGGGCGTGGACGGAGACGGAGCTTAGCCACGCCTGGGGGGATATAAGGGGGAGCGAACCCGGAGCTCGGGGCTCGTGTGTGGGGTCCTGGCTGCGTCGCTGCTCGCCGACATCATTCTCCGTCGTCTCTCTCCGTCGTCCGACCACGTGGAAGATCTCCTGTGGGTTCCATCGCCGTCATGGTCACGCCACCAGCCAGCGGCGGAGACGAGTGAGGGAGGTGGGACCACGCCGAGTGATCGGCTGTGTGTAGCCAGTAGAGACGTTAATATCTAAGTGTTGTACTCAAGAGTGAGAAGAACAAGTGTTGGCCTGTGTTGTGCCCAGTGTGAGAAATAAAAGAAGTACCCTCTACACGACGTGTCGTGGAAGTCGCTGATTGCACATACATCAAACAGATCTGTGAAAAGACAAAATCAAGACTCGCCCTGCTACAGAAACTTTCAGGAAGAACTTGGGGGCACTTCAGCTGATGCCCTGGGAACTGCCGCCCTCTCTCCCTGACCTACTCAGTGGCAGATTATTTTGCCCTAGCGTGGTCCGGGAGCTCGTACACAAAATTGCTAGAATCACAATTAAATAACACAATGTGCATCATAACCAACGACAACCAACCCATTAACCAAGGCCTCAACAATGTACCTCCCTGCTGACTCAAGTCCCAATTTCCCTTCTGGGAACACGCTTATCACCATCCCAAAATCTCATCCAGATCCAGACGAACGCTGGCAAACAGAGCGGAGCAACGCGAACATCCAGAATAAACAGCTCACTTGAGAACCAAACTTCGCACTTTCTGGCTTTGACAATCCTCGAAGACCAACACCCAAATCAGAGCATCAAGAGGCTGATACGCACATCTCCTTCATAAAATGAAAAATGAAAGGCAAGCAACAGTCGAGCGAATGTGGCCATGAAACCCAAACTAAGGACCATCTAGTACACCAATGTAGTCTGCGCTCCTTCAAAAGAGAAATAGTTAAACTACGCTAACTCTCTCTCCTAAAGCCCTCTCGTGGCTCGCGTCAATAGACATTGACATCTAGCCCCTGAACATATTGCCAAACACAAGAATAGCATAGAACAATTGCCTATTAATATTTATTAAGTTTAACACGGAAACAAACTTTCTTCAATGCCTCTGTCCACCCAGCAGTATAAATGGGTACGGCATTGTTAGTGAATCGGCAGGTCGTGCGTGGTGGGGTGAAGTATGGGTAATCCCACCTCTTCCAAAGATATTTGTCAGATATTGGTATTTTTGTGTGTGTTTAGTTTATTGTCCTTCCCCCGCACCTCCGATTATTAGCACGGTTAGCTTCCTACTGTGCGAAAGAAGTTCAACATACATACATACAAGTCCACTGTGGAAGAGTAGGCCAAATATCGTCTAGGAGGGGTCTGTCTAGAGCTCCATCCCATGGAGGCCCTTCTCTCAGCAGTGGTGGAAGCGAGCAGTTGCAAGGCTGCAACCTTTATCTGTGCCCTTTTTTTTATCAACACCTGCACCGGTGATTTAATTTATCTGCCCCACGTTCATATCGCTTGTTATTATTGCTATAAACCAATGTGGTGAATGTACGCAGTGTAACGATTATCTAGTTTCTCGAATGTGGGCCATTTTTATCACGTTAATTCCTCTGTAGTTCGAACCGCAGATGATAATGCTCGCTGCTTGATTGAGTTATTAAGGCCTCTATTTAAAAAGGTAGCCATGCGTGTAGTTTCATGTACAGTTAAATCTATTAATTACTGCTGCACTGTTGTTACAATTCGGCCAGAAACTAGATTGTTGGGGTAATTGGACATCTCGGGGAATCTGTGTAATCAATTAGGTTTCATAATTTACAGCAATGTGAACGTTTAACAACATGTGTGTAATGTTGTGGCTGTATTGAGATGTAAAATATTAATTTTGGTTTCAACACCGAGTAATAATTGTTCATGCTTAAGATAGTTTTGTATGAAAGAAAAAAAACTACATTCATAAGATTGTACAGGAATACATTCAGGCTGTTAATAAAAGCTACATCACATTTTATTAGCGATGCATGACTGCATCGATTAATATCTACCCTTAAGCTCATGGTCCTTGCAACACATTGCACGTGTGAGAATTAATGTTTTTTGACACATTTTTCGCAAGATAATAAGATAATGGCACACCTACAGACATGTAGAGACGCCTCGTTCCACCACAGTGTACAGTTAGAATTGATTCTCGAATCGAATCGCGACCGAACATCGGTGACATTCCGTCCAATCGCTTGAACGTCGGGAGGGGAAATTGGATACATACAGCATCTAACAAACAAAAACATCGGGCCTTAACAACAAGTAATTCTGTAGGTAGATATGTATGTTGAACTTCTTTCACCATACGTAGCCAACCAGTTATTGGTAACACATGGTAGACCAAGTGATAGAAATGATTATCAACATCGTCGGTGAGGCAATTCACACGTTGGATATAAATTATTGTGAAGAAGTTTTTGTCAAGCACAGACATTATCTTCAACCAGTAATCCCAGAAATAGCTTAGGTGTCAGTGTTTTAAAATAATTTGATGAATGCATAATGATATTCTTTGTTCTTATTCTTTGGTTCTTTCGGTAAAGTCACGTAGATAGAAAAATTAAAAAGTGAATACAATAAAATTAATAAAAAACTAAAAAAACACTAATGTCGACTGTAGCCTGGTTATTAAGTTTGGTGAGTGTACTGGCAGTCTATAATGTAGACTGTAGCAATGGTTATTATGCATAATGATAGTTTATGTATTCACCACGTTGATTGGATTCAGGCCAAAAAGCACGGCTCTCGTCTTGAGAGAAGCGATACGAGGACTTGTGAGAAAGCGTCGGAAGCATTGGCGGGACGATTCGTTCAGCTGTTGTTTGCTCTTTGAAATGAAATTTTCTTCAAAGGCATCAAATACGTGCGAACAGCCGAGAGTTTCTATTAACGGCACCGAGTCGATTTCTAGCTGTCCACGATTGAATTATGACATGTCTGCGACACGGGAGGCCGTTATCAATTGATGGTGTTGTTGCGAATTCCGCGGTGATTTAAACCGAGGGCCGCTACCGCTGCTGGGACCGTCTCGGGCACGACGCCTCAACTGGGAAAAACATTTGCACGTCCACTCGTGTGCTGTTATCGATTTTCTAGCGGGTCTCTCTGCATGCCTCTTTCGAGACTTTAAGGACTTTCAAATCATCTTTCTGTAATGGCAACCGAGCTGTCCGAGCGCGGATCTTCGACTCCCTTAGCAATCTGCAACAATTTTCTGCAATTTTTGTAATAAAAATGTTTGAGTAATTTTCTGTATATATTTTTTATATATATATGAAGGGGACGCGTCGCGAGCGGACGTCGCAAGATGGCCCAAGCGCACGGCAGTTTTTTGACCCGTCACCACGATCGTGCAAATCGTGGCGAGCGCACAGAGGGCTCTGAGCGACTCCGTGTGAACGCTTTGACACCGCCACCACCACCGCCGCTCCTCCCTCTCCTCCCCAAAGTGAGGTTCCCAAGCGGCGTCGAGCCCTCGTCGGGTTTGATATCGATCGGACCGAAATCACGTCGTGATCTCACGGCCTTCGGAGGGGGGCTTTGGTGCCTGTTGTGAAGTCAATTGCGCCGGAGGTCCTGACCCCCCGGTTGGCTTGTTTAGCTGGCGTCAGGAACTCGCCATGGAATGTGGAAAGGGGTGGAGTAGAGGTCAGGGTGAGAGGGTTTACATTAGTGCCGATTGGCTCATTATCTCGTTCACTGCTGACTTGGACAATGTTTTAAGAGCCTCGGTGCTGCGAGGCAGCGGACGGTTGTTTGTTAATGTTGGTGTGCACTGGCACACTCAAGATCCTCGCTAGAGGTGGCTCTGTTTATCAGTCTTGTCCGCGTGTGCCCTTCTGGCTAATGGCTAGAGCCCGATCAAGCCAACACATCCCTCTGAAGGAGCCGTTTTATTTACGTAAGTGGTAACAATTAAATCTGTGCCAAAATTGGCGATGAAAGTGCTGTAAATTTGGAGTGAAGTTGGCGAGCGAGCGACGCTCAATCAAAGCGGAACACCACAGGCCCTATCTGTCCAGAGTAACCAAGGTGCGAGTGTGAATTAATCTGCCACAGATTGGGTCATGGCCTTCTTCAGACACCGCTGGGGCAATGCGAAGGCCTGGTGTGGGAAAAGCCAGAGTTCATCGCTCGCTGAAATAGACTTCGGGGAGGCTGTTTTCCGTAACGTTAGTGCGTTCATGTCAGGGAATTGCTCAACGTTTTAATATTCAAAGGATATGCACAAACCTGTGAAATTTTGTGAACACTTAAAAATTTGTATTCATACTTTTAATTATTTATGTTTTAATCGGTCACCCATTTAGAAATGCATACTGATGTTTTATATATGTATATATGTAAAATGAATGCTGACTAGCATCTGACATGAGACGCTGCTGTGGTGTAGCACCACCCGGGACTGGACTTGCAATCCAGAGATCATCACTGGTGCGATTGCTTCTCCAGGTTCGACAGTCGAAACAATGAGCGAGTTTCTTAAATCCCTCCCATCTCTGTCCACCCAGCAGTATGAATGGGTAAGATCATTGTTTAGCACCTAGGCTTTTGCGACACTATTATTCATAATGAAGAGTTGTTGGGGGGTTAGATCTCATAAATGTGTCATTAATCCTGGAAAAATCGCCCAATAAAGTTGGATGTAATTACCAGCGAAACCTCGTACTCAGATTGTTGTAAATGTTTTGGATTTAGTCTCCGACACACCAGTGGACTGACGTCATTTTGCACGCTTTGTTATTCGTGACGAACCTCATCCTAATTGGCTGCGTCGGGTGGTGGTGCGTTAACGACACATTTATATTCACGCGATCTAACCCAACAAAAAACCTCTATTATGAAGGGTACATCATCGTTAGTCACATTTGGTGGGATGAAGTGTGGATTCTCCCGTGTCATCCAAGTTATCTGTCCGGCGTGGAAGAGTAGGCCAAATGCCATCTAGAGGGACTCTCTTGAGCACCCTTTGATGGAGGCCGTTCTGCCAGAAGTGAAACGAGCAAGTCACTGCGGGGCCTGCGGCTGTCCCTTTACCATCTGACGCGCATATTCCCCCTACCCCCCGTGTATTGCAGAGGAATTGGTATAATTCAAAGGCTTCTCTCGTAAATGCAGTGCCGTGGAAAATAATGTGATACCTGACTTGGCATGCACACAAAGCTTGTTTAATGTCCTGGAGTTTGGTGTCTGCGCTTAGGCGCGGCTCAATGCAAAGTATTTGGACACTAACCTTCACCTGCATCCAGTCGCCATTAATTATGGACACCGCATTTATTATGCAGGTTTGTGCCTGTGCATTACCACACCCTCTTCATTTCAACCCCCACCCCCCACCACACTGCAGCTATTTTCACAACGTTATTTTGAGAAATGCATCGAGCCCAGGGCGATGTTTTGTTCAGTATGTAATAATAGGGCGGCGAATGTGAATGAATTAGTCGGAGTGCGTGTTTCTAGAGGGGGAGCGCACATTAACGCACAATGCATTTCGATCCAAGTGTTGGTGTTTCTATTACATTAAACATTCATCTGCAGGGCTGCTCACTGCAGGTTCAGCTAAACAGCATTTAAAATATAATAAAATATATATATATAAAACTTGTGTTTATAATATGATTTTCTTCGAGTACATTTTTCTACTTTCTGATTTTCAGAGCTAATATCAGTAACATTTAATAGACATGTTACAGTTGAATACGTCTAAATTAAATATTTGCGTAAAATAATTAATAATAATTATCCTATTTTGAACGCCAGATTTTTATCAAATACATTATTGAATCGCGGCAAAACCCACAACGCAATGATGCACACAGCAATTAAACACACAGAATAAAAAAACGAAAATAAACTAAATCACCCTGCATTAAAATTGGAATAATTCCGACGACGGTGGTATGTATCTAACTTCTTTTGCCGAATAATTTACATTTTCTCAAAAGCATCCCTGCAGTGAGCAGAGAGTGCGGTACGGGCTACTGCTACTTGCCACGACCTTCCCAGAAACAATCCTCGCTCAGTTCGCCCTTGGGGCTCGGTGAGGCCTTCGAAGGGCCAACAGCGTTTGACTTTGACGCGAAGTGCGCGCGGGGGGGGGGGGGGCAAAGGCTCGGCAGCATGAAATTAGCGCCGCGCTACAACGCTGGCGCGCCGAGGCGCCGTGCAGAGGATGGCCGTGGCCCTGGCTGAACAGCCCCCCGTCAACCGCCCTCTCCGCGCCTCCCATCCCTGAACGCATCGCCCAGGGCGGCTCAGCCACAACGCTTTATCGCCATCGTGCCCCGGACAATATTAGCCACCGCCTCATTTATCCAGGTGCGCGGTCCTCAACAATGTCGTTGCGGAATTCGGCGGGGCCTTTGAAAGCCGCGGCGTTTTGATGTTTTTTCGAGGGCATTGTTAATTTCCTAAAAAAATCAAAATAAACGCACTAATTAATAAAAATGCCAACGTGGCTCGGTGTCTCAGAGGTCCCAGCGCGTAGTGACCACTGCTGTGAGATCTGAGTTCAAATCCAACTGGTTTTCCAAGTGTTGTGAGTTAATGGTCTCGGCATGGTCTCTAACGGCCGCACACACAAAATCATTATATATCATTTATCACTTACGTTGCTAAATTCCAGTTCTGCGAATTTTTTTAAATTCTTAACTAGCAGCTGCACGTCCTTTGGACGTCCATCCATCCGTCCATCTGTCTCTCCCTAATCCAGCGAGCAAAGATGTTTTTCTAATATAATTTGAAATAGCAATGAAAACTGCAACTGATAACGTGATCTCTAATAACACTTATTAATACAGGGTAATGCATTTACAGATCTCGACGTGTCTCCCACGAATCACATTTTCGCATCACTTTCACAATATAAAATCACCCGTTGAGAGGAACTTGAGGATCATTAGAAATAAGTGGGATATCTATAAATGGATCCTCAAGTTATTCCAGAAAGCCTCACGGAGTCTCCATTATTGATTCTATCTCGGACAATTCCTTCTTTTGTTATATTGGCCAGATTTATTCTATTTTAGTATTTTTCCTGATTTTATTACAATTATTCATCGTGTTATTGGGCATCATCTATTCAAAACTCTTTTCAAAGCGGTGCATCACCCCACGTGTTAGAGAATGTCCCGTAGAAGTAGGATGTCATAGAACTGCATCTGAAAGCCCTTCTCGTAACATTTATGGAACACTTTTCCACGCACCGTGCTGCAGATAAATATTTCATAGCTTAACGTCAAAATTCTATTTTTCATTCTCAGAGCTGACATTTATCCAATGTAAGTGAAAAGGCAAGTTTAATGATTTCTTTTGTGTGTGTGGTCTTCTGTGAGTGGGCTGAAACCATGAACTCCCTCTACTTGAAATTGCAGTTTAATCACCAGTGGCTAAATCCAGATTTGAACCCAGGTCTCTGTGCTCTGACCTCTGAGCCAATTTGGCCACGTTAATATTTACCTGAATGCACCATGGAGAAAACACCAAAAGCTGCATTCATGTCAGCATACAAAATATTTGCTGTAAAGTGCGCTTACACCCAAGCTGCCACATAGATGAAGTACAAATACACTTTTGAGACGGAGCTATTGCTAAATTGCACCATAAACATTTCAACAGGATATATTACTACTGGCGTGGTGCATAACTTTCATCCTTAGTTTCAAGGGAAACGTTTTCAGAAATGATTATAGTGTTCTGTAATTAAACTCAACTTCATGGCTTCTTCCTCATCAAAAGCTGTTAAAATAGGATGCATATTTTCTACAGTGGTAACACCAAATTACACACAACAGCTCCTGCAATTAGCGTGGCATAATTAGCGCATTTAAATAAGTTACAGCCCTCTTATCAATCCACTGCTGGCTGAGGGCCTTCCCTATGCTGTGTCGGTGACAGGGGTTGTTTGACCATACTTCACCGCCTTGGCGAAGTGCGGTTGCTGTGAAAGGGGTTCGGGCCTATGACAGCTTTATATAACACTCAGCATTGATGAGTGATTTCAACTTGGGGCACTGGATTCGTAGCCGAGTTCGCTGGCCGCTGTGCTAGCCGTGGTCAACGCGCTCTGCAGTGGCGATTGGGGGAAGAAATAAAATGCAGAATTCTATCTTTCATCTTCTTGGTTCTTTCGGTAAAGTCACGTAGAATGGAAATGATAAAATAATAAAAAGAAAAATAATAAAATAATATTGTGTTATATTTTTACTGTTTTATTATTTCCATTCTACGTGACTTTACCGAAAGAACCAAGAAGATGAATCCCTGCAGTCACGAAAGCTTTAAATCGAAATTCTATCTTTGTAAACGGACAGCATCAACTGTCACAATTCTGGATAATCGTGCCCTCAACTGGCTACCCATCGCCAGCAGGGTCATATACAAGATCGCCTGCCTCTGCCACAATGCCTTCACATCTGCCTGCCCGCCGTACCTTTCTTCATTATTGACAACTTGCAGCTCAGCACACGGCAGATGCCTGCACAGCGAGACTCACGACCTCCTCTTGATACCAAGATCAAGGATGGTCACCGTGTCTATGCGCCGCTTCTCGGTGGCAGCCCCAACAGTCTGGAACGATATCCCCTCTGCACATTCGCAGCATCACCTCAATCGCCTCCTTCAAGAGAGACTTAAAAACTCACCTCTACAATCATGCTTTCGAGTGACTCTGAGCTTGGCTCCGCGCCTCTGAGTTGCGGCCGTTACGTCCGCAAATTTGCTCGCGTTATAAATTGCATTATTATTATGAAGCTGGTTGTCATCACCAGTAAAACGTCTCAAATTGTCAATGTTGTGGGTTTACTCTCCAACACACCGGTGTGCTTTACTAGTGACGAATTGGCATGTTGTGTTTACATGACAAATCTTACTAATTGGCTGTGTCGGGTGGTGGTGGGTTTAACGACACATTTATAGTTACACGATCTAACCCAAAAAACACTTTTTATGGATAATATTAGCCGCGAAAGCCTACGTGTTAAACTATAATTAGCTATACTCTTTGGTTCTTTCGGTAAAGTCACGTTGGTATAGAATAAAATAAATAAATCACTACTTTTCGATCGCAAGGAACTAGTTCAGCAGTTCCACTGCTGGATGATATTTTTTCCGCCTGAGGACCGCTTGTGTTGCGATCGAAACGTCGTAATTTATTTTATTTTATACCTACGTGACTTCACCGAAAGAACCAAAGAGTATGGATTCCTGCAGTCACGAAAGCTTCAAATCACTATAAGTAGCTGTTGAAATGTCCTTATTTATTGACATGTTTGTGGACGTCTTCGAGGTGGATCGTTGAGCTTCTTGTGGATCTTTTAGGATGTTGCTCTTGAGTGGCCGTGATTACAAACCCACATTCGTTTCCGTACACTCAAACACATTTTCCACAATTTACAAAAAAGAAAATTAAGATAATTTGCAAGGAATCTGTGACCGTCAAAGTTGTCCGCAACTCCTTGCTACTTGGCTGAAGAGTGGATAATGACTCGTGGAAATTATAACAACTTCCTAGGCAGAATCACTTTGACAATTATTACTGAGACTGCAAGCCTTTCGTAGGCAGAACACGTCAAGGGGCAGCCCTGCATCTGCTGCTGCTGGTGGAAGGGCTTTCGCCGCCCTAGCGGGAGCCCTAGAGGGCCACTCTTGAGGGTATTTGGCAAACTCATCCGCACCTCTGATTAGCACGGTTGGCTACGTAGCGTGTGAAAGAAGTTCAACATACATACATGCATAATCAAAGTTTTTGGGTTTAGATCGCGTTATTTATAAATGTGTCGTAACCCTCCACCACCCGACACGGCCAATCAGTAAAAAAGACAAACATACATGACATCTTGGAAGAAGTGGTAGTACCCAAGTTATGACCCCACCAGCATGACCTTTCCTGTCGACTAGCTGTCTATATGACATTTATACTGCCGCGTGGACAGAGAAGTACGGATTTAATTAACCTTTCCATTGTTCTAACTCACGTGTTGGGAGATGGAATCAGAATGGCGACCTCTGTATTTCAAGGCCAGTATCATAACAATTGCATCATGGGCAGAAGGAGTAGCATCCCTTTTTTGTAGTTTAACACAAAACATATCTTCTGTATTATCAATTTGAGACTGGAAAAAACTATCCTATAGATACAACTGCTCAACCCAAGCTATAAATGCCCATATACTTGCATTATCTTTGTACTGTTTCGCCTTTTGGTCTTCTCGGGCCTAACACTAGTGAGACAAGGCTGTAAAGAAGGCTGTCTCTGGTGTAGGCTAATCAGTTTCAAACACAATGCATCATATCAGATGATGTTTGTTTGCATATTTTTCCACAAGTACGTGTGGTTAATGCAGACTTGATGCCTTGCAAAAATGTATCTATTAGATGTTTGAACATCTTAACACCTGCTTTATTGCCAGTAAGGGTCAAACCTTCTCTTATTGTTCAATCATTAACACTGTCAAAAAGGTCATAATGTATGGTTCAAGTTTTGGAATATAAGTTCGCACTTTTGTAAGAAGACTGGAACAAATGTCATCATTTTATTTAGAAATTGATGTCAGCCTGTCATGTTTCTATAGCTGGGCAGACTCCCCTAATGTTACGGTAAAGTCACGTAGGTAAAAATAAAAAATAAAAATAAAAAATAATATAAACAATAATATTAATTAAATAATAAACTAATATTTTTTATTACATTTCTATTATTATTTCTATTATTATTATTTTACCTACGTGACTTTACCGAAAAAACCTAAGAGTATGAATCCTTGCAGTCACGAAAGCTTCAAATCTAGAATCCCCTAATGTTCTTCCACACCTTCATTTACCACTCTTGTCCAGTCGTGGCCCTAAAAATCATTTGATTTCATCACACCGCCTCTTTGCTTGCGTGTTCATATTTGCATCTTTTTTTAATGCTGACCTCAAAGAGCAAACGCGTGGGAGGGCCTGCCTCGATGAAGTTGTGCGTGCGCGCGCGTTCCTACTCAACGTATAAAGCGAGATGCTATATTTTTATCACTGCTGTCACCTTCTCGTGTTATTGCCTTCTCTCTGCAAGGATGAAAGTTACAGGAATGTGGCTGCAGGCTTTGCTTTTTTGTTCCTGCCAAGGCAGCCTCGTCCCTTTGAAGTTTTTTTTTTACAGGCGCCATGCCCCCTTGTCAGTGCGTGTCTCACCGTTGCACCTGTGGGCGCATGGCTGACGCCTGCCTCTTAGCAGCAAACGCTCGCAGCAACACGTATCCCGTTACAATGATTAAAGTGCGTGGACGCGTGTTTTTTGTCTTTGAACACCTGAATCGCGTTTTTACTTTGCGATCCTCGTATTGTTACTCCCGAATTGATAGCGGTGACTTACAGCCGCTTGTCAACAGCCCCGCTGGTGGCTGGATGAAAACTTGGCCGAGCTATGTCAGTCGCGGGGGTTTGTTTCGTCATATTTCACCGTGCCGGGTCAGTGTGGTTCGCTGAAGGGATAAGATCCCAGGTGCGGTTTAGATATCGCTCTGCCACTGATGTTAGCCGTCTAACTCTGGTGACTGGATTTATAGTGCATTGTACGAACCCCTGCGTCACCGCTCCTCCCCGAGTAATTCCAGCTAAATTTCACAACTTTTTCTTCGTTTGTTTGTGTGAATGCATTCTCTGAATATATTTCCACCTGTTAGAGTAGAGCTTGAATTAAGACTTGTCAAGTTACATGCAATAAAAATAAGTTATTTTGAAAGCTTGGCATATGATCTATGACTAGCGGTGCTGTGGAATTCATTGGCCTTTTGTGGATGCAGTGACAGAGTCATTCATATATCCACTTTACAGCAGTGGGCGTGCCTTGGCAGTCAGTGTCTTAGCATTCATGAGCGTGGGTAGACCTTCAGTTGTCAGTGTTGTCAGTGTTACTACTGTGCAGGTTTTCGCACTTGCGCTGTACGGCTGTGACATCTCTCACGTTGTGTTTCCATACCTCGGCATGATGTCCAACGTTTCACTCCACTACTCAGTTCAGACTTATTGAGCTCCGGATGAAGCTCTCAGTTTCGTGCAGCGGAAACGTTGGGACATCATGCCGAGCGGCACACGGTTCAACCCGAAAACACGTCAGCGATTGAATAATTGCATCTCGTATTATTATTATTCGAATCCGTATTCTCTTGTTTTCCACTGCGGGGAATTTTTTCGCAGTCGGCTACGAAGCCACAAACCAAGCCGCCATCATTGCCCCCCGCCCACATCGCCCCCCCCGCCCCCCACACGAGCCTTCGTTAGGGGACAATGGCGAGCGGCTGCGGAGGAACGCGGTGGCTTGCGGCCACTCGCGTGCACATCGCCCCCATTCAGCGGCGGCAGCGGTGGCGGCCGTGAGGTCGTGCTGAGCTGCACCTGCGGCCTCTGAAAGGGGCCGAGCCGCACGCCGCCGTGCTAAAAGGGGGGGGGGCACCCTCTTTGACGACGCGACTTCGAGCGGGCAAAAAAGCGGAGGGAGGGCTCCCTTTTATCTCAGAAAACCGTGGTCGTTAAGTGGGGGGGTGGTGGATTTGGCCGTAGCTCGCCGGGCACCCATGGACTATTCGCCACTTCTTGCAGATGCAGGTGGAGTCCCCAGCAGGAGTCGCTGATGTCAATAGGCGCGGCGGCTGACCTCGGTTGATCTGCCACTTTGGTATGGCCAGTATGGGGGGGGGGGATGAAAGCCATATGTCCCCGGGATGCGTTTTGGTGGTACGCACATCCCATAAAACGCATTCCGCGGAATGCACGGTTTGCCCGTTCCGAGTTGTTAGTCGCGGATGCGGTGAAGCGGGCGGCGTTTGCCTCGTGCCGAACTCGCGAGCGTCGATTTACAATTCGCGAAATATGAATCCGGGAGAAAATTAAGCGGATAAAAAAAAAACACGGTGATAACTCGTTCGGTTGTAATGAATCTCGGTGCCGCGTGTTTGCGCAGTGCAGATCTGATGGCCCTCGCAGTGTTTAGCGTAGATCTGCTGCAACATAAGATATATCACGGCGCCGTTTAGGTTTGCTTGTATACCTGCCAGGCCGCTCGTTACCAAGAGCCAGCTTTTAACAAAATACAATCACGCCAATGTTATGGCCACTGCTTGCACTAAACCATTGTACGTAAATTCGGAGCTGACATGGGTCCATAATGGCGATTTTTATGGTTGCATTGAGCTGTTTAAAAAAGCCAACTGGGTGATTAATTGTAGCGACACCACGGTTAGTGTGACGTAAAAAAAACCCGGCCCTTTGTCTACCTACTTCCTGATGAAGGCCCTCCCCATGCCGTGTCTGTCATGGGGACAGTTTGAACTTTGTCGTATTGCTCAGCGCGGGTTGGCAAAGGTGAGCCGTAGCTGGGGATCGACCTCTGGTTTGCAAGGTTCGTAGTAGAGTTCCACAAACCACTACGCCACATTTCAGATATTCATTTATTGTTTTAACTCTCACTGTTATACTTTTCTCAAACATCGCTCACGTTTTAGACTCACCCCTTTGCTGTCTTGACATGTCTGGACAAATGGGCTCCACCAGCCAGTGGCCACAATGGTGATTTATTCATTATCAGTGCGTGTCCAACACCACTTATAAACACTGGACTGCTTCGCCGGGCGAGTTGATTAACGAAGCCGCAGAATATTACTTTAAAGTTGCATATGCGGGGTCATGACGGCACGCGTCCCAAACAAGATCAAATGCGATGCAAAGTAATAAAACAATGTACGGGCCTCTGCAGTGCGCTGGGGAGCGGAGATGTCTTTGCGTTTGGGAATTCACCGCGGCCTGGGGACTCATTGTGGATGCTAAAGAAACGGATCCTAAATAAAAGCAACATGTTTCTTTCATTATAGCGCATGTGTAAATATGCAGAGCTCGTAGGCTGTTATCTGTAATTTAATGAGGCCCTTTGTGACGGCAAAGAAATTAAGTGCAAAAGCACGGAGCATCCCAATTATAATTCAAGTATGATTTTTTTTATAAACATGCATATACGTGTGTGTATATATATTAAAGTGCCCATCTAATCAGAACTTAGAAGCCAAGATGAGCAATATTTAGCCTGGATCGATGTTGCAGCCTGCTGCGAGGCTAGGTTGTCGGCAGATAAGACGGTTTCGAAATAACTAATTGCCGTACCGCACTGCGCTCCTTTGCATACGCGTTCTTCACTTTCACAAATCTGCACTGGCCAGCATGGTGGGATGTGGTAAGATAGTCCCCGTGACCCGTAAAGCACAGGGAATTTGCACGTGTACGTATGTGTCATCTGCCGCGCCGGGGAGATGCAATCCACACCTATGACCTCTGTGCTGACCCTAACATCACGGCAGCATCTCTGGAAAGCACGTAGAGGTTTTGACCTAAACTATTTCAATTGATTCGAAACGTATTTCTCTCGAGTTATTTTTGTGGGCTCTCTACTACAAACGGGCTCGCGAGGAAGGGTGCATTTTCGGGCAAGGCCCTACTCCTTAAGCTCGCCCGCTTGCTCGCTCGCTTGTCTCCTCCACCGCAGGCGAATATCTCCAACTTCGACCTCGTGATGGAGTCGGACATCGGCACGTTCCGCCCGCTCGGCTTGCGCTTCTCGGGCTCGGAGGCGGCGCGCGCCGTCGTCGCCGACGTGGCCAAGATGCTCGAGCCGCTCAACGCCACGGCGCTTCTGCCCGGCGCCGAGGGCACCGACATCGACTTCTGGATGCAGGCGGGTGTTCCAGGTATGTGTCGGGCGCCGCAGTTTCGCAAGTTGGGTGTGAAGGGGCGGTGGCGGTGGGCTTTGGCCGGGGGGGGGGGGGGTAGCAAACTGACTTCGCGGTGAGGGTTATGGATGGGCAGCTGGGGCCACCTGGAGCGTTGCTCGCAAATGTGGAGGAGCTGTAGCCGAGGGGATAGGATGGGTGAACAGCATGTGATGTATCCCCACATCAGGTTTGTTTTCCTTCCCCTATCGCCTTGGCAACAGCGTCTCTGAATCTTCAGCGCTCTGCTGAACGATGCAGCTTACGTTCGTATATATAGAGATATTTGCAATGTATATTATTATTATTTTAAATGTCTTTAACGGTAAAAACTGTTTGGGTGAGAACAATACATACTTTTAATGTGAAATGAAGTAAATTTGCCCCTAGACCCTGTTCATATTATTTGGCCGCTGTAAATGTCCACGCGATAAGCCGCTACGTTGAGCTGTCACTTGTGGCCAGGTCGCTTCTGAATAAAAGAGCTACAAATGGGCCTTACCTGGTGAAATTATCGTTAAAAACAAGTTTAGTTTACTTGAAATATAGAGGTCATCCGGGGGTGGCAGTTGTGTACTGGATTTTTTGCAAAAATATTTTAATTTATAAACGTGGCTAGCCAGATTTTTTAACTAGCTGGACCAACTGGGGGCCTGAAAGTCTATTTTTTAGTCTGCCAAGAGGTGTTGTGGCCGGGGGTGGTGGCAGATTACCTCCCTGTCCCAATAAGGTACGAGCCATGCACGGTGCACATTGCTCGTCCTATTGTTGTTTTTATTCATCCCCTTCATTGTCTCACAGTTGCTTCCGCCTACAAACCTACACGCTGACCTCGTTAACATTTAAAACGAATTAATTGGCGACGCTGCGTTGGCATTGGTACACAAGCGCAGGTAACAAACATTCTCAACACATTCAACCTCTCTGACCTATTCATATTCTTGGTTCTTTCGGTAAAGTCACGTAGATAGAAAATAAAAAAAATAAAAAATAAATTTTTATTACCCTTTTAAATAATAAAAATATAATAAAAATAATTGAAAATAATGAAAGCAAAAAAAACACTATTAAAATATATATTTTTTTAAATAGTTAAATAAAATTTTAATGACAAAAATTCTGTGCATTTCAGAAGGGCCATTCCCCGGAACATCGCCTCTTATGTATTTTTAATTTCAAGGCCACGGCGTTATTGACACGTGTGTTGAGCTTCTGCTTTCATATTATGTTTCTGTCGTGATGAGTACTGTGCCAAACCACACAAACTGATTTCATTGCTCCATCTCCCAGGTGGATGAACCCCCCCTAACACGTTCCATTCCGTGGCTGCCACTCCGCTATTATTTTTTACCATTGGGCATCATTCCTTCCTGTGACATGTCCCTTCTGAGGCGACTTACCATTTAATGAGTCAAAATTGTATTGCATTTTAAAAACAGATGTGAGAATTGATTGGCATTACAAAAATATGGTTCATTTTTACTTTAACCACTATGTCTGAAATAGCGCAAGGCTACGTGCCAGTGGTGTATAAGGCTTTGGGAAAATAAAATATCATCATGACCCTGAATGTATTTGCTGTAAAAGGCCAGAAACTATATATCAGAAAGTGGCATTGGAATTGTAGGTCATCAGAATTAAAATAGTAATTTTCTATTGTTGAATGTGCTTGTCAGTAAAAAAAAAAAGGTTAAGTTATAAAATTTTGGGACATATGCGCGGAGAAGATTTAAAAAAGAATGTTGCTCATCCAATTGCACATAGCAGCCCCCTTTTTAAAAAGAGATTACAGCCTTTCGCTCAACAGTATTTGATGTGTTTTGCATTAATGGGTGTAATTAAAATACCATCATGGTTGTTAATTACCGTGAAGTGCATTTAAAGTACAGAAAAATCCTTGCTTGCATTGCCCTGTAAGACTTTGATGCATTTATTGAAAATACTATATACCAACATAAGATTAATGTCTGTGAGAAAATAACACATATCTTGTTATTGCATAAATAATTCAATTTTTCCAGAGTGAATGTGAATTAAGAAAAAGTCCATCAACGAATTCTGGAAATTATATATGTATTTTATAGACATTATAGGAAAAAAAGAGAATAAATTGCACTTGCCCTGTAATTATTCACACAGCTGTGCATTGTTATGGGATTTGTGAAGAGTGCCTTGTGCAATTACAATTTTATGGTTCTAAAATAATTGTTTTATTTTGCAGATTTTTCAAACTTCTGTTTTCGTGCATTCATCACACTGTGGTATTGAGCAGAGTGCGTGTGAAGTGGAATATGTGTGAGAGCACTCGTTGAACTTGAAAATTAATAACTCAACGCGAATCATAGAATATCCTCCTCTATGTGTACAGTAAATATGGAATATTGTGCAATCCATTCCCTGTTGATGGGATATTCCTTGGCACATTTTACATCAGTAACACCAAAATTAAAGTCAGCATATCATAATGTTGCGAAATTAAAACTGACTTTTGTGTAAACGTAACCTCAGGGAACATCAACACTGTTGCTGAGTATTACGATGCCCTTTTGAAGTTAAGTTTTGAAACCCCAGCAAAGGGTTTTTAAGAGATGCAGGGTGAATTTCAGTGATGTTTTTTTAGGGGGAACGAGTAACAGTTAACCGCTTGCTCGCTGCCTCCAACGGTTGAAGTCGGGCCCCCCTCCACGCTCATCCTGCGGTGCGTCCTTGAGTCTGCGTGTGACTTTGTGATGCTGTGCGTAGCGGCCGTCCGCTGTCGTCAGAGCATGGCGAAGACGTGCACCTTCAAGGCCCTTGATTTTATCGTCTTATTTTAGCTAGGATTTTTATATAGCGCTTCTGTCAAAGCGCTTTACGAGACCCATAATAGAGGTTTTTGGGTTAGATCGCGTAAATATAAATGTGTCGTTATACCCGCCGCCACCCGACACAGCCAATTAGTGAGGTTTGTCACGTAAACGAAACATGCCGATGCGTTGCTAGCACAGCACACCGATGTGTTGGAGAGTAAACCCACAACGTTTACAATTCGAGTACGACGTTTCGCGCAGTCATTACAACTAGCATCATCAGGCGACAGCGAGAGATGTGAAGGAATCCTCCTGGTCGTGGAAGCCTACGTGTGAAGCCGCTTTACAAGAACTAAAAAGGGTACATTAGTATTTGCTGGTGCGGAAAATGGATGGGATTATTGTGTTGGGGTGGTGATGTCAAGGAAGGGTGATGATAGGAAAAGGGGGGGTTAGGAAGGAGAAGGGGGAGGAGGGTGAAGGTTTTAAAGACGAGGACAGGAATTAGTAGAGGGATTCGCTGTTGAACGGCGATGAGTCTGAGCGACCGCCAAATTTATTTTGCCACTCATCAAATATTAAATACTTGGACGAGTTAACAATCGGATCTTCTTGGTTCTGACAAAACTGAGTAGGAGCACGTTTTGACTGTCCTCAATAGTTAAAACAATTTAAATATAGAGCACTGCCCAGTGCAGCAGAAAGGAGGGCGGGGGTTTCACTCAATACAATCTGTTATTTGAAGCTGTTTTGAAATGGAGGTGGCCATTTGGCTTAGAGTTCAGAGCATTCGTGCGGCACTGCTGAGACCCTGCGTTCAAATCTGGTTTCACGCGTTGCTTTAAACCGGGTTCTCAAGTGTAATGAGTAGATTGTCTCAGTCTGGTCACCACTGACTGCACACAAAAAAACACAATACGTTCAAGCCTTGTACTTCGTCAAAATCATCAGCCACGGGTTCATCCGCTGCTGGTTGAAGGCCTCACCAAGTTGCCGTGATCCCCCATGATTCTGCGATGTAATAAATTGGCTAAATCCCCCCCCTCAAAAAAAAATGTGAATATAGATTTTTTTTCTGTGAGGTGACGAGTAATTTCAAGCAGAGAAGTGCGACCTAAGGGATAGGAGGGCCACTTGATGACGACTTTTTTTTGGTAGAAGTCCTGTGAAAAATTCCATGCGAGATTGTCCTCATGGATTCCTCACGACGCGATGCCTGCGACACAATTGGAATACATTTGCGGTGCGGGAGAAAATAATTCTTTTGGGGAACAAAATTACTGCTTTTAGGTAAGCAAGGCTGCGTGCAGGGCCTCGTGATATTCCTTACGCTGTGAGAGTACCGCAGAGTCGGCCGCGGACATAGTGGCGCTGCTGTGAAAAAGCGGTTGCCCGTCGCAGCCGATATTATCGATGGAATGCGTGTAAACCAAACTGCTTACAAATGACTCGCCGGCACGATGCGAAACGGCGATGTTTTGGGCGCGAGTCTGTCCAGGACTTCGCAGGCATATCATTATACATGAGGTAAAACATGGTTCCTTTATCCGATCCCCATCGCTCATGCTGGCCACGATAATGTGATGCTCTCAGAAGATTAGGCGCAGCTTGATTTGTCGCCTGGTCCTAAGCCTGCGCTTATCTGTGGAAGCAATGTGAGGAATAACTTGTGGCCTGACAAAATCAGATAAATCCTAAAATAAGGTTTCTCATTAACTGCACCACCCTTTCTAGTAAAATCAGGGAAAATGCGACTGGCGTTTAAACTCTCTCCCTCGCTTCGCAGGTTTTTGTTGCTATATCTGGGCTTAGCCTGTGCCAGAGTTGTCACTGACATATGTTCTGTGTACGTGAGATGCTTCTGTCACGAGGTTGTATTTGACCTGGGTAGTATAATGTGCGTGATGGCTGGTAGCCAACGTTTCTCCAGCAAGAGAATGGCCCAGTTATGGTCCAGCATCGGCGTTAGGAGCCTGGGTTTGCCCTTTCTCTGTGAGCCACGAGATTCTGTTGACTTGGCTCCTTTTTTTTACGATCAGTGAAAACAAGAAGATGCTCGGTGTCGTCGGCACTTTGCTTCGTTCATCATTTCGTATTTTATTTTTATTTTTAACTTTGCTTTATGTAACCCCCCCCCCTCTCACTCACTCTCTCACTCACTCTCTCGCTCACTCTCTCGCTCACTCTCTCGGTCACTCTCTCGCTCTCTCTCGTTCTGCACGCAGCCCTTCTCGCAGTCCGACGGCCTCCGACGGGTAGCTCATAACTGCATGCAGAGCTCCCCGTCATCTGCCACCGAGCACACGGCCTCCTCCATCGCCCACTGCTCCTTGAAGGCCTGCACGGCGTGGGTCATTCTCTGTCATCTCTCCTCTCCTCCCTCCCACTTCCAACACCGTCTGTGGTCATGGTTTGGGGTCAGGGAGCATTTTTTACACGCTTTTATTTAACTCACTCTGTCTGTTGTTGTTGTCGTTGTTGTCGTTGTTGTATCCTCAAATCTTGTAACTCAATTTTAACCCACTTCCCAATGTGGTATCGACTGCAAACTTGGTATACTTATGTCATACTGATGACAATACTATATTCTATCATTAAAAATAAAAAATTAAATATTTTTTTTACATTTTTTTTATATGTTATGTTTCGGCTTGGGTCTAATTGTCCACGGTCAACTGACGTTGGCTGTAACTGGCCACCGTCCCTTACGTTATGGCAAGCTTCGGGGCCACTTCCTGGAGTCGTGGAGTTCTTCCATTACTACAGTACATTCATGTTAAAAGCGTGTTTTTAAAAAGTTTTAAAACATTTACTTCGTAGTTGTGTTACTAAGAATAACTCCCCCACCCTCCCCCCCTGGACAACTTTTGATGCAGGAAATGGGTTTTTAAGGTAGGCCTAACTCTGGAGATGGGGATCAAAATTGTTTTCGGTGCACCGTGCAATGACAACTTCTGATGTTTCGTGATAAAACTGGTGTCTGCAACAATTCCACGGGCCACTTCCCACGGCCTTGCGGTCCACCAGTGGTCCCGCACTTCCGATTATCACGGTTGGCTCCGTACGGTGCGAAGGAATTCCAACATGCATACATATATCTACCACAGGTAGGGAAACCACTCTTCTTGGTTCTTTCGGTAAAGTCACGTAGAAGGGAAATAATAAAATAATAAAAATAAAACATAATAAAATAATTCTCACGACGTTTCGGCCACAACGCTAGCAGAAGATGAATCCCTGCAGTCACGAAAGCTTTAAATCGAAAGGAAACCACTCTGTTAGACAATTTAATGTCAGCATCTATTATTTTTTGTAATCTCCCGCCATGTGTTTTGAACATGAACATGGAGAAGTGAAATGCACTGATCAAGGGACACAAGGGACACACTTGTGACTGTGAAGGATGACAATGGCGGGGTTTCTTCCAGCGGTTGATGGATCATGGCTGATGATGATGGGTTCCGGAATTCGCCCAAGCAACAGCACACGTCAAAGCTAAGTGTGTATGTTGAACTTCTTTTGCACCATACGTAGCCCACCGTGCTAATCGGAGGTGCCAAGCGCCCACGCTACCTCGCGCCGGTTCACATTTACTTTTAACGCATTTGCAAAGACATTCACTGCAATCCCATCTGGTTGATTTAATTCACGTTGAAATCTGAGAACATTTTATTCACACAGGACCTCAAAATCTCTGTGTTGTGTGTCCCTGCTTTGACTCATTCTCTTTACCATGAGACTCCTCGTGGGATAACTAGTGCAACCCTTGTACGCTTCAAGAAGAATCTGTCCCAGTAAGTTCGAAATGGGCAGTTGGATGTGTTTCTCGGTCGTTTTTGACATAACTAACTCCTTGTGGATTACCGTACACCCTCTTTCGCAGCAAGCTACTGAAAGTTAAGTCCTGTTGAACTTCACACGGCTTTATCTCTTAACATTCGGTTTTTATTCGAGGTATTTGATGTTTCGATTTAAAGCTTTCGTGACTGCAGGGATTCATCTTCTTGGTTCTTTCGGTAAAGTCACGTAGAAGGGAAGTAATAAAATAATAAAAATAAAACATAATAAAATAATTCTTACGACGTTTCGGCCACAACACAAGCAGCCGTCCTCAGGTGAAGAACGGCTGCTTGCGTTGTTGCCGAAACGTCGTGAGAATTATTTTATTATGTTTTATTTTTATTATTTTATTACTTCCCTTCTACGTGACTTTACCGAAAGATCCAATAAGATGTATTTGATGTTGTTTCCACTATTTGTTCGCACGTGTACTGTATACTTGTATTACTTTGGGACCCAGGTGTCCCTTAAACAAAATAGTCCTCCAGTCTCCGTGGACTCTCGTGTGGTTTAGAGTACGTGAATGTGTTTATACGTAGTCATGCATGCAAGTCTGTACGTATGGGGAAGCGGCAGTGTAGCGGTTAGCATTCTGCGCTACGAACCCGGCGACCAGAGTTAGATTTCCGCTCACGGCCAACATCAGTGCTGATTATCCAAACCGGTCCTGGGCCTCCCCTAGGTCGACTCGGCCTCAAATGAGTACCCCGTGCGGTGTGTAAACATCGCCACTAGGGAGACAAAGGCGGCCGGGCGTGGTGCTGGCCACCCACCCCCTCGTGTGCCGTGCCAGCCTTCGTGGGTGCTCGCTAACAGCACTTGCCCCAACAGTCTGTTAAGGCTACACGGGGGACCTTTGTCTTTTATGGTCAGCCTGAGCCTGGGAGAGAATGCTGCAGAAGCACAGGCATGTGGGCCCAGCCTCATTCGAGAACTGAGCCGGCCAAGTTCCCAGTGGTCATGGCAACACGGCCCCGTGTCAAAGTGCAAAATTGGTTTGCTTATTGCAAAGTGAAATATTGCTCGCTCATTTGCGCGTGAATGAATCAGTCGTAGGGACAGGCACACTGCTGACTAATGTTGCCGTTGCACTTTTAGCCCTCTGGCCTCATTAATGGTCTGTAAGTGAATCGACGCTTTTTTTTGTTCGTGCAACATCACACGTCAGAATATTGGATGGGCAGGGACGGGACCTCGATCCGCCGAAACGTGGCCTCGGAGTCCAGCGAGCGTTGCACCTCTCGCTCAGCCAGACGAGGTCGTCGGGGGGGGGCAGGGGCGACGAGTGTTCCGTCACGCCGGTCGCACAGGGCCAGGGCCGCCTTGCGTTGCCCTCTTGGCTTGCTGTAGGTCCTGACAATGTTGAAGAACAGCGATGCTGGACTTGCGATCCATAGGTCGCCAAGTGCGGGCTACTCTCACCTCATCCGAGAAGTCTGGCCAGCATGTAATGAGTATACCAGATACCCTCTCGAGTGGCTCTCATGGTCTCCCTCTCGGTGAAAGCCCTTCGACCAGCAGTAGATTCAGGGCTACATCCTTGACGTGTTGTGCCCAGGAAATGCATTGCAGTCTCAGTGATAATTTTCAAAGTGATATTGCCTGGGAAGTTGTTATCATTTCCAGAAATCATTATCGCCTTCCGCAGACAATTGCAAGCAGTTGCAGAAGACTTTAATGGCCACAGATGTTTGCAAATTGTCTGGCGGTGTGTGGTGTGGAAAAGTGTGGACACTGCCACCTTACAAGACATCTGAAGTTTAGTTTTAAGTTCACTTGAGTTGTTACACGGATTATTCCGTTCAGCCAATCGCACTGCTATTTTACACGGGCGAGAGATCCGTGGTGCCTGAGCACAGCGACAACAACAAATAAAAACGTCGATATCGCAGAGATATTCACGTACAGAGGGTCCTTAAGGAACATTGCACAGCTAACATAAATGAAACAAACTCGAGTTGAATAAAGTGCAAGTCTAATATGAAAACTTAGGTACCTGTTCACGTAAGCTCTACATTTTAGCCAAACACTCGGGAGAAAAATCCACACGACCACGGGAAGAGAGACACGCAAACTCAAAATATACAGCAGGCGTCACGGTTGGGATCGAACCCACGACCTCCTGTATACAAGGTGAGGGAGTTAACATCTCGCCACCAGTTACAGTGGAGAAACAAGTATAACCCGTAAAAACAAAGTTTTTCACTATAAATCCTTTATATGCGTGGCGGCTAGAGTCCTCTCGTCCTCTGGCTTGAGATGGCTGCCACCTATGGGTCAGATGATTGCATTGCACCATTAAGCAATTGGTAATTAAATATAATTTTTTTTGTCCTAAAAAGTGTAAAGTTACGGAAAAAATTTTCACGAACATTAATTGTCTCGCACAACGAGTCTGTGTGCAAAATGTCAGCTCGATTGGATCACGGGAAGTGGGTTAAAAAACGACCGAAAGATTTGCACGGTCGTAAGCGCGCAAGCAAGCAAGTGAACTTAATATAAAGGATTTGAACAAAACAGTGGCCATCGGGTGAGCCCTGTTCACGTCTCAACTGCTGGTAATCAGGACAACGCTTGTGTTTTCTGTGTACAACGTAGATACGTATACGGTGACGCAAAAACACTCGGCGTGGAATACGAGGCAAAATACCCTTGATTATGGGCTGTCTAGTTGAGGCCCTTCTGCCAGCAGTGGTGTGAGCGGGCACTTTCTGAGCCGCACTTTCACCTTCTTTACTTTGATCGAGCCAGGAGTGACAGGACGAAAGCACAAGGGTTGTTGCGGGGAAACCTCTTTTTTCAAGAAGGTCGATCGGTTGCACGACACAAGGCATGAAAATCCAGAGAAGCGAATGGTCCTTTGAATATTGGTTTTATTGATGACAGTGCCGGAGTGGCTCATGGTGCAAACACCTGTGAATTCTCAAGTGTATACAATGTAGATACGTATACATACATGTACGTAAGCGTGCGCAGTAACTCCTTGGACTAAGAAGGGGGAGCCCAGTTGGTCCGGCTACCTGAAAAGTCTGGCTAGCCACGTTCTAAATTTAAATGCATTTTTAAAAATTAAATACACAACTGCCGCACCCGGTGACCTCTGAATTGCAAGTAAACTAATGTATTTTCTTAAACTATAAACAATTTTTTATTTGACCAGGTATGACCCACTGCTATGTAGCTCTTTTTCAGTAGCGACCTGGCCACAAATGACAGCTCAACGAAGTAGCTTATGTGGAAGTTTATAACAGCCAAATACTCTAAACGCATGTTTCTAAGTGTGGAGGGAAAAAAACGGAGAACCCGGAGAAACATCCACACGACCACGGAGAGAGACATGCAAACTCCGAATACACAATCGATCAAACCCACAACCTCCTGTATACCAGGCGAGGTAGTCAACATCTCACCACCGCGTTGCCCTATCGCTACCGCGAGTACTGTGTACCGACCATCACACCATGGCAGCACCACTACACTGATTTGCAATGTGTGTACAGCAAGCAGAGCTCCTGGTCCCTGGGGATATTAATGGCAGTCGGCTGTCCAGCAGGGGACAAAGAAGAGGGCATTGACCGTGACTAACGTCCGTTGCTTTTCTTGGCGCTGGCCTTGTGCTGCGGGCACGGTTAATGGATCTTTTCACACACGTCCTCCAGTGCGAGTGAAAGTAGTTGCCTTTTAGCAGAGACACTTTGCATAGGAATTGTCTGCGAGCCCTTGAGAGTTGTTTAAATTAAAATGCAATCAACCAGAACTATTCATGACTGAGAGCTCCTGGATATTGATAAGGGCTACAGTCCTCTGGGCTTTGCCTTGAATCCATCATTTTAATTAGTTTTTTTCTTCTTTCATAATCTTCTCTCCATTCTTCATCTGCCCCTTTTCCTAGCGTGCACTTTTCTTTTCCCGATTTCGACTCTTGACGTCGCTGAATGTGTCCATTTGGGCGCAACGGCCATGAGCAGTGTTTTCTAGGCACAATTCTTTTCTTAATAGGACACAGATGCTAAGCAGATGCATGTTGTTAAAAAAAAACTACTTTACCAGTGCTTCCCTTGAGTAGAGCTAATGTGATATGAAGCTGTGATTTACCTTTGAGAAAGTATAGTTAAACGCCGCCGGAAATTCTGAGACTTTATCAGCAAGTGCGTTTAAGTTTTATTCTTTTCGATAAGAGTAATTAAGATTTTTTTTTATTAATTTGATTGCAATTGTGTTGCCGTTGTCAGGAGACAAAGAATGTATTCCAAACGTTTGCGGGAGCAGCGCATAATCCCACGTGTTTCAGAATCTTCTGTGGAGGTAGATGTCACAGAACTACTTCTGAGATCCTTTCAAGTGACCTCTTTAATCCACACACATTCGGTGCCCTTTCTGCACCATCTACTGTGAGATAAATGTTTGTCACATGACAGTAGAACAAATATTTTTTATTGTCAGAGCTATAAATTCACTAAAAAACAAGTTTAATTTGGTAGGATTTTGTTTGCAGGCAGTGGTCATTGCTGAGATCCCTGAACTTGCTACGGTAGAGAACTTGGTATAAACCATCCAGGCACCTCCACATTCTTAAGAGGTTTTTTTTTTCTTTCAAAACGTCTGAATAACATTGTTCTTATGGAAGCATTTATTCCATTGTCAAGAAATATGAAGTTCGAGATGGGTTAAAAGAAACCATTCTATTCTGTCTCTATATAGAATGTACAGTCCGTGGACATATTAGATTATCAAGCTTTATTTGTTTAAGCTCGAAAACTTTGGACCGGTTTTGACCTTCTGGGTCTCATAGGCAGAGTCGGGCTTGTTAAGCAAATGCTGCCGGATTACCAGATGCCATTGGCAACAAGAGCACCCCCATACACAATCTAGGGGGCCCCGCTCAGTGCCAGAAGCAACGGTGAACACCAACTCGTGACGTGTTGCCACGTAACATCATGGACAAAAAACTAAAAATATAACCTGAACGCCATTCCGTCTCTGCACGAAGAGCCACAGCGAACCATTTTGGCGCCTGGGCAGGGCAAGGTGCCAGCCTCGCCCACCCCTCCCGCCGCTACGGTGCGGGGGGAGGTGAGGGCGGCACTACCCCGCCAACAATGCGAGCGACTCTTCACCCGCCGCTTGCTGCTTCGTTACCGACAATCGGGCTACGCGTTCGTGGGATGCCTCCTTCGGGGCAACCGCCTCCGACCTCGCTGCCATTGCTACGGCGCTGTCTCCGCGTACAAGCAAACAATATCGATGTATCTGTGGAGATGGGGGTGTTGGAAAGGGCGGTGGTGGTTAGGGCTCACCATGGGGAGGTTTTAAGCCTGTGTAGCCAAGGGTGAGAAGGCGAACAAAAGTGACCGGTTAATGATGTGCACTGCTGACTTTCCACTGCATTGTTTAAGCAGTTCCTGGCAACCATTGCCCCGAGCAAGGCCAAGGCTGTCCTATTTCACCCTCTAAAAACAAATTCCAGACTGTTTTTCACATAACTTTGCTGTCTTGGCAAACGCAGCGCGCTCATTGTGGAAATGTTATTTTCAAAAAAGTTGCATCCCTTTTTAAACTCGTTTAACCTCAACGACATTTCCTTCGGTTGATTGCTTATTTATTCGATGGGTTTTCCATCACTTTAATTTCAAATGTGTTTTTGAAAAAAAGAATTGACATTATTGAAATTGAAGCACATTTGAGACATACTGCTAAATTAATTGAAATTGGATCTTTTATTAAAGTTAAAACTGAATTGGCAAATGTCACTTGCCACGAAGCCAGATCACCGTTTAATTACAAAAGTATTATTATATTTAACGTGTCAGTGAATTTCCATGAGTCTCTGCGTGAGAGCACATGCAATGTCAATTGACTGGGGGCCCGTGTGGCCACAATGACAAACATTGCCCTGATTACCAGCAGTTGGGAGGTGAACAGGGGTCATCTGATGGCCACTTTGCTGATTTTCTTTTTCTCCTCTACTGTAACTGGTGGCGAGATGTTAACTACCTGGTATGCAGGAGGTCGTCGGTTCGATCCCGACCCTGACGCTTGCTCTATATTTGGAGTTTGCGTGTCGCTGTCTCTCCCCGTGGTCGCGCGGACTTTTCCTCGGGGTCCTCTGATTTTTCCCTCACATTTAGAACCGCATGCGTTTATAGTATTTGGCTGCTATACATGTCCACGTGACGGTAAGTCACTTCATTGAGCTATCATTTGTGGCCAGGTCGCTTCTGAAAAATAGCTATATAACTCAGTGGGCCTTACCTGGTAAAATTAAATAAAAATGTTTTATAGTTTTTTAATATTTCTAATTGTGGCACAGGCTCGCGGGGGCGCCTGGCTTGCCTTTCACCTACAGCTCCACCAGTGCTCGTTGCACAAACATCAATCCCAAAGACCTACAGATTCCAGTCTTGCCAAACGAACCACGGTCAAGGCTTAAAGAAAGGTGCAGCGCTGCCATTACTTGCCCACTGCTGGCTGAAGAGCCCCTGCTAGAGGAGGCTCTTGAGGACCACTCTGGAGGGTACGTTTGGCCTACTTTTCCACGCTGGGCAGACGGCTTGAAAGAGCTAGAGGGGTAGAATTTCCCACACTTTACCCCGCCATCCGCAATCTGCCCACCGCTAGACCGGCTTACGCTGCTGGGAAGACAGAGGTGGGGGATTGTTTTTTTTTCAATCATGAACCATTGTTTAGACTGGAGCTGTGCGAGATCAAATCGGCGACCTTTGGATTGCAAGTCCAGTGTAAAGCTGACCATTGCACCATTATGCACCATTGAATCTAATCATTTTTCATTGCAAATTATTCATAACGGGCAATGCCAATGAAATGTTCAATCTATTTTTCAGATGTCTTAACCAGTCACCATTCTCAGGAAAAAAAGCTGTTTTAGATTGCATGGCTATAATGGATTTATATTTTATATATACATAATTTGTAATCTATCAATGATATCATTTTGATGAAGGACATATTTATAAAATCATGTCGAGTTCTCAAAAATACATTTTCCAAACCAGCGACTTTTTCATCAAGAAAGTAGAACACAAAGCCTTCCTCATCAATGCTAATTTTATGTTAAAGGCCACGCTGATTAAAGAGATTTCTTATTTTTAGTTCACCTAATATGGGGTTTCCTCCATGCAGTACGTCTCCATTAATTTTCCTTGCCATTCTCTACCTCACGCGTACGTGTGACTTCCTTTGCAGAGTTAATAATGCTATGAATTTAATCACCATCCTCACTTCTACAAATTAAGATTTTTTTTTTTTACTGGAAGCGTTTTCTTAGCATTATTAACGTGCCGGGAAACGAGTTTTTTTTTAAATGCGATTAACTGCGTATGAAAAAAACCCAACCAAATTAGTAAATCACAAATGTACGGGGGGAGGCTTATGGATAAATGACGTTCGTGTTGCTACCCATTCCTCTGCTGTTGTATAACGTGCGCAAGGGACTGGGAGCATGGTCAATCTTCATCGTGCCTGGCTGCAGTCTCTCGCTCACGCGTGGCACGATAATCATCCAAGCCAGAACCGTCGCCCCGTCGACTCGCAACGTCTGCTCCTGATCCTAATTTACGCCGTCTACGATGAACCGATTTGCTTTTCGCATCTCATGTTTTTACGATCGAAATCTTCGCCTTCGCCGTCTGCTTTAGAGATTCAATGTGTCACCGCTCGTGCAAGTT